>NC_050574.1:121904075-122240075 GCF_011100635.1 Trichosurus vulpecula | reverse complement strand
TTCTTTCAATTTTGGTGATTCTATGATTTTGTAATTCCCCCTGACTAGAATGCTTGCCCCCATACTTTGCTTACCTTGATTGCCAATATTCTGGGCAAAACCAGAACCAGCAGGGGAAAGTTACAGGGATGCAGATTTAAGTTTGATATAAGAAAAAAACTTCCTAATAACCAGATATTACTGGCAATTGAATAAGTTGCATGAGAGGCAGTGAGAACCCTGCCACTAGAGAGATCCTACTTATTCTTTAAGGCTCAATCTAATTGAGTAATTAAGAGAAGGGTATCCTAAAACAAGAGATTGCTATCTATCTATAGACTTTGAGAATATTTTTATTGATAACTTTATCTTTAAGTCATTCTCTTTTCCAAATATATCAATATATCCCTGCCTCTCATCTGCCCAGAGAAGTAGTTCAGCAAAACTAACCAGCACACCAACAAATTCCAACATTATATGCTATGTTCCATGTCTATAGTTCCCCGACTTCTGCAAAGTAAGGAAGTAGGTGCATTTTCTCATCTATTCTTTGTTCCCAATTTTGGTCTTTGCCTTTACATAGCTTCGATTTTTGATTTGTTGTTACTGTTCTTTCTATTGACATTTTGGGAGTCATTTTGTATACTGTCTTCCTACTTCTGCTTGTTTCACTCTGCATCAGTTCATACATGTCTTCCTATGTTTCTCTCTGTTCTTCATATTCATCATTTCTAATGGGGCATCAGTGTTCCATTATATTCAGGTACCACAATTTGTTTAGCCATTACCCAATCAATGGGCACCTCTTTTTTTAGTTCTTAACTATCACAAAAAGTGTTGCTATACATATTTGGTATACATTGGACATTTCTTTCTATCCTTGACTACCTTGAAATATAGACCTACTGGTGGTATTTCTGGGTTCAAATTTAGTCACCTTTTTGGTATTATTCTTGCTGATTTCCAGAATTGGTAAACCAATTCATGGCTCTGCCAACAATGTTTTAACGTACCTGTCTTTCTGTAACCCCTCCCACATAAACTATTCTCATCTTTTGTGATCTTTGCCGAATTTCCGGTTATGATACAAGACCCCAAGGTATTCTGATTTGCATTTATTTTATTAATGAATTCAAGCAATCCAAGTGTGTACTGTAACAACCAGATTTCAGAAGAATGTTTTCTAAAAGATATATACAATACACTTTAAAATCTAATATGCATTAATAATATTGGTCCATAATTTTCTTAAATCTAGGCAATCAGCAAAACAATAAATCATTTGCTAGCATTTTCTAATTTCTGAAGTAAAAATGCTTGTGCTGAAATTTTTTAAAATATTTTTTCCTTTTTGGAGGAGGGAAGGCAGGGCAATTGGGGTTAAGTGACTTGCCCAAGGTCACATAGCTAGCAAGTGTGGCGAGTGTCTGAGGCCGGATTTGAACTCAGGTCCTCCTGACTTCAAGGCTGGTGCTTTACTCACTACACCACCTAGCTGACCATTGTGCTGAAAATTAACAACCAGCTCTTGGGAGAGTGTATGAGCTGGCTACAGCATACCTCTGATTCATTTTTCATTTTGCAAACAGCAGGATGTTCTTCTGCTGAGATTTGTTAGTTCATACCCTTCTGGTAGTTCATATCCATTAGTCATGCCACTTGACCATTAGATATTTTGTTAGTCCTCTACATATATTGGATATCAGATCCTTATCAAAATACTAGATGTAAAGATGTTTTCCTGATTTACAATACTACCTATAGTCCTTGAAGTCTTACTTAGTACATCTGAAAATGTCTCGCCACTAACCATGTTCCCAGCTCTTCCCCAACTTCATCTCATCAGAATTTTCCAATGTCTTCAGTGGGTGGAAATCTCAGCTGGCAGAGAGCAAATGTCCTGCCATCAACCCCAAGGTTTCAGAGGAAGTTAAGTTATTCCTTCACATAGAAAAGCTAGAAATACCCAATTTAAGGGCATGTCCAAGAAGATACAGAGCTAAGATAGAATCTAAATTGGGTGGGTTAGAGACCAGATAGTGTCCTGGCTATGATAGGTAAAAAATATGAGTAGACAGAGGCCAGAAATAGGCAGTAGCACTGAAAAGACAGAAGCCACAGGCTTTGTGGACTTATATTTACTATCTGAATGATCCTGGAAAGTCACTTATCCTATTGAAAGCTCACATTTACTCACCTATAAATTAGGTATAATGTTGTTTGAACTTCATAAGGTTGCTGTGAGGAAAGAGCTGGTAAACCTTGAAGTTCTGTACAAACAGAGCAATAACACACAATATAGGTATGGTTGACATGGACATGGAATTAACAGGCAAGACTCATCCAGAATAAAAGAAGCTGGACTATGAGCTAGGCAAGGTCAGGAAACCTAAGCAGACCATAACAGAACCACAGGACATGAATGATGGAGGAGAATCTCAATGCCTATCTTGTCCAACCTATATACAAAAGAAATGCCCACTATCACATACCAGACAAGTGGTCATCCAGCCTCTGATTTCACCACCTCTTGAAAAACCCATTCTGTTCTAAGACAGCTCTAATTGTTAGGGATGTTTCCTGACATCAAGTCTAAATTTGGTCTCTTTGGAACTCCCAGTTATTGCTTCTGGTTCTTCCTTCTGGACTAGACAGAACAAGTCTAATCTCTTTCACATGTTAGTCTTCCAAATACTTGAATAGAATCTCATTTCCTATCTTAGTCTTCTCTTCTCCAGACTGAATATCCTAAACTATTTCAACTTGTCCTTATAAGACATTAACTCAAGACCCTTTGCTATTCCAGTTTCCTTCCTCTAGATGCTCTTCAGAAAACCAATTTTCTTCATAAACTGCAGTACGCAGAACCAAGTACACACCAGATTAGGTCTAATGAGGACAGAGTACAAAAGGGACAACTCTTCTTAGCTTCTGGAAGCTATACCTGCTTTAAATGCACCTCAAGATTATATTAACATTCTTGGCTACTATATCACACTTCTGATTCCTGTTGATCTCACACTCCTCTAAAAAACCCTAAATCTTTTTCAAGCCAAGTGCTATCTAACCATACCTTCACCATCTGTGTGTGCAAAATTGGTATTTTTGTACCTAAATGCAAGACTTTACATTTATCCTTGTTGAATTTCCTCTTATTAGATTCAACCCAATTTCTAGTCCTGGCGAGATATTTCTTGGACCTTATCTCTCATCCATTGACAACTTAATGTTACCTACAATCTTATGAAATGCCATCCAGGTCTTCATCCAAGTCACTGACAAAAATGTTTGACATCACAGGCCAGCACAGATCCCTGATACACCTCCACTAAAGAACTTCATCATTTTGACATTGAACCATAGTGACTATTATTTGAGTATAAGCCCACCTAACTAGTTCTGAAGCACTATTATCAAGCATATACCTCTCCATCTTCTCCACAAGAAGAGCATAAGATACTTGTATCAAAAGATTTCCTGAATTTGAGGTAAACTACATCTACTTTTCATACATATATACCTTTCATCTTCCAGAGTCACAGAATTTGAGAGTTGGAAGGGACCTTAATAGTCATCTGGTCCAACCTACATATGAAAGCATCGCCACCAAAGCTAACTGACAAGTGTTATAAAGCCACTTCTTTAGAACCTAGGTGTAGGCAGGGAGAGGACCCTATAACTTCTTTTTTTTTTTACAAGTTCTTATCTAATTATGCTGTGTACCATTTTAGTAATCCTTTCAGAAAAAGAAATAAGGTTAGTGTGGCATGATTTGTTCTTGATTAAGCCATGTTGACTCTTTATAATCTCTACTTTCCTTTCTAGAGATTCACCAAGATTTCTTTAAAGATACTCCTAGAATTTCTCAGGAAAGTCACACCCCACTGGCCTATATTTCACAGACTGTGGTTTGCTTTTTTTAAAAAACAGATTGGGGTAGCACCCTGAATCAGTGAGCTGTGGCAGTTACCAGACTCTCAATCCACAAATGCCAAAAGAAAACAGAGCAGGTTAGTGGAAAAACTGCTAGGTGGGAGTGAGACGAGTGTGCAGTTGGCCCCAATCCCAAGGGCAGCGGAGGTGGTACAGCTCTGTGGCTGCTTCCAGAGCTTCAGCTGCAGTTGCTTCTGGCCCCAGGACCACCCCTGTGGGAGGAATTAAGTGGTAGATTAGAGTGGGAGTGCAGAGCATGCTTGGATCTGGATTGTGGTCCTGGTTGGCAGCTCTTGGAGAAGGAGGAGCACTGGTGTGGCAGAGTTTGCTGTGTAGAAGTAGCTCTGAATACAGCAATGCAAAGGCCCCTAAAGCTTGGGACAAAGCACTCTCTACTCCACAAGCAGTCATACCCTGACAAAAAGCTCAAGGGTCAAGCAGTTGACTGGGAACATGAACAGGCAGCGAAAACAGACTCAGATTCAGACTCAGACTTTGGAGTCTTTTTTTGGTGACAAAGAAGATCAAAGCATACAGCCAGAAGAAGTCAAAAAAGTCAAAGAGTCTATATCAAAAGCCTCCAAGAAAAACATGAATTGGTCGCGGGCCATGGAAGAGCTCAAAAAGTATTTGGAAAAGCAAGTTACAGAAGTAGAGAAAAAATTGGGAAGAGAATGAGAGTGACGCAAGAAAATCATGAAAAACAAGTCAATGACTTGCTAAAGGAGACCCAGAAAAATACTGAAGAAAATAACACCTTAAAAAATAGATTAACCCAAATGGCAAAAGAACTCCAAAAAGCCAATGAGGAGAAGAATGCCTTGAATGGCAGAATTAGCCAAATGCAAAAGGAGGTCCAAAAGACCACTGAAGAAAATACTACCTTAAAAATTAGATTGGAGCAAGTGGAAACTAGTGACTTGATGAGAAATCAAGATATTATAAAACAGAACCAAAGGAATGAAAAAATGGAAGACAATGTGAAATATCTCATTGGAAAAACCACTGACCTAGAAAATAGATCCAGGAGAGATAATTTAAAAATTATTGGACTACTTGAAAGTCATGATCAAAAAAAGAGCCTAGACATCATCTCTCAAGAAATTATCAAGGAACACTGCCCTGATATTCTAGAGCCAGAGGGTAAAATAGAAACTGAAAGAATCCACCAATCACCTTGTGAAAAAGATCCCAAAAAGAAAACTCCTAGGAATATTGTTGCCAAATTCCAGAGTTCCCAGGTCAAGGAGAAAATACTGCAAGCAGCTGGAAGAAACAATTTTAGTATTGTGGAAGCACAATCAGAATAATACAAGATCTAGCAGCTCCTACATTAAGGGATCAAAAGGCTTGGAATATGACATTCAGGAGGTCAAAGGAGCTAGAATTAAAACCAAGAATCACCTACCCAGCAAAACTGAGTATAACACTCCTAGGCAAAATATGGATTTTCAATAAAATAGAGGACTTTCAAGCTTTCTCAGTGAAAAGACCAGAGCTGAATAGAAACTTTGACTCTCAAACACAAGAATCAAGAGAAGCATGAAAAGGTAAACAAGAAAGATAAATCATAAGGGACTTACTAAAATTGAACCGTTTTGTTTATATTCCTACATGGAAAGATGATGTGTGTAATTCATGAGACCTTTCTCAGTATTAGGGTAGTTGAAGGGAATATACATATATTAGACAGAGGGCACAGGGTGAGTTGAATATGAAGGGATGATATCTAAAAAATGAAATAAAATTAAGGGATGAGAGAGGAATATTTTGAGAGAGGGAGAAAGGGGGAGATAGAATGGGATAAATTATCTCACATAAAAGTGGCACAAAAAGCAGTTCTATTGGAAGGGAGGAGGGGGCAGGTGAGGGGGAATGAATGAATCTTGCTCTCCTCAGATTTGACTTGAGGAGGAAATAACATACACACTTGATTGGCTATCTTGCCCCACAGGAAAGTAGGGGGAAGGGGATAAAAAAAGGGGGGACAATAGAAGAGAGGAGATGGGGGAGACAGTAATCAAAAGCAAACACTTTTGAAAAGGGACAGGGTCAAGGGAGAAAATTGAATAAAGGGGGACAGGATAGGGTGGAGTGAAATATAGTTAGTCTTTCACAGCATGAGTATTGTGGAAGTGTTTTACATAATGATACATGTGTGGCCTATGTTGAATTGCTTGCCTTCTTAGGGAGGTGGTTGGGGAGGGAAGAGGGGAGAGAATTTGGAACTCAAAGGTTTAAAAAGCAGATGCTCTAAAAAAAAAGTTGTTTTTTGCATGCAACTGGGAAATAAGATATACTGGCAATGGGGCATAGAAATCTATCTTGCCCTACAAGAAAGTAAGGGGAAAGGGGATGGGAGGAGTGGGTTGACAGAAGGGAGGGCTGACTGGGGAACAGGGTGATCAGAATATATGCCATCTTGGAGTGGGGGGAGGGTAGAAATGGGAAGAAAATTTGTAACTCAAAATCTTGTGGAAATCAATGTTGGAAACTAAAAAATATTAAATAATAAAATATGGAATTAAAAAAATTGGTACATTTGTCCTTCTCCAATTTTGTTGCACCTCTTCCATTCTTCAAAGTCATTCCAATATTATTAATAATGACTCAACAATCACATTTGCCAGTCCTTTCTATTCCCAAAGATTTAGTGTTGGGGGGGTTTTGTGGTTTGATTTTAACAAGAGTAAGGAAGTGTCCTTTTTCCAGATTTAAGTGCAGCAGCATCAGAGTTCTGGGTGAAGCCAGTGTCTGAGATCATCACCATGGAGAGTTCCAGCAAGGCAGGTTTGTGATCAGCACCATGGATAGCTCACTCACTGGAGTGAGACTGGGGTCTGAGATCAGAGCTATAAAGAACTCCCAAAGAGGACATGAATTGGACCGGCATGATGGAGAGCTCCCAATGAAAGACAGGGCCAAAGGCCAGCACCATGGAAAGTTCCTACAGAAGCCAAGAACTGAGATAGAACTACAGCGAGTTCTCAAGGAAGAAAGATCTGAGTTTGGGCACCACGTAGTTTTCAGAGAAGAATGGAATGGGGTGGGAGTGGGTGGGGAATACCATGGACAGACCTTAGGGAGAGACTTTGAAACAATGAAAACAGTCCTGGTACACCAGGCCAGCTCTATCTCAGTGAGACAGGCACTACTCAGCCTTAAGAACCATGATCAATTATGGTAGACTCGGTTCTGTAATGTGCTTAAGCATAGATCATAAAGTAATAGTATACCAGAGCTGGAAGGGACTTTAGAAAACATCTAAACCCTCCCCCCCTCCACCATTTCATTATTAGTGTTGACAACATCTGAGAGAAACAGAACGGTGCTGTAAGTTAGAAAACTGCCCTCAGAACCTGAAAGACCTGGATTCATGTCCCTGCCTCCAACACATGCTGGCTAAGTAAATTACTTGACCTCTCAGTGCCGCCAGGCTACTCTTTAAGACTATAAATTGCAGAATTGTTACCAATCCGTATTGATGGGGAAAGATATCCTTTTACTAACCTTATTAATCCTTTTAATAACCCATTATTATCCCCATTATACTGACGATGAAACTGAACTCAGAGCAGCTGTGACTTGCCTATGGTCACACAACTAATAAATATCAGAGGCAGGATTTATAGTCATAGCATTTGGAGCTAGAGCTATTCATGGCAACAGTAGTGTTTCTTCAATAATTTAAGGATCTAAGATTTCATCATGGAGCATCTTCCCTACACTGACACTGATTTCATCTTGGTAGATTACTTAATGGGCTGTGGTGGACAGGAAAAGTGGCTATCCCTCTCTGATCTTAGCTACACTGGTTCTTGAAGCATATTTACACAGTCTCTTCCTAAGTCCATCCTCAAAGTCTGAACAGTTTCGGAACACCTGTCAGAGCACAGCATTTCACTGGAGCTGCCATTGAAAAAAGAGTCACTTCTACACATTGGAGGTAGATTTTAGGAGATAAATGAGGAAGAAAGATGGGTGATACTGCTGCTGCTGAATCTCTGGGTTTGGTTTGCTCATCTGTAAAATGAAGGGGTTAGACCAAATGATCTCTAATGTCTCTGCCAGCCCTAACCCTATGATTTTATGACTCCAAGACTTCATTCCAGAATGCTACCCCCCTCTCTTCCTCCTCTGAACCTCCATAACACCATGTATATCCTTTTATGATTTTCCCCCATTCTCTCCTCCATTCTCCCCCATCAAAACCACTGTTAACTAGCATACATAGATGGCATAGAACAGGGCTTCTTAACCTGGGGTCTAGATTCCAGGGGGCCCAAGAAATCAGGCAGGAAAAAATTAAATATTATTTTCACAAACCACTAACTGAAATTTAGCATTTCTTTTAATCAAGATTTTTTAAAGCTATTATCCTGAGAAGGGACCCATAGGTGTCACCAAATTGCCAGAAGGGTCTATTACACACAAAAAGTTAAGAACCCCTGGTTTAGAGACACAATTCACCTCTATTCCAATGGGAGGGAATCTAGTGATCAAGCTGTTTATAGCTGAGGTGACTCATATGCAAAGTCACATATTCCTCTGTTGGTACAATTTTAAAATATTAAATTAACTGTGTCTTAACAAAAATAATACCTAGAATTCTTCATAAATCACTGACCCCACAACAGCTTATGAAGTAGGATATGCAAGGACAATATCCCCATTTTACAGATTAAGTAAATGAGGATCACAGGATCACAGAACAAATATGTATCAGAGCTAGAATTTCAAGTCAAATTCCCTGTTTATAAATCCATCAGTCTTTCCATTACACTAGAAGAGACAGGCCAAGAAGGAGGAAGCAACCTATCTAGAAGTCCTCAGTGCCTGGATCTGTGGGTAACACCAAGTCCTTTAAGTAGATTTGGGCCTCAATTGAGGTGTCATCTTCTCCTAGTTCTTTGGGGAGGATGGTCACCAGAGTCCTTGAATTATTTCATTTAGTCTTCACCTTCTGGAAATCCTATCCCATGACATCCCACCACAGGAAGTCTTTAGGGGATTGATAAGACAGCCTTTGACAATAATTGGAGATGGATAAAGGTGGGGAGTTTGGTGGTGGTGATGGTGGTGGTGGTGGTGGGTGATCTGGGTTAATTCAGGAACTAGACAGTGGAAAGTATATTAATGTGTGTTAAAATAAGAACATTGTGTCAGTCACAGAAACTAGTTTTTCCAAGGCCCTCCTAGAAATTATGGAGCATTTTGGTGCCACTGCCTGCTGATATATAGCTTTCATTTCTGACTTACAAAGAGATTGCCTCACAATAACCCTATGAAAGTAAGTGGGGAAATTATTGTTATAATACTATGATCCTAGGATCACATTTTGATGATCAATTTTCTTGTTACTGCTGTTCAGTCATTTCAGTCATACCCAACTCATCGTGACCCCATTCGAAGTTTTCTTGGCAAAGATACTGGAGTGGTTTACCATTTCATTCTCCAGCTCATTTACAGATGAAGAAACTGAGGCAAACGGGGTTAAGTGACTTGCCCAGGGGCACACAGCTAGTAAGTTCCAGATTTGAACTCATGAAGATGAGTCTTCCTGACTCCAGGCCCAGCACTCTATCCCCTACACCACTTAACTGATCAAACTGATGTCTAAATTAAGGAAGTGACTTGCCCAAGGTCACCAATGAAACAATGTCAGTCATGATTCAAACTTATTAATTTTGACTGCAAGATAAGCACTTCCCTTCATACCATACTCTCTCTCACTTTCCTGCCAAGATAGCATTCAAGCCCCAGACTCAGAGAGAATCATAGATCTAGGACTGGAGGAGGATCTCAGAAGCCATCTAGTCCAATCTCATTGTATAGATGAAGAAACTGAGACCCAGGAAGGTTCAGTGATTTGCCAGAGGTCCCATAGATAATAGGAAACAGAAGTAGAATTTGAACCCACATCCTCTGATTCCAGAACCACTGTGCTAGGTGCTCCCTTTTTGAAAATCGATTGAAGGAGTGTTAACTTCCTCATTCTTTTCTCTCCTATTAAACCAGGAACTCCTTGAGGACAGAGGCCATCCCTCTTCTCTCAGCCCAGGCACTCTCTGAAGGTAGGGGCTGTATCACCTGCTTCCTACCCCATCAAAGACCCTCTCCCTTACTGAAAGCAGGAGTCATTTCTTCCCTTCAATCAAGAGGGGTAAGTACCTAACAGGAAAGAACCAGAACCACCCAAAATAGAGCTTATAAGAGCACTCAGTACAAGACAAGCTGCATTCAACTCAAGTAAAAACTTTATGACAATGAAAGGATCAGACCCAGGACCAGATAATGGTCAAAATTACTCTCTCCTAAATGGCTTAGACAATCATCTGATATTATCCTCACCCTATTTAGAGCTAGAAGGGAGCTTAAAGGAAACTGAGGACCCAGGAAAAGAGTGGCCTGCCTAAGGTTACACAGTTGCAAGTAATAACCTCATAGAAACAGGAAGTTTGACTTGTGGCCATCAAGGCTTAGAGAGCCTACTCATTTTATCATCATTACTTCCCCCCCCCCCCCCCCCGCTAAAGTCCCTTCACATCCACAGTTTCCATTCCTGGGAGACAGTCAGTGCAGAATTGATTTTTCCCATTGGTAGAGGAAGGAATTTTTTTCTGCAATAACCATGCCTATTTGGACCTCATAGTCTAGACCACCAGGAATAAATTGGCTTCCAGGATTCTGACCATCACACAAGGTAACTTTTTTCAGCCATAGACATTTTCAGAAGCCTTCTAAATTATAATTTATATATAATTATATATATTTATAAATATATAAATTATATAAATATATACTATGTGTATATATGTGTGTGTGTATATTTTTTTTTTACAAAAAAGGAGCACCCACAGTATATCACAGGTCCCTGTGGTATTAAAGCAAGTATGGGAATAAACTAAAGACCTCAAAAGAAAACTGAGCCATCCAATGTCATAAGGGTCTGGCCCTGGTGAAGCTAGGCCTAGAACTTGGGTTTCTCTACTCTCAGCCCTGGTTCATTCTGCCCTTATTTCAACGGCTCACCAGCAGAGCATCTCCTGCCTAGAGAAGCCTCCGTTGTGGGCTTTGGCCCCTTTAACACAGCCAAGGAGAATGTTCTAGTTAAAGATCACTCTCACATTAGCCTCTGGGCCAATCATTCTGAGTCCTTGACTGGGAACAAAGCCCAACATTCCATCCCTTGTAACACTCTACCTATTTTTCAGTTTATCTGAACATTGTGACCTCTATCCTTCCTGCTCATCTTCTCCATATTCCTGGACATGTTGGGGCAGGTATTTCTAGACCTCTGTGCCCTCCTTATATTAGCTCTAGTTCCCAGGTCAAAAGTGTTCCCAGCCTCACTGTGAATGGATATAGTTTACATTTGACAATGATCTCTGTCTTTGCCAGGCCAAACTACATCTTTGGTTTAGGCTCATAGTAGTGGAAGAGGCCTCAGAGGCCATCTAGGTTGAACCCTTCATTCCATAGATGTGGAATCTGAGGCTTAGAGATGTTAAGTGACTTACCCAGGGTCATATGTCAGTGACAGAGCCAAGAGGAGATGCGGGTCCTGTAGCTTCAAAGCTAGTACTCCTTCCACTCACTCCCCACACTCAAACTCTGGCCTCATTTCATTGGTCAGGATGCACTTCTAGACTGGGGCTGGGGAGGGAAGTTACTTTAAGGACATCCAAAAATCCCCCTGCTCTCAGGAAGCCCCTAGTCTGGCTCTCACATTCGGGAAGCCCCTAGAATGACAAGGAGAAAACCCCTGCATTCAGGGAGTCCCCAGTCAGAGTCAGCAAGAACAGAAAAAAGTGGGAGCCATAGCCCTGGGGTGAGGGCTGCCTCCATTCACCAGACCCAGGGCTCCAGCCTGCTGGGGTTGGACATATGGTATATTACACCTCTGGCAAGGTGCAGGGCTGTGGGTGGGGCAGTACTGACCTCAGCAGGAAGATCTCCCTTACCCCTCTTCCATTCATTCCCCGGGCAGATGCTGACAGAGCTCCTCCTGAGCCGGCATCCAGAGTCCAGCCAAGTCAAGTACTGCCACCCAAGTGGAGGATTGCTTGATGTGGGGATTGGCTAAGGCTGTTTGGCTAGAACTTAGAGCTCTATTGCCTTGCTGGAAGAACCACTGCACCTTTCTGCTTTGGCCTGGTTACTTCCCTCTTTCTGCCCTTCCCCCTTTGGCCTAAGTAACCATATCTCTGGCTGCCTTAAAGATCCTAGGTCAGAGATTGACTTGGCTTGGGCACTGAGGTCAGGAGTAAGGAGGGAAGAGCTGAGAAGAAGAGAGGAGAGAAGGGAAGGGGAAAGGAAAGAGGATGGGATTTGGGGCTAGGGAGGAAGGGAATTCAGGCAAAAAGATGAAGGGTATGGAGGAAGAGAAGAGGGCCAGATGAGGTTATGGATGAGGAAGAGGGAGGGATAAAGGAGAGATTAGGAAAGGAGGAAGGAGGAGGGAACAATGGGTAGAGAGAAGGGGGGGAGGTGCCAGGAGTCAAAGCCAGGAATGAGGCAAGGTGAGAAGAGACCAGAAGGAGGGAAGATAAAAATGATACCTACACTGGGAAGGATAGGCTGGCTTTAAGCTCAGAGACCTGAAGTTTCATGTAAAATTCATTTTTCCTATTCTACTAAGTACGTACAAATGCCCATTCTATTTAGTGTTTAAGTTCAGAACAAAAATTAAAATTAATTAGGAAAAAAGGAAAATGTCTGATTTTCACAAAGTCATACTCAGAACTAGAAGGAACCTTAGAGAAACTAGCCCAATTTCCCACCCATTGCAAGACTCCACGACAACGCATCCTCCAGCCTTTGCTTGGATACCTCCAGAGACAGGGAGCTCCCTCCCTTTCCAGACCTCCCATTCTATTGTGAGACAACTTTTCACCATTAGGATTTTGTTCCTTATACTAAGCTGAAATGTGCTTCCCTGTGACTTTCTGCGTCCTTCAACCCCTGGCTCCTACTTCTGCCCTCCAGGGTCACAGACAAGTCTGCCTCCCCTTCCCCAGGATAGCCATTCAGATATTTGAAGACAGTGATTATGTTCCCCTCCTCCCACAAGCCTTTTCTTCTGCAGGACAAATATTCTAGTTTCTCTAGCCAATACCTGAATCACATGGTTTTTAGTCCTTTCACATCCTTGTGTCCCTCCTTTGGATTTGCTCCTGTTTCTCAATATCCCTACTTCAATGTGATGCGCAGCACTGATCATAGCACTCCTGGTATGACCTAACCAGGGCAGAGAAGAGCAAGACTGACACCTCCCTTGGCCTGTGGACATGGTGCTTCTGTTCATGTAGCCCAAGAGCATGTTTGCCTTACTGTCTTCCATATTACAGTGTTGACTCACATTGAGTTTAGTGTTGTTCAGACATTCAATCATGTCCAACTCTTCATGATCTCATTCAGGGTTTTCTTGGCAAAGATACTGCAGTGGTTTGCGATTTTCTCCTTTGGCTTATTTTACAGATGAGGAAACTGAGGCAAACAGGGTTAAGTGACTTGCCCAGGGTCACATGGCTAGTAAATGCCTGAGGCTGGATTTGAACCCAGGAAGATGTCTTCTTGAGTCCAGGCCCTGCACTCTATCCACTGTGCCACCTAGCTGCTCCACATAGTTTTCAGTTCACTAAACTCTAAAATCTTATTCACATGAATTGTTATTAAGTAGATTTGCCCCATCCTGTATTTATACAATTGGGTTATTTTTTTTAACCCAAATGCAAGGTTTTAACTTTATCCCTGTTCCACTTGATTTTATTAGATCTGGCCCATTGTCCCAGCCTTTTAGAGCTTTTTGTATCTTAACTCTTTCATCAAGTGTATTAATTCTCTCTCTTTCTCTCCGTCTCTGTCTCTGTCTCTGTCTCTCTCTGTCTCTGTCTCTCTCTGTCTCTCCCTCTCCCTCTCTCTCTCTCTCTCTCTCTCTCTCTCTCACTCTCTCTCTCAACTTTGTATCATCATCCATAAATTTAATAAGAGCTCTTTCTATCCTTCATTCGAGTCATTGTTTTTCTTCCTCCAATAGCCTTTAAGATCGTTGAGAACAGGGAATGATTTTTGCCTGCCTTTGTATCCCCAGGACTAGTTTCCTGACTCACTTGCTGTTCATTGGGTCTAATCTTTCAACCAATTCAAATCCACCTAACTCTAACACCATCTAGCCCTTCTTTATCCATCTTATTCACAACTTTATCATGAAAATCTTTGTCAAATGCCTTCCAGAAATCCAAGTATGTCTATGGCACCCCCATAGGATTCTAGTAATCTTGTCAAAAAAGGAAATTAGGTTAGTTTGGAATGACCTGATTTTTTTATTAACTCATCCTAGTTCCTAGTAACCACAAGGACTGATTTCCAAGAGCTAACAAAACCATACCTTTAAAAGTTCATCTTAAAATTCTGCTAGGGAAGGACACCCAACTTCTGGGAATAGATGGCCAATTATAAGGAGCTGAGTGGGAGGTGAGATCATGGAGACAAGTGGAGAAAAGTAGGATTTCTCTGTGAAAGTGGGGGCAGATATAAAATGAAAAACTGAGGGGATAGTAGGTTTAAGTGATTTTTTTTTAAGAATGAGGAAAATTTGGGAAGGCAGTAGGAAAGGAGATAATCATTAAAGAGGGGTGGTGACCAAAGGGATGAGCTGCCTGAAAGAATAGAAGGGGCTGGATCCAGGGTACAAGCATAGGGGCTGGCACTGGTAAAGAACTCAAGCAGAACAACTACTTAATTCTCCAAGACTGGATCAATGGAAGAAAGAATGAGTAATGATGCTGAGGTGGTCTGAAGTATGCAATGGAGAATGAGAGTGAATCCCCGGCAGAAGGCCTCCAGTGTTTTCTTTTTTTTTCAGTAAGATGTAAGACAAGGTCCTCTCCTGAGTGGAAGAGGGTAGAAGGGATGGAGGTAGTGTGAAAAGAGGTGGGGCAGTTAGGAATAGTTCCTGTGTCAAATATAATAGTCATTTTGTATACAGCTAATGAGGGAATTTGTTCTGCCTGGCGATGTATATAGTCAAGGAATTTGTTTTGCTTTTCTCATTTCTTTTACAAGGGGTGGGGGATGGGAGGGAAAGAAAATGGATTTCTACTAATTTTTTTAAAAACACTAAAAAAAAGAGAGGTTAGGAGATGCTACAGACATGGAATGTTGCTTTCAGATGAGGCACTGTAATGTTAGTTTTGTTTAATTGTCCTTGTTACAAGAGAGCTCTCCTGGGTAGAGGTAATCAGGAAATGTTTGTAATGTAAAACAAAGCATATAGATGAGAGTGGAGAGAGGGAGTGAGGGAGAAAGGGGGGGGGAAGAGAGAGAGAGAGAGAGAGAGAGAGAGAGAGAGAGAGAGAGAGAGAGAAGGAGAGAAGGAGGGAGAGGGAGAGAGAGAGAGAGAGAGAGAGAGAGGGAGAGAGGACGAAAGGGAGAGAGGGGGAGAGAGAGAGAGAGGTAGAGAGAGAAGAAAGGAGGGAGGGAGGGAGAAAGAGAGGGAGAAGAAGGGAGAGAGAAAGAAAGAGAGAGGTAGAGAGTAATAGAATTAGTGTGGAGCAATGAGGATCCCAATAGGATTGGATCACATAAGTGTGTCCTGTCAACATGGTTGTGTGACTTTGTGCAGGAGCAAGCAGGAGCAGAGAAGACAGGGTCAAAGTTTGAAAGGGATGAACAGAAGTAGGACAATGAGACAAGGAATCCAAGGGTGCAGGACAGTGTGAGGTTGAACTGATTAACAAATAGGTTGAAATTTTGGAAGGAGGAAAGTGAAGTCAGGATGCAAGCAATAACCTGGGCAAGTAGAGAAGGGTGAGATGTGAAGAGGCAGCAGTGAGGCAGAAAATTAGGCTTAGGATGGGTAAGCCACAGGGAAAGATGGGAGGACAGGAAGCTATAGTCAGAGAGGAATTTCCAGGTTATGGATTGCAGAAGTGGAACACTTGTGAGTAGTGATGGGATCAGAATTGTAATCATGCTGGTGTGGGGCTGAGGTGGTGCAGACCATAGGAGTTGAAGAGAGGGATGATCTGGAAAGCAAGGGTATTAGAGGGAAGGAACATCAATATGTAAATTGAGATCCCTAAATATTATGGTGGGGTGATGGATACAGTGCCAGATCTGGAGTCAGAAAGACTTACCTTCTTGAGTTTAAATCTGGCCTCAGACACTTCCTAGCTGTGTGACCCTGGGCAAGTCACTTATCTCTCTTTGTCTCAGTTACCTCATCTGTAGCATGAACTGAAGAAGGAAATGGCAAACCACTTCAGTATCTTTGCCAAGAAAACCCCAAATGGGGTCATGAAGAGTCAAACGTTACTGAAAAGAATTGGACAACAAAAAATCTTATGACAGAGATTTAGATGGAAAACGTAACTGTGAGCCAGGTACTGAACCCCTTAAGAAACAAGAGTGATCTGAGATAAAGATGCAGAATGAGACCTATGTTCTTGGACATGACCAAGATGGGAATCTGTTTTGCTTGACTATGCAGATCTCTTACATAAACTTTGTTTTCTTTTTTCCCCCAGTGGGAAAGAGGTGAGAAGAGAAAATAAATGTTTATTAATTGAAGGATCCACTCATCCATGTCCACTAACATCCTCAAAATATCCAGAAAACAGGAAGAGGTCCCCTGCCCCATTGTATGGACCTTGCTGTGGAAAACCCAGGAGAGGACATGGACGAGAAGGTATTCATGAACTGAGATCTGCATTGCTGAAGGAAATATTCATCTTAATGATTATTAGAGTATAAACATAGGTGTATATTCAAAGGCATGAAGTCTGTTCATTCATGTGCATGCATTGATGGTGGCCATTAGGTGGAGCAATGGATGAAGTGCTATCTTGGAGTCAGGAGGAACTGAATGCAAAACCTGCCTCACACACTAGCTGTGCAATCTTGAGCAAGATCCTGAGCAAGCACTGAATTTCTTTGGATATCGGTTTCCTCATCTGTAAAAGAAGGTAAACCATAGGTCCTATGTCCCAGGGTTGTTGTGAGGATCAAAGTAAATGACCTATATAAAACCTTAAAGTTCTATATACGTGCTCATCATCATTATTATTGCATAACATTACTACGTCTTAATTTTCCAATAGCTTCTTTCATCTAATTTGCTCCTCATAATATCCTTGTGAGAGATGAAGAAACTGAAAATTATATAAGCTGATTGGCTCAGTCAGGGCTACTCACGAGGAAAGGACAGAGCTAGGACATGAACACAGGGCAGGCACAGTGGTAGAGTGAAATGAACACTGACTCTGGAGTCAGATGAGCTGGGTTCAAATTTCACCTCTAATGCTTGTTTAGCTGTGTGACCTTAGGCAAGTCACCTAACCTAGCTGAGCCTCAGTTTCCTCATCTGTAAAATGAAAGCACTAGACTAGATGGTCTCTCAGGTCCCTGATAGCTCTAAATCTTTGATAGCACCCCTATTTAATGAAAATAATAATAATCATTAACTTTTAGACAGTGCTTAAAGGTTTGCTTACTACCTTATAAATAATACCCTATTTGATCTATTTCTCTCTAAAATCCTACTTGTGCAGCTAACTACCTGTGCAACTTTGAGCAAATCCCTTGACTTGCCTGGGCCAGTTTCCTCATCTGTGACCAAAGGGGGTTGGATTATATGGACTTTGAGATCTTCTTAAGGTCTAGTTCTATGATCCAGTGTCTGGAGTCCAGCATTCCTTCCTTTGTAGTGGGTCTTTCCCTAACACAACTCCATAGAGCCAAGGAAATTGGAGGAGGGCATGATCACATCTGGCTGTGGGGATAAAGAAAGCATTCATTCATCTCAAAGGGCCAGTTTGACCTAGGCATTTCTAAGCTTCAGATAGGGCCCTATTTCTGAGAATAATCCTTTCCCCACCCCCTGAGGTGCCATCATCTTCATCTCAGCTTCCCCCCTCCCAACTTTTCTCATCAGTAATGACTCCTCCCCAACTGGGACCCAGATGGGTGTGGGTACACCCCTGCCTGACAGATGGGCTGATGGACAAGAAGGCAGCTGGGTCTGCCCTTGATCCGTCCCTGGCTGGAGCAGCTTCGTGGCATCTTTCCAGAGGAGGCTAAAGACCTTTGTGTGTAATTTACAGCTTAACCATCTGGGGGCTGGAGAAAGAAGTCCTGGGAAAGGGACGGGAGAAGAGCAGGACTGGGCAACTGGAGCTGAAGCTGGGACTTAAGGAGGGAGTAGAAGGGAGATGTGCATTCTGTGACCTCTGCCATCACTCGCCTGACCTCTCCCCTAAATAGGACCATGAAGATTGATGACCCTAGATTTGGAAGCGAGATCTAAGCTGGAGTCCCAGTTCTAGCATTTTCTAGCTGTGTGACTTTAGAGAAATCACTCCCCCTCCTCCATGCCTCAGTTTCCTCCTCTTTAAAATGGGGACAATCCTTGCCCTGCTTCCCTTAGAGTTGTGAGGAAAGCAATTTTTAGATGTCCAAAGGGCTATGTAAATGTGATTTGTTATAATTATTATTGACAACAATTTAACAAACATTTATTAAGCAGTTACTTAAAGGTGCATAGAGCAATGCTCAGAGCTGTGGGAGATTTAAAGTCTAGATGTTTTCATGTAGTTCACAGACTAGCAGATATGAATATGCTTGATAAATTCACATTAAACCATACATACTGTCTGTTACAAGAAAGGGCTACTCCAGGCAGCTGTTGAGAGGCAACTGGCAGATAGAAACAATGATTAAAAAGAAGGAAGAAAAGAGCTTCAAAGAAGCATTAAAAACCATACAGATGAGGACTTAAGGAGGTTCAGAGACACCAACAAGCAGGGCAACTTTGTTATTGTCATATTAAATTTAATATATACTTCAAGAAAACAAACTAGGTAATAGAAGGTCAAAATTTCATATATCATCCTCTTTTCTGTTCTTCTTTGCAAATTGAAATGCTCATGTTTGCCAATGATTGTGGTGTTCATAATATAAAGTAATTCAAATTCTAAATTTTGAATTTAAATTTTTTTAATTGTCCCAAAAATCTTAGTGAGGGTTTAAGTTATTGAGGCTTACAACTGCACAAAGACTTTTGGGATGCCCTGTGTATACATATATAACTTTATTATTTATGTAGGGAAGCTGCAGAGCATGGTGAAAAGACTGCAAAACTGGGATCAGAGACACCCAGGTTCAAATATGGGCTATGTAACCTGAGGCATACCACCTCCCCATCCTGAGCCTCCGTTTCCTCATTTGTCAAATGGGCAGCATAGGACTTGTACTCTTTACCTCACAAGTTGTTGTGAGGGAAACAGGTTGTAAGCCTGAAGGAGCTACAGAAATGGGGGCCATCGATAAGTCTATACACATTTATAGAATCGATCGGAGTCAGGAGACTTGGATTTAGACCCCATTGGGCCATTTGTTAACTAGCATTTACATACCACTTTAAAGTTGGCAAAGTGATCTATATAGGTTACCACATTTGATCCTCACAATGACTTTATAGGGTAGGTACTATTATTACCTCCATTTATAGATAAGGCAAATTGAGGCAAATAGAAGTTAAGTGACTTGCCCAGGGTCACTCAGCTAATAAGTATCTGAGGCAGGATTTGACCTTTCATGACTTCAGGCCTGAAGCTCTAGACATAGGTCACTCAGCTGGCTCATTTTCCACTTCTGTACTATGAAGTGATTAGATTGACTTCCTTCTAATGTCTCTTCAGGCTCCAACAATCCTATACAATATTAATGCATATGTACATGTGTGTGTATACATACACACATGTATACATACATACACACATATACACGTGTACACACACACGAATATGGGCCTTCATACACAAAAAAATGACATTGGTGCGTTTGCCCAGTTTCCTCATCCATAAAATGGACGTAATCATATCCCCTTGTCTTTGTCTCCTCCCAGAGCCATTGTGAGGGCTTAGGAGGGTGTCACAGTAAAGCACTTTACCATGACAAAGCCCTAAAGGAATGCGAACTGTTAATGCCAGGCTGCTCCAAGGATGTGCTGATCCCAGGCAGGGTGGCCTGAGCCAGACAGAGCTAAGAACAAGGTCTGGAGACTGAAGACAGGGCATCAAGTTTCAAAGATTTAGAGAAGAAAGATGCCTTAGAACGCAGATTGTTAGAACTCAAAGACACTATCTAGACCACCACTTCCATGTTTGACAGAAAAGGAAATTGAGGCCCTAGGAGAAAAAGGGCCTTGCCCAGGGTATCAAGAAGAGGGGGGTCTGCGGTCTAGACAGGAAAAGAAATGGGTTCCCTTGAGGACTGGAAGGGAGTTAAAGGCAGAGAGCGCAGCCTGGAAATAAACAGAAGTGGTCACAAGGAGCAAAAACCATCCAGGCGAGCAGAGAGGAAGGACCAGGAGACAAGCAGCAAGCGGGACAGGGGAGAGCACTGCATTTAGAGTCAGGAAGCACGGGTTTCAGTTCCAGCTCCACTGCTCACCAGCTGCAGTACCCTGAGCAAGCGCCTTCATCTCTGCAAGCCTCAACTGCCTCCCTTCTAAAATGGGAAGAATGGTGCTTGTATTCTTGTCCTCGTAGGGCTGCTGGGAGGAAAGTTATTTGGTAAAGTACTACGGAAATGTGAGCTAGTAGTTGTATTTATATTATTGTCATTTTGTTGACAAGGAGATAATCGACATAGAGGAGAAGAGAAAAGACAATTAGAGAGAGGAGGAAGGGAGAAGGAGAAAGAGAAAAAGGGAGAGAGAAAAGGAGACAGAAAGAAAGGGAAAGAAAAGGAGGGGCGAGGAAGGGAGAGTGAAAGGGAGAGAGACAGAGACACAGAGACAGAGACACAGAGACACAGAGACAGAGAGTGCCCGCTTTTATGAGGCACTTACTCAATTCCAGACAGTACCAAGTGCTGGAGACAGAAATGCAAAGGATCAAAGCAGCCCCTGCCCTCAGGGAACTTACTTTATACTGGGCAAGAGGACACACAAAGGGATGCTGAAAGAGGGGCAGGTTCACCCTCAGCATCATGGGAGTGATATGAAAATGACTGGGAAATGGCGTGGAGGCCTGAGCCCCGGTAATAGAGAACAAACATTCGCCTACCAGAGTCAGGGAACTTTCCGTTGCTGTTCAGTCATTTTTCAGTCATATCTGACTTTTCCTGACCCCATGTGAGGTTTTCTTGGCAAAGATACTAGAGTGGTTTGCCATTTCCTTCTCCTGATCATTTTACAGATGAGGAAATTGAGGCAAATAGGATTGAGTGACTTATTGAGGGTCACACAGCTAGTGTTATGGTATCTAATCAGCTCGCAAGATCTCAATGTTAAATTTTCATTGTGAGCATTTTCACATGAGAAATTGGTCATCCCAACCAACCTGGGCCCGATTTATTGTTTTGTTAACTGTCTAGACTTAAGAACATGCTAATAATTCAGATTAGACATAAAAGTGTGAGCATACATCCCTCCTCCCTCCAGCCCTGTTGTTAAATATTTAGCAGCACATCCCTTCAGGGAACCCAGGGGTGGAGTCCAAGTTTCTGATGCAATGGATAAGATAGCCCTGCAGGGTCTTTCCAACTCTGAGATTCTGAAGTTTTGTGACATTTAACCTGGGCCAAGTCATTGCAATGACACTAGACTTTGAATAGGAGTTGCCTCACTTGCAAAGTTTGTATCTTCTCTGGATGACATTGTTCTTGAACCATCTCTCTGTTTGTGCTGAATGACAGTGGGTAGGAAGGAGGGACAGGACTTCCTCTAAAGTGGGAGAGTGGGGGCAAAGGCCTGATCCATAATGGGGAAATTCCTCCTCCTTGTCCCTGTGGGTAGTAACCACAGAGAGCCTGGAAGCTAGTAGGAGACCCATCTTCAGGAGCCTCCCTTCACTCTTTACTCAGCCTTGAGGCAGGTAGGTAAGGCAGTGTAACAACAATGCTGCTTGCCACTACTGTGGCTGTGTAAGACCAACATCACCAGCACACAGGAGGGCTGCTAGCACAGGTTCTTTGATCTGCTTTTCTAAGGAAAGCAACTTTAAGGGGTCAACAATCTCACTTGAATTAAACATACATATATCATTAACTTAGTTCAGGGGAGAAAGTTAGCACTCTGAACCTCAGAGCAAATACAAACAGAAATTACAAACAGAGACAATATAAACAGACGAAACACACACAGTTATCAACAGACAGGCCTCTAGCTGTCTGACCAACGAATTGCATGGTTACCAGAGACAGAGGCACCAACATCCGGGTTTTCAAAGCCAGGGGGCTCCAGCGGCTCCCCAGAGTCTCGTCTGGTCAAATCACATAAGGCTCTTCCAGTGAGTGAGAGCCCCAAACAAAACACTAACCTGTGAATTTACATACCCTGTTCAGGGTCAAAGGGTGTAACAACCATGCGACTCAAAACCATGTGATGCTTCTTCAGGCACCACAACCATGGGACTCAAACCTATGTGAACTAGGCTTTCTTGTTTCTTAAGCAGGTCATCAAAGACTTCCGATTTAATCAAAGAAACAAAGGCCAGACTCATCAAAGGCACTTGGTTACCTAAGTGCTCCAAAAGAGAAAACAGTAAAAAAAAAAAAAAAAAGTCCCACCCTAATTACCAATACAGGCAGTGGATAGAGAGCTGGGCCTGGGGTCAGGAATACTTGATTTCAAAGTCTGGCCTCAGACACTTATTAACTGTGTGACCTTGGGCAAGTCACTTAACCTTTGTTTGCCTCAGTTTCCTCGTCTGCAAAGTCGGGATAATAAAAGCACCCAACTCCCCCAGGTTGTTGTAAGGATCAAATGAGATATTTATAAAGCAATTATCACAATGTCTGGTGCATAGTAGGTGCTATATAAATGCTAGCCACCATCATCATCAATCACCTTGATCTTCATCACTATTATTATCTCCTTACCAAAGACTGCCCCTTGCTCCAAGACCAAAGTGGAGCGTGTCCCATTTCCTCATGGTTTTCTGCTCAGAATAATCATCCACATTCATGAAAGACCTTCTCTCCCTAGAAGCTTTCTTGGCTATGAAGTTTGACAGGCTCCTCACTCTGTCGATCTCATTAATTGGGCTCTCCCTTCTCATATGGATAAAATAAACACCAGCAGCCATGTGAATATTTATTTGACCAATGCCTTTATTCTACTTCTTGCGCATGCACTAATTGTCCACATTAGTGGATCTGTCTCAGGCCACAGCAGAAGGCCATACCTCCCCTTTCATTCCAGGGACCTCTTAAGGTCAGGACCATATCTTCTCTATATAGGACTTGGCTCATAGGACAGTAAAAGGGGCTGAATAAGTCATTTCCCCAAAGGAATACTGGTTTCCTTGAGGTCAATATTGGAGAAATTCCAAGTCATTGATTCATCTGATGTCCTTCCAGTAAGAGGCCACTGCTGAGCTGGTGAGCTCGGTCATTAGAGTGCATTCCTAATGAGGATAAGTTTCCATTTCAGACAAGGTCAAGTAGCCTTAACTCCTGGACCCAGACTGAGCTCTGACCCTGCCTTAGAGGGAAACCTGACGCTAGCCCCAGATCGAGCTTTGACACTGACCCTTGATCCTGATCATAGACTGAGCACCTGATCTTACCCTGAGCTCTGACACTAGCCCCAGTTCAGTCAGTCAACGAGCATTTATTGAGCACACCTACTATGTTCTAGGCACTATGCCTCAGATTGCTCTTGCCCTCAGACTTAATCAGCACTCGACCCTACCCTGAGCTCTAATTCCAGACAACTGAGGAGAGGGACCGGTGACCTCTAAGGTCTATTCCTACTTTCAGGTTCTATGATTCTTCAAAGATAATAACTCCTAGGAGCCTCAGTGAGATAGAACACTGGGCCTGGAGTCAGGAAGACCTGAGTTCAAATTCAGACTCAGATACTTGCTTGCTATGTGACCCTGGGCAAGTCACTTAACCCCATCTGCCTCAGTTTCTCATCCGTAAAATGAGCTGGAAAAGGAAATTGCAAATCACTCCAATATCTTTGCCAAGAAGACTCCAAAAGAGGTTGCAAGGAGTTGGACATGACTAAAAACCCACTAAACAACAACAACTTTGTAAAACATCTATAGGTTACAAAGAACACATTTTACCATTTTAAAAGCTCTTTATAGTAATCATCTCCCTTCACCCAAAAGTCAGAGAAGCATGTTGCACAAGAAAGGGTGGGGTTGAGTTTCAAAGAGTCATGGGACAGAAAATCTCTGGGCTCAGAGCATAGGACAGAAGAAACTTAAAACATGGAATACTAGAACACCAAATATTGAAATCTAAGAGGTGGAAGGGCCCCTAGAATGTGGAACTTTAAGGAAAGAACCTTAGAGACCACCTAGTTCATGCCCCATATTTTTCAAAGGAGGAAACTGAGGACCAGATAGGGTAAGCAACTTGCCCAAGGTCACACCAAAAGTTAAATCGGTAAGGGTTGGTGCCTTTGTCGCAGAATAATAAATAATAGCCTACCTGTGGCCCTGACTGTTCTCTGGCCTAAAGCCTGGGCTCCTAGCTCCCGCCCATCCCAGGGGCTGCATCAGCTTTGTTTCTCGATTGCATGAAAAGCAGGCATTTTGAACCCAAGGCTCCTAGAACCTCAGGGTTGAAACAGACTCCAGAAGAGTCATCCAGCCTCCTCTTGAAGACCTCCAGGGATGGGAAACTCACCATCTCCTGAGGCATCCCATTCCACTTGGCAGAGAACTTGCTTAGAAAGCTTTACCCCGCATCAAGTAGAGATCTGCCTCTCAGCAGCTCCTCCCTATGGTGTCTAGTTCTATCCTGTGGGACAAGGCAGAATAAACAAGTCAGGAATGTTTATTCCATCATCATGACAGCCCTTCAGATACCTGGAAACAATGACCACAATGATTATATACCAGCTTAAGGCTCTGTTCCAGGCATTTGTCCTGAAGGATTTGTACTCCCTGCCTGACAGAATCCATCAGCTATTGGCCTGGAGAATTGGAAGGGGTGGTTGGAGAAGTCAAGGGGGTGTGTGCATGTCTGTATCTGTCTGTCTGTCTGTCTGTCTGTGTCTGTATCTGCATCTGTGTGTCTATATGTCTGTATATGTCTGTGTATGGCTGTGATGTGTTTCACCAAGGGAAAAAGCTAAAATCAAAGATCCTGATTCACCACAGCCTAAGTCTCAGTATCTTTTCCTTAGTCAGAAAGAAGGGGGAAAACTAACAATACAGGAATTGAAGAGATGTGTTTTTCTGTCCCCAGAGATGGAGTATGTCAGTCTTGCAAAGAGACAGTAGAATATGGAGGGGGAAGACCCCAGAGCAGTGATGAAGCTGACAATGTGACACTAATTTCTTGTCCCCCTTCACAGGACCCTTGTCTTCTCACTGAACCCCTCATTTTTCTCCCTACCTAAAGTATGTTCCTGCTTGCATACACTGCCAGAGTCACCTTTCCAAAGCCCAGCTCTGAGCTCACTATCCTCTGCTCAAATATCTTCAATGGTTCCCCATTACATAAAAGAGAAAGTGCAAACTCCTTTATCTGGCATTCAAAGTCATCCAGAATCCACCTTTTAAGGCTTCACAGAAGAGGCAACAGTGACAAAGGACTATATTCTGGTCTAGACCATGGCCTACAGGAATGCAGGGTGGCAGGAGATGGCAAAATAAGAGAAAGGAACAGCTGGTGACCCGGTATGGCTACAACATAACATGCATAGAGGGGAGCATGAAATAAGGCTAGAAAGGTAGTTTGGAGAAAGTTCACAGAGGGTCTTAAATGCCAGGCTAAGAAGTTTGTAGTTTGTCCCGAAGGCAATAGGGAGTCCCTAAAAGTTCTTGAGCAGAAGAATGGCATGACTGCATATATGCCTTAAGAAGATTATTTTGGCAGCAGTGGAAGAATAGTTTGGAGAAGAGATATTGGAGGCAGAGAGGGCAGAGGGATAGCTGTTACAATAGTATGGGGGAGATATGGAATGTAAGAGAAAGGGAAGAGGTAAAGACGATAAGGGTTTTCAAACCTTGCTGCCAGAGATAGAGGGACCATCTGAAGTTGGGAGGAGGGACAGATTCAGGGAAGGTGATGATAAGTTCGGTTTTGGACATTTTGTGTTCTAACTAGTGGAATGTCATCCAGGTGGAGAGATCTTGAAGACATTTGGACATTCTGTGTTCTAAAATCTCTTCCAACTGTGACATTATATGCTCTAAGGCCCCTCCTAGCTCTGATATTCTATGTTCTAAGGCCCCTTCCAGCTCTGACATTCTCTCTTCTAAGATCTCTTCCAGCTCTGACATTCCCTGTTCTAAGGGTCCTTCCATTTCTAGCATTCTGTTTTCTATTCATTAAATTATTGTGGAAAAAGAACTAATTAAGAGACAGTAAGGAGAGGTCACCTCAATTGGAAGCATAACTATTTCCAGGGAACTATAAAGTAAATTCTCTCCCCCTCCTCTTTTTTTTGTCTTCTGTCTTCTACCTCATCCTCTAAGGCAGAAGCTGGCCAACTCTAGGGGCCACTGTCATTTGACATAATGCCAGGGAACCCATTTAAAGCCCCAATAATTCTGAGATATGGTATTTGTTCATGCTCCATTTCCAGTGGGTCAGAAGAGACCCCTGCCCCCGAGGATTCTTTGGTGGAAACTCCAGCCGTCAATCTGTCCATCAACTATGCTGAGTGCCAAGCATGTACCTAGCCTCTGGGCTTGACCACTTTGTGGCTACACAGGCCCTCCCTTGGGAAATTCTGGTTAAAGAGACAAGAATTGTGCAATCAAACAATTATAAAGCATCCTAAGACATGTTTAAAGACTAAACTGTGCTTTGCATTCCAAGAGCTGCCAGAACTTGAGAAGGGAAAAATGAGCAATCTTTAAGGGGCATGAAGTCCAAAAAGAGGGAGCCAATTATCAGAATATCAGAGTTGAATGGAACCTTGGAGGTCAATTACTCTGCCATATACCTGAACGAGAATCCAATCTAACAGCCCACTGTCCTATTTCTCCTCTGCTTGTGGTCAGATTACAACTGGAGAATTGGATGTTACATGTTAGGAAGGGCATGAACAAGAGGGACATTTAAGGTACAACCAGGGTCAGGGAAAGACTAGAAAATATGCCATCCAAAGACCTGTTAAAGCAACTGGGACTGTTGAGCAACAAGAAGACTCAAGGGAATGTGATGGCTGCCTTTAAGGATTTGGAAGCCTGTCATATGAAAGAGGGATTTGATTTATTTCTCCTGACTGGAGATGACAGTACCAGGAGAAATGGACAGAAGTTACAGGGAGGCAAGTTTCAAACCTTTCCTAACAACCAAATGTGTCCCAGAGTGGAATGGACAACCTTGGGGTAATATTTGCACCCCAATTCACCTGAGGGTCTTCAAGTCGAAGCTGGATAACCACTTGTCAGGGATATTCTTGTGAGTTACAGGTTGGACTAGAGCAGGGGTTCTTTTTTTTTTTGAAGGAAATTGAGGTTAAGTGACTTGCCCAGGGTCACAAAACTAGTAAGTAGCTGAGGCTGGATTTGAACTCAGGTCTTCCTGACCCTATGGCTGGTGCTCTATCCACTGTGCCACTTTGCTGCCCCTAGAGCAGGAGTTCTTAACCTGACAACTATGAGCTTGGATTTTTTTTTAAATTTGATCATTGGATTGCAATATGCTTGGTTTCCTTTGTAATCCTATGGATTTTACTTTATGCACTCAAAAATATGATTCTGAGAAGAGGTTTCTGAAAGGAGCTTTGAATCCCTCTTTCACATGACAGGCTTTCAAATCCTTAAAGGCAGCCATCACATTCCCTTGAGTCTTCTGGATGCTCAACAGTCCTAGTTGTTTTAACAGATCTTCAGATGGCATATTTCCTAGTCTTTCCCTGATCCTGGTTGTACCTTAAATGTCCCTCTTGTTCATGCCCTTCCTAACATGTAACATCCAATTCTCCAGTTGTGATCTGACCAGGAGAGAGAAGGAATAGGACAGTGGGCTCTTAGATTCTGAGAAGAGAACCAGGTTTCACCTGATTCCTGAAGGGATCCAAGACACACAAAAAAGGTTAACAATCCCTGATCTAGATGGCCACTGAGCTCTTTTCCAACTTAGAGGTTCTGTGGTTCTTTACATTTAAGTGACTTATCCAAGACCCCACATCTAGTAAGTATCAGAGCTCTGATTCAAACGCAGATCTCTTGAGTCTTAAGTCTAGCTCCTAATGCCTTCATTTATAAGATTACCTTATAAAGTATCTATTCTGTGTTTATCACATATGAATATGTATGTATGTATGTACATATGTTTGCACTATGTATGTACATATTGTCTCCCTATTAAAATGTAAGCTCCTTGAGGGTAGGAATTGTTTTTGCTTTTTCTTTGTATTCTCATTACTTAGCACAGTGCCAATCACACAGTAGGTGTTTAATAAATGCTCATTGTTTGATTATTATTCTGACCATGGAATAGTATAAGTGGAAAGAGCTCCCTGGATAAGTGGAAGAGTTGTTTTTTTTAAGACTAAAGAAATGGGAGGGGGAAAAAAGGAGAGGGTCTAGCACAAAAGGACCCAAGTGTCTTCCTTCTCCTAGTCAAGGTAACAAACATTTATTAAATGCCTACTATGTGTCAGGTCTTGTGCTAAGCACTGGGGATACAAAGAAAGGACAAAACCCAGTAGTTTTCTAGCCCTCTTTCTGGCCATCCCAGGCCAAAAGAAGGAGTGTCTCACTCTAGAAGTTTCAGTTGAAAGAAATGGGGATGTCTAGCCTAGGAAAGAGCCGACTTTAGGAGAGACATGGTCACTACTTTCCAAGATCAGAAGGGCTATCCCAGGGCAAAAGAAGCAGATATGTCCCATGTGCCCAGGTAGAACTAATACCAAGGATGGAGGAGGAAGGAGATACTAGGAAGGGTGGGGTATAGTGGCAAAAGTCCTGGATTGGAGTCCAAGCTTTGTCATTTACTATATATGTGGTGCTGGAGAAATAACTCCCCATCTGTGGCCTTCAGTTTCCTTATGTGTTAAATGGAAAGACTGAACTACATTATCTCTAAAGTGTTTTAAGTTCTAAATCCCATAAACATCCAATTCAGAATTTAGAGCCAAGAAGGACCTTGGTATTCATCTATGTTCAAAGTCTCCCATTTTACAGGAGAAGAAATTGAGATAAATAATGCTCACTCCCATTCGTCTTTTGCCTGGACTATTGCTTCCTAAATGGTCTCTCCTGCATCAGTTCTCTCTTCACTCCTCCCATCAG
Source organism: Trichosurus vulpecula (assembly GCF_011100635.1). Taxonomy (NCBI): domain Eukaryota; kingdom Metazoa; phylum Chordata; class Mammalia; order Diprotodontia; family Phalangeridae; genus Trichosurus; species Trichosurus vulpecula. The sequence continues at coordinate 122,210,940 of NC_050574.1, read as the reverse complement.
CTGACAGAGTGATTTTCCTAAAGCATTGGTTTGACCATGTTATCCCCCCACCGCTAACACGCATGCATGTGCACATGTACCCACATATACACACACATACACTCAGCAAACTCCAGGGGCTCCCAATTAACCCCAGGAACAAATTTTAACTCTCTTGTTTGGCATTTAAAACTCCTTGAAATTTGGCTCCTCTTAACTTTCCAGTCTTTAAACCTATTGGTTCCTTCCAATGACTCTTCCATCAGGCCATGCTGGACTATTTGCTATTTCATACACACAATACTCCATCTCCCTCCACCATGCCTTGGGGCTTGCTGTTCCCCACACCTGGAATGCTCTGCCTTCTCATCTCCAAAAAAATCAGCTTGAATTTCACCATCTGCAGGAGGCTTTTCATAATCTCTCCAGTGGTTAGAACCTTCATCTCTAAGGTTATTTCTATCTCCTCTATATGTTTCTTGTGTATTCCTAATTGTGTATATGTCTCTTTCATTAGAATGTAAACTCTTTCAGGGCAAAAATGCTTTTGCCTTTCTTTGCATCTCTAGAGGTACCTGGCATGTAAGGAAGCACTTAATAAATGTTTGCTGACAGACTGATTGACTTACCCAAAGTCATATGGCAAGGTAGAGGCAGAGCAAGGACTAAGAACCTAAGTTTGAGGACACTCAGTGTTGAGGGTAGACCAGATGCCCTGCCTGGGATGGTTAGACTGGTCATGCTGCTTATAGTTATGCCCAGAGCCATTAGTCTGAGCCTGCTGTATGTGGCTATTATTTATACCCTCTCTTCTTTGTCCTCAGGGACATCTCGGGTTTAGGGCCACTGGTCTCTCTTCACAGTCAACCAGTTAATAAGGCACTATCCTCTACCCTTTAATCTCTTGCTTCCTTGTTCTTCTATTGTTCTCACTTCACTAATCCTCAACTCTGGATCACCGCCACCATCACTTTTCTCTGGAACTGCTGAATGCTACCAGAGAGAGTCACAAAATTGTTTTGGATAAATGTACTATGAATTCATGGCATGTAATCTCAACCAGTCTTTCACTGCTACAGGCAATTCTCTGATTCATCTCTCCCTATCATACTCCCCAAAGCAGCTATCCCAAATCTTGTCCTGTTTCTTCAAACCTACAATTCCATTTTATCTGTGACCCCCCCCAACAGATGACCTTGACTCCAACTTTACTGAGAAAAACCAAGTCATCCATCCAGATATTCCATACTTCAAAACCTCTCTAGATCATCACCTTTCTTCTCCTTTACTCCAGACTCAGGGAGAGAGCCCTCCTGGTCAATTCTAACACCTCTCCAACTTGTGTTCTGGATCACTTCTCATTACCTTTGTGAATATGTCTCATTAATCATTTCCCCTTTCTTATCTTGTCTTTCTCCAAACCACTGGTTTGCAACAAACATTCTTAGGTCTCCACTTCCTTTTTAAAAAAAGCCTCCCCTTGATGCTACTACCTCTACTCATGCTATCATTTTCTCCTCTCTTTCCTGATAAATTCTTCGAAAGAGTTGATATCTCACCATGAGCTTGCGGTCTGGCTTCTGATCCCACCACTCTACTGAAATTGCTATCTCAAAGTTTACCAGTGACCTCTTACTTGCAAAATCCAATGACTGTTCCCTTTTCTCAGCCCTCTGAATTTGACACCGTGCCAAGCAGACAGCAGGAACTTAATCAATGCTTATTGATTGGCTACATACCCTCCTCCCAGAGAGTCTCTTCTCTTGACTTTTCCTGATGCTTCTCTCTCCCAGTTCTCCTACTAGACTGACTACTCCTTAAATGGGTCCACTATATTTGGCCCAATCTCTAAGCATGATGCCCTCATGTATCTGTGTTGGGGTACTTGTCTTTTCTCTTTTTTATCTATACATAGTAGGTGATTTTAAAGTATTTGCTGAATTTGTTGAATGGGAAACCACTCTACACTTGCCACCTCCACTTCCTCATTGCCTATTCTCTCTCTCTCTTTAACTAAAAAGTGGAATAATCTACCTCTGAAGATGAGTCAGATTTCTATTCCACTTCTCCCAACACCGAAGACCATAGTATCATAGTGTCATAGACCTAGAACTGGAAGGAACCTCAAAGGCCATCTAGTCTAACATCGTCATTTTACAAATAAAGAAACCTCAGTTTCTCCAGAAAAAGTGATTTGCCCAAGGTCTTTGGATTGCTAAAGAGCATTTGTTCTGGAAGCTATGGAGAAGATCCATGTTTCAGGCATATTTAGATTCAATATCCTCTAAAATGTATTCCAGCTCAGAAAGTCTTTAAGTTAAAAATCTGCAGAGTCCTAAATACCTAGGGTCCAGCTGTCAGGGCAACGAGGCATAGCCACTGGAGTTGCCAAATGTTCCCATCACGGCTCTCACCTGGAGATTCACCAGAGTCTTTAGGTTAATGAGTTCTCCCAGGTGTGTCCTCCAAGATTTCTCTGAGGTTAGGTGTCCTCAAGGACATTTCTCTAGTTCCCAACAACCCAACCCAATACCACCCAAACATGACATCCCTTTCCTCCTTTAAACTTCTGCCACCCAGGCAAAGTCTGCCTGGGACAGATTGAGAAAATTGAACCTCATTATAATACTGGTATTTTGCAGGGGAGGTCATTGGCTTCTGGGATTTATTTCATTATCTTGGTGTGAGACAGAGATATCCCCAGGATAATTCTAGTGTGAAAAAGGAAGATATCCCCACATAAGCTGGTGTGAGGGGAAAAGATAACCCCACCATAACACCATTATCAGGAGATAGAAATTACCCTATTATAATACTGGTATCAAAGAACAGAGATACCCCCGATTATAATCTTCATGAAAGGAATAGAGATAGGCCCAGTATAATGCTAGTCTAATGGAGATAACCCCATTATAACATTGGTATCAGATGCTAGAAGTGTTCTACACACACACACACACATACACACACACACACACACACACACGCACGCACAGTATAACCCTGGTAACAGGGACAGAACTATTCCCAGCATAATGTTAGAGGGACAAAGATAACTCCATTACGCGCATGTAATACTATTGTTGAGGGGGATAGAAAGATAACCCAATTATAAGGATATTTTCCAAGGTCAAAGACAACTCCAAGCATGGTATTATGGAAACTGCATTGAAACAGGAATCAAGGCATTCGGATTCTAACTTTGCCTTGCTATTTGCTACTTGTGTGACCTTGGGCAAGTTTTTCCCCATCTCCAGACCTTAGTTTTCTTATCTGTAAAATGAGATTATTGGAATAGACCTCTAAGGCTCCTTCCAGCTCTTAACCCTATGATCCCTTGATCCATCATAACTCTGGGGTTAGGGCAGAGGTAACCCCATTATGGTGTGCATGTAACATGCTGGTGTCTAAGGAAACAGGAAAGCCTAGCATAAGGCTGGGTTAAAGCCGCTGTCAAGTGATGGGGATAATCTTTGGTCTCAGGAGGATGAGGCTAACACTCATGTTAGAGACTTTCCCAATGATCTGATTCACAATCAAGCCCAATACAGTTGTGCTGTATGGTAGAGGCCCCTTGATAGCTATAGCAAACCTTCTCCATTTTAATTCTGAAATGTAGGGACCCATGCAATGGTCCACAAAACAAAAGGATTTTTCCCTTATTTGTAAAGCAGTTTCAATGTGATCATATCTGTGTTGATTTGTTTGTGTGTCTTTTTGTATGTGTATGTCTTTGGGTGTGTTTCTCAAACACAGTAAGTTCCCACGCAGCTGCTGCAACATAGCCATCAGTATTTATTGACCAATAAGTATGAGCCAAATACACAGTTTCCTTTCCTCCCATTTCAATCATTTCCATGTCCTGGCAGCCCAAACACATTAGAGGATGGGGAGACGGACATTAAGAGGAGAGGATGGGAGGATGGGGAGGAAGGAGATGGTCCCTGGACAGGGAGGAGTGGTCCATTCTTCTCTGATCTGAGGAGGTTTCTGGGAGGCTTCCCACATCACTGAATGATGTGAAAGTCATTTGGAAGGAGGGAGGAGCCTGAGCCCTTTATTCCTTTGGAATATCAGACCTGGAAAAAGCATTAGAGTATAGAATATCAGAGCTGGAAATGACCTTAGGACATAGTCTGTTTGAACATAGATGGAAGGGAACATTAGGATGTCAGAGCTTGCAAAAATGAGGCCCAGGGAGAGAAAGTAAAGTGATCTGTCCAAGGCCAAACAGAGAACCAGTGACAAAGTCCGACGGAACCCTGTACTGCTAACACCCTGTCCCCTGGTTCTTGCAGCTATACTGTGACTGGATCTTTAGGAGAGACTATCCCCATGGAAAGCCTGAATAGTGTATAGCATTCTGGGGCCAAACCCAAGTCATCTCAAAGGCAGAGTTGTGGGGACTAAGCCAAAGGAGAAAATTAGTCTCTTGCTGTTGCCGTGAGTTATAAAGCTGGAGAGGGATGAGAGGGAGAAAGATTTGGGGGAAAGGGGGGAAGAGGGGAGGGTGAGTGATGATTCCAGGGAGAAAGGCTCTGATGGTGGCCCAGGAATGAGTTCATGCAGCTGATTTACAGCTGGATTCTAATGCCAGGGAAGGGGAAGGAGGAAAGAAATATTAAACAACCCAAGTGCTTGCCTTGCTATCTTGCCTGCTTTGGGGGGATAGGAGGGGGAGTTGGCGCCAGCTCACTAAGCGGAGATCAGGATCACATTGAGATAGGAATCCCAGGTGCAGTGATGAATTTAACTCAGCTCTGCCCACAGGGTTCCTTTTGGGTCCTGGGCTGATCTGATGTCTCACTCCACCCCCATCCAAATCCACACTGGGGATACTCACACTAGGAATTGTATCCTGCTGAAATGCCCTTGGGCATCCAGGTCCCTGACCCACAGAGATTTCCCTTTGTCAGCTACAGCCTCTGTCCAGTGCTGACCCTGTTAAAGCCCAAAACACTGAGTACAGTGGAGGTATGGTGGGGGGAAGGGGGAGGCAGGGCAAATGAGGAAGGAAGGAAGTGAGGAAAGAAGGAGGGAGAGAAGGGGGGGAAGGAGACAAGGCGGGAGAGAGATACAGAGAATATAAGAAAAGGGGGCGGTAAGAACTGGAAGGGGAGAGGAAGATGCATAGAAAGGGAGAGAAGAGAGGATTGCCCTCCCCCATACCTCTTCACTCCCTCAGGATAGCCGTTTTCAATATTTTGAAGGCTTGCCAAGTGAAAAAAAAAATGCATGTTCTACTTGGTCCCAGAGGGCAGAATTAGGAAGTTACAGAGAGACAGATTTAGGTTCAACCTAAGGAAAACCTTAACGATCAGAGTTGTTCAAAATCAGAATGGACTTGCTGAGGGGAGTAGTGTGTTCACCATCATTGGAGGTCTCTGAACAGAAGCTGGGTGGCCATTGGTTAGAGATAGGGGTTGAAACAGATGCAGCCTGAAGTCCTCCCCAGATTTCAGACTGATTCTGTGACTCAAATGAGGAGTATATAAAAGATCCCTGGCTGAGGCAGCTCTCTCTGTCCCTGCCTCTCTGTCTGTCTCTGTGTCTCTCTGTCTGTCTTTTTGTCTCTATCTCTGTCTCTCTCTTCTGATCAGTTGCTAGTTGCTGTCAATTCCACCTCTCCACCATCTTTTCCATCCACACTTTCCTTTATTCCTAATGCCACCACCCTAATAAAAGTCCTAATTATCACTCTCCTAGACTATTGTGAGAGACTCTTGACAAGACTTCCTGCTGCCACTCCCTGCTTCAATTAAACTTTATAGCTCTACCAGAATCATTTTAAACCCTCAAATCTAATCATTCAAAAAATCTTTTAGCAGTTACTTATTGTTCAGACTTCTAAACCTGGCATTCAAGCCCCTTCACAAGCAAGTGTCATCCTATCTTGACAATCTAATCTCATGGTTTCTCCTCCATACACTGTGGTGCAAACCAGATGATGCTCTATCTCCCTGAACATTTGATGCATTTTCCTGTCTGCCTTTTTTCATGTTGTTACTTAAGTCTGAAGTGCCCTATCCCTGCATGAGATCTTCCCCAGTGCCACCTACACACCCCATAAGGACCTTATCCCTAGGACCTTCCAGTGCCCTTTGCATATACATATATATATGCATACATATAATATATGTATATATAATCTGTAATTTAGTTATCTTTGTCTGTGTCTCCTCTCCCATTAGACTGCGAGCTGTGAGGACAGGAATGGTGTCTCATCTAAATACTGTCTCCCAAATGCAAATTAAAGCAGCTCTGTGGCTACCTTACACTCATCAAATTGGCAAAGTTGACCTTCTCCTGTCCCACCCCCCAAAAGAAAATGGCAACTGATAATAGGCAAACAGGAATATTAGTGCACTATTGGGAGAGCTATGAATTGATCCAGCCATTCTGGAAGGCAATTTGGAACTATGACCCAAAAGTCAGTAAACTAGGCACAGCTTTTGGGGTCCATGTGGTAGCAATACCATTCCTAGGGTTATGCCCCCAAAGGGGTCAAATAAAGAGGAAAAAAAGACTCACATGTAACAAAATATTTATACTTTTTTATGGGCAAAGAACTGGAAACTGACAGGATGCCCATCAAGTGGTGAATGGCTAAACAAATTATGGTATGGAAATATAACGGAATACTACTATGTTGTAAAAATAACAAAAAGGATGGTTTCAGAGAAACCTGGGAAAACTTGTATGAACTGATTCAGAGGATTGCAAACAGAACCAGGACTGTTTATATGATAATGACATTGTAAAGACAAACAACTTGGAAAGACCTAAGAACACTGATCAATCAGATGACCAACCATGACTCCAGAGAACCAGTGATGAAGCAGATTGTCCACCTACTGACACAGAGAAGATGGACTCAAGATGCACAACGAGACAACATTTTTGGACATGGTCAATGTGGAAAATTTGTTTTTCTTGTTTATGTATATTTGCTATAAGGATGTTGGGTTTTTTCTCTTTTTACCAGGGGGAGACAGAAAGAAAAAAATAAATTCTTATTCATTGAATTTTTATTTTAAGAATAAACATTTTTTGTCTCTCCAGTAGCTCTGAGGTGCTCACAGGGTGCTACAAACTGTGATTTCTTGCTATTTGTTCTGGTCATTAAAGTCCTTTCTGGTTATTGGTCACTCACAAGGCCCTGCCCTCCTGGTGACTGCAGATCTGATTCTTGGCTATTTGCCTGGACTGTTGATTATCATCCTTGCTCTATCCTCTGGTATGTGTGTGCTCTCGGCTCACGCTGGCATAACTCACTCCCTACCCTGACCCTCTCTCTTTTTGGATGCCCTGAGTCTGGCTTGCCCACCCAGCTGGGCTCCACAACCCCCGAAGTAAAAGACTCACTCTACTAGAACTGCTATTGTAGATAAATTTCTGCTCAGGTAATAGTTAGACTGGCTGGTCTTCCTGAAGTTTCTCTCTCCTGGCTCTAAAATTTCAGTATTCTGTGCCTTTAATATGGCTGTCCTAATGGACCTTGGGGGTCACCTCCTTCAATACTGGTTTGAAGATGTATTTGTGATCTTAAGGATAAGAGGCAGCTTGGCATGCCTAGTTCTGCCCTCTGAGGCCAAGTCTAATTTCCCTTCCCCTTCCACATGACAGGTCTTTAAATACTTAAGCAAAGTTGTTGGATCTCTACCCCACCCTTCCCCCCACCCAAGTCTTTTCTTATTCGGGCTAAACATCCCCAGTTTCTACCACTGATCTCCATACAATGTGGTCCCCTGCCCTTTGCCACCCCAGTCTCCATGATCATCCTGATCACCCCTTCTATCTTTGCTCTTGTTTATCAGAATGGCTGAAGAAGTAGGTGTGAAACACCAGCCACTATCTGACCAGGGCAAAGGGCCTTTGCAATTTAGGTACCTATAATCCTAGAATTTCAGAGTTGGAAAGAATCCATTTAGTTTAACTTGTATTTGATCAGGAATTCTCTCCACAACATCATGGGACCATAAATTGGAAGCTGGAAAGGACCTTAAAGGGCATTTCATCCAACTTCATTTCAAAAGAAAGAAACTGAGGCCCAAAGAGATGGGATGACTTGCCTGAGGTCACAAAGTAGCACATAAGAGTCAGGATTTGAACCCAGATCTTCTGACTTCTAATTCATCTTTCTTTCTACTATATCCCTGACTCCACCTCCCTGATAAGTGGTCATCCAGCTTCTGATTTAAGACTATTTACATCTCCAGTCTGTTTCTATTACACAAATGATAAGGTCCCCAAACGGCCATTCTACCCTGAGAGGCAATGGCTCCATCCTTCCCATTTCCCTGGAGACAGCTGCAGACAAAACAATCAATTCAACCAAATCTGTATTGAGCACTTATTGGATCACAGAATCCAGAGCTTGAAGTTTTCCTAGGGTTCATCTAGGCCACTACCGCCCCTGTCTTTTTTTATAGATCAGGAAGCAGAGCCCGAAGAAGTCAGTCAACAAGCACCTATTAAATGCTTAGCATGTGCCATCCACTGGCCTAAACCTGGGGATACAGAAAAAGGCAAAAAACCTGGCCCCTGCCCTCAAACAATTAATATTCTCATGGGGAAGACAATATGCAAATAACTAGGCACATCTAAGAGATACAGGGGAGAGAGAGTGATCCAGGCCAGTGAGGTGGCCCAATGAATAGAGCACTGGGCTTGAAACAAGGAAGACTCATCATCTTGTGTTCAAATCCAGCTTCAGATGCTTCCTAGCTGGGTGACCCTGGGCAAGTCACTTCACCCTGTTTGCCTCAGTTTCTGCATCTGTAAAATGAGCTGGTGAAAGAAATGGCAAACCACTTCAGTGTCTTTGCCAATAAAACCCTAAATGGGGTCACAAAGAGTCAGACACAACTGAAACAAGTGAACAACAAAGAGTGGTCACACCAGAAAAAAGTATAGGAACTGGGATTCCCCAGAACCCCTGGCTCAGTATCCATGGCACCTGGCATTATGCTAATATTACTGGCCCAAGGTCACCCAGCCAAGGTATATTAGTGGGAATTCAAACCCTGCTGTTTTTCAGGATCTGTTGGAATTCCAACTCTGATTCTAAATCCGGGACTCTTTTATGGTGCACAGCCCTCTTAGAGATTTACTTAGTCATTCCGTAAGGAGTGACTGAGCCTTTAATAATAATAATAGTTCTCATTTCCACAGGGCTTTAATGTTTACAAAGCATGTCCCCCCTAAAACAGCCCTGGGAGGCTGATAGTACAAGGATTATTACCTACATTTTATGGAGCAGTCTGGGATTAGGGAGTCAGGGAAGGAGAAGATCAGAACAAAGTTGTGAAGCGCAGCTGGGTGGGTAAGCCAGAATTAGGTCTACTTAGTAATTTCTTCACAATAAGCCCATGACAAAAGTAATCCAAGTATTATTATTGCATTTCTTTTAGATGAAGAATGGCTCTCCTCATAGGAGATGATTTGCCCAGTGTCTCACAACTGGAACGTAGCAGAGCTGAACCTTGAACCCAGGACTCGTTAGTCGACAAGTCTAATAGCCATGACTCAGAGCACAATGTGAAACCATGGACAGTTCCCCTTTTTCTTACACTTTCATGGAAATCATACCATATAGTAAATCTCAGTGTCCCACAGGAACAATGTTATACCCAACAGGTTCATTCCTGACCCAAGGTTTGGCCTTAATCTAAATTGCTTTTACAGCATGCTATAGGGACAAAGCTCCATCATCATGCCACGAAATCAGCATGCCACGAAAAGAATTCCTGATCTGGAATCAGGAGATCTGGGTTCAAATCCTGCCTCTGATGCTCAACAGTTTCATGACTTTAGGAAAGCCACATCCCCATAGGAAAGCCTCAGTGTCCTTCTCTCTAAAATAAAGAAGCAGTACTCGATGACCCTTAAGGTGCCTTCCAGTTCTAAAACTATAATCCTACAAACCTGTGTGATCACTTCAAAAACAACTGTACTTTCGTGGCATAAATATACATTACCACACATAAATATACATAACTATACTGTAACACATGGAGCTAGTGACACCACTCCTCTGTTAAAAAAAAAGACATCATAGTGCAATGGAAAGAGTGGCTCTGAGATCAGAGGACCTGAGTTCAAATCCTGCCTGTGATGCTCAACTGGCTTGTATAACCTTAGGTGAATCATGTCTTTGGGAATCAGTTTCCTCATCTATGAAATTGAGGGATGGGGGATTCAAGGGCTTCTAAGGTCCCTTCCAGCTCTAGACCTAGGATCCCATTGCTATTCAGTGGGTCTCAATTCCCTACTAAGAAAAGGTCACACTTCTCTTCAAGGCATTCAGGTTCCTCCACAATCTGGCACCACTCTGGCCTCAGCTCATATTACTGCCCTCCATGCACTCTACACTGCAGTCAAATTATACACCTCCATACTCCCTGGCTATACTCTCCCACCTCTATGACTTTGCCTGGGATCACCCTCCTTGTTACTACCTTTTAAATTCGTACTTGCCCCTTAAAGCCTACTTCAAGTCCTCTAAAGAAACATTACCTGATGCACCCAGTCCATAAAGACCTTCTTTCTCCCCCACCCCAACCACCACAACCCCAGCCCACTGAATCACTCCTATGGACCTTTGTTTGCTAATACTTAATAAAGAGATCTGGAAGGATTTAAGAAACAGGCCCTATTATGACAGTCAGTACATGTATTTTATCCCCCTTATACTGTGAGGGAGGGGATCATGTCTTTTCTAAACTTCTAGTCCCAGTACTGGGCCCTGTAGTCATTCAAAAAGCATGTATTAAAGGCCAGGCACTGTGCTAAGCCCTGGGGATGCAAAAGTAAAAAGACAATCCTGACTCTCATGGAACTCACAGTCCTATGGGGGAGACAACTCAGAAATGACTGTTCATAGATATAGGCAGGACAAAATGGAATAACCTACGGAATCAGCACTCAAATGTTTGCAGAATTAAACGAGTCCCCTCCAAGTACTAAAAAGTGTACGCACACAGCACCCCCCACAAGAGCTCTACAGTATGCTTGACTTATCTATAATTAATGTGTTTCCTATAGCATATAATATCTATCACGTATATAGCACTCATCTTCCTGAGTCCAAATCCAGCCTCAGACACTTAATAGCTGGGTGACTTCACAAGTCACTTCACCCTTTTTGCCTCAGTTTCCTCATCTGTAAAACAAGCTGGAGAAGGAAATAGCAAACTACTCTAGTATCTCTGCCACGAAAACCCTAAACGTAATCAGGAAGAGTCAGATATGACTGAAAATGACTGAACAACAACATATAGCACTCTAAGAGCACTTTATATTTAATTATCTTATTTGATCCTCACAGCTACCCTGTAAAGTAGGTGAGAATATAGTAAACATTTCACTCACCACTTTAACTCTCTCCTTAGAAAAACTATCTTTTAGAAAGATAATTTGGATAGCCCATGTCTCTTTAAAAAGCTGTCCCTGGAAGTCTGAACTAATCTTTTTTTCTCTCTTTTAGATAAATTTCCCTATATCAAGACGAGGTACGCAAAATGACAACTAATCATTCTTTTCAAAAATAGCCATTAGAGCATATGAATATTTGAAGGCTGCTAGCTAGGGTTCAGAGAGCAGAAGTCTCTTGAATCTGGTCCTCATTCATTTTTTTTTCAATCTCACCAGCTCCTTTGCAGTACCTTTCCTCCACCTCCCTCACCTACCTAAAGGTCACCGCCCCCCCCCCCAAGCCTGGTGTAATGAGAGGAGATTGGACACTGAAGTCCAAAGACACAGAATCAAGTCACAGCTCTGCTATCCATATAGATTGGGCTTTCTCTGAATCTTTTCACTTAAAAAAATAAAGAAACATCCCCGGGCAGTTTGGTAATGGGACGGATATGATTATCCGCATTTTATCTAAATGAAAATTGGTTCCAAAAAGGTGAATTATCCAAAGTCACATAGAAAAAAAAAAAGATGTGCCCAGAACTTGGTTTTTAAAGTCGAGTTGGGTTAGGCTGTTTTATTTCCTACGTTTAGCCTTATGTTTCTATCGTAAGGGCAAGTTCCCAGATGTTACCGAGCATAGCAGTACCTTCAAAAATCAATTTCAGAGCTGTCTTGGGCTAAAGCCTGAGGGGGTTGGCATCTCCATGGCCAGTGAGTTGGGAGGAAAGAGAGGTGGTAAAGTAGTTGGAATGGGGGAGGGGGAAGAGGGGAGGAAGCATTACTGCTGTGAAAAGTAGGTGACATGAAGGGAGCAGGCCTGGGAGAATAATTGGCCCCGGGGAAAGAAAGATCTAGCACAAATCTAGCTGACTCTGTGGGACAATCATTGTTGGGAGCTTGGAAAGGAGGGGGGAAAGCTGCCCCCTAGAATTAGAACAAGGAGTTCTAATTCAGTATCTTCCACTAGATTCACACTCCTGGAGTGGACAACATGCTCCCCTCTACATGAATTCCTAAGGATAAGTGACCAGTTCCCCAGTAACTCAAGAAGCTGGACTAGAAAGGTACTCTCCCCCCCAGAGCAGAACAAAGTGTAGGCATGTGGCCTGGTTCTATGGCAGCATCACCAGGGCTTAATGCAGGCCATTTGGGGATGGGGGTGGGGGACCCTGGGCAACCACAGGGTCAGCCTCTGCTTCTTAAGTGTTATTGATCCATTAAATATAACCACAAACAAAGAATCAAGGCCACTAAGCATCTCCATCCCTAGGAGAGCCGGAATTGAGTGTCCAAGCCCTGTATGCTCTACTCCTGAACTCCTAGGGGTGGGGAAAGTGGAGGGGAGAGAAGAGAGAGAAGGTACTGGGAGCCTCCGCCATCCCAGCCCCAGTTTCCAATGCTGGATCAGGATCAGATGTCTGCTGGAGTCTGAATAATTCATAGCTGAGCCAGAGAGAGACTGAAGTCCTAGAGCTCCTTGGGGCCTGTTTTCTGTCTCCTTAAATCAATTGTTGGGGAGGATAGGGTAGTGGGGAGCCCCTCTGGGCTCTGCAAAAGGAAGAAGCTCCCCCACCCACCCCTGTCCACTGCCGATTCAGTTTGCTCCTCAGTCCACTGTCCACCCCACTACAGAATCCTTTGAGAAACATTCTTGTCTTCTTCCTGCTCCCCACCTCTCCTTCCCTCCACCCAGGAGGCTGGGAAGCCCAAGGTCTGTGCCTGGAGCTCTCTATGCAACAGAAGGAATACTTCCCCCATCCTCCCAAGGTCGGTGACTTCTTCCCTGTGGCCCTCTCCTCTCTGTACTCACATAGACAGACCCCAGCCCCTCTACAATGTGTAAGTGGTTTCTTGAGTTGCTATGATTGAAAAAAAAAAACTGAATCAACCAGTAGAGCATCCCTTTCTATGGCACTTGACAGTTTATATAAAACCTGCACATAGGGCATAAGTTACACACTATAATAGAGTGAACAGAGAGAGCCCTGAGCTCGGAGTCAGGAGCCCTGGGTTCTAATGTCAACTCTGACAGAGACTCATTGGGTCACCTTTGACAAATCATTTCACTTCCCTTGACCTCATTGTCCTTCCCTGTAAAAGCAGCCCCAGTGATTTCCAGGGTGTCTTCTAATCCTGGCATTCTAGGATTCAAGCTCTATGAACTCCCCTTGGGAATCTGCTGGGACTCAGCCAAACCTGGGCTCGTCACTCCAACTTTGATATGCTCAGGTATCTATCTCCTCTGGCCTAGATACAGAAGAGTTCCTTAAAATTCATTCCCTAATTTTCCACATCTGTAAAATGAGAGGATTGGACCAGATGCTCCCTTCCTATCTTTTATGTAGTAAGGGCCTTCCCAGATCTGACATTCTATGAGCCCACTTATTTTACTGGATCCTCAACATTTCTGAGACTGAGGCAGGGCAAGCATAATGATGCCCATTTTATAGATTAAAAGGAAAAAAGTTGAGGACTAGAAATAGGAAGTGATTTGCCCAAGACAACACAGCAAGTTAGTGGCAGAGCTGGGACTACACCCTCCCCTTAAATTCTAGACTTACAGACTAGGACTTTTTTCTCCACAAAATAGAGACTTGTTAGTTACGAGTATTAATATATTATTAGTATAAAGGCAATTCAGGATCATTGTGGGAAAAAGTCCCAGGTTCAGTAGGGTTACCAACATAATAAGCCCAGACCATGAAGCCGATTAGCGAAGTTTAAAACACAGAAAGCTGAGTCACTGACTGCCCACCCATCCTTCTTGGAGCTCCTCTTGTATGCCAAGGCCTGTGCCAATGAGAGGACAAGAGGAAGGCAAAGCAGAGGAGGAACTGGAGAACGTACCGTCTAAGCCATCAAGGAGCCTAGTCTGGCTGGGGAAGGGGAAAAAGATACTGACAATTAAAGAAAGATAAGTGGGGACAGTGAGCGCTGGGAGAGATCGGTGTGGTCTGTGGAGATGGTCAAGAAATGCTTCCCAGAGGAGAGATGTGAGCTGGGCAGGGAGATAGATACCTGAGAGACAAATTCAGACCATCAGAACCAGAAGGGGTACCAAAGAGTCTTCTAGTTTAAACTTTTCATCTTTCGGATGGATTGAGAAATGACTTGTTCAAGGTATATGTAAGTTGGAGCAGAACCAGGGCTAACACAAAATTGTAGGGTTAAAAGGAATGTCAGAACCCTCATTTATCCCCACCCCAATTAGAACCTCAAGAAAAAGGCTCAAAGCTGATATCAGAAGGGTAACTACAAATTTGCTCTCCTCTCCCCTGCTGGAACCTCCCCTAGTTCGGGGGTCAGTTCTTGGCTGGAGGTACGGAAGGGGTAGGGTCACTTAAATCCCTAACCTCGAACTCACCCTGGAAGAACCTTCTATCTTGGGGGCTCCCAGACTCCCTACTGTCCCCACAGTTGGAAGAGGGCAGGAAAATTTAAAGGAACAGAAGAAAATGCTTGAAGGGTGGAGGAGACCAATTCCACTGATGTGATGGAGCCACAGTACTGGGTTGGGGGGAGAGAAGTGAAGGGAATAAAGAGAGGGAAGAGGGGCGGGGAAAATGGAGAACTCTAGAGAGTCCAGAGTCTGGGCCGCCTCCTCGACTCCCCCGCCCGCCTGGGACCTCCGGAAGAAGAAGGCGTGTCCTCGATGCCCGGGAGGAGGGAGAAGAGGGAGGGCAGAGTGGTCCAGTAGTAAAGTCCTCCCCACACCGGGGCTGTCCTGGCGCGGTTTGGGGTAGAGAGAGAGCTGAGGCGTGCTTCACATCTTTTCGGAGAACCGATCTCCAGTCCGCAGCCTAACCATCCCTCCCCACCCACTTCCCTGAAGGGGCAACTGAGGCTTCCAGCTGCAGAGAAACAAGCCAGCCCAGCCCAGCTGGGCTCCTCCCTTCTTGACCCAACTCACTTTCTGAGAGGAACCGCGACCTTTATACTCTCCCCCCACCCCACGCAGTCCAAGCTTCCTTCCCGGGGGGGCCTGGATGTGGAGGCAGAAGCTATGGTCCCGTGCCCTCCGCCGCCCAGGGCTCCGGCCGCCGCCCGGGGCTCGGGGCTGCCAGGAGTCTTGGGTCCTCCTCCGCCGCCGCCGCCCCCGCCTGGGCTCCCGCCGCTGCTGCTCGCACCACCGCCGCTGCTCCTGCTCCTGCTGCTTCTGCTCCTGCTGAGCACGCCGGCCGCTCCGTGCCCCTTCCAGTGCTACTGTTTTGGGAGCCGGGAGACTATACGCTGCAGCCACATCGTCCTACAGGAACTGCCTCGCGACCTGCCCGCCGACGCGCACAACCTCAGCATCGTGGGCTCCAACCTGACGGTCTTGCGTGCCGCCGCCTTCGCCGGGGAGGAGCTGCCCACGGCCGAAGGCAATAGCAGCGGTGGCGGGGGCTGGGCAGTACGCCTGGTCAACCTCACATCCTTACAGCTCAACCAAGACAACATCCAGGTGGTGGAGGACCGCGCCTTCTGGGGCCTGCCCCGCCTGGCCTCCCTGGACCTCAGCCACAACCCGTTGGGCGTCCTGGGGGCCGCTGCCTTCCGTCTGCTGCCCGCGCTGAGTGTCCTCAGGCTCAATGCCGCCGCTCTCGGGCTTGGCGAGCAGCTGGACGCCGCCCTCCGCGGCCTGGCCACCCTGCGCCGACTCGAGCTGCAAGCCAATGAGCTGACCCACCTGCCGCCCTCCGCCCTGGAGCTGGCGCAACTAGAGCTGCTGGACGCGCAAAGCAACGCGCTGACCGGGCTGGCGCCGGTTGAACTGCGCGCGTTGGGAGGGGAGACCCCGGGGAGCCCGACGACCCCGACGGCTCCGGGCTCTAGAGGGCTGCGCGTGTGCCTAGCAAAAAACCCGCTGCTCTGTGACTGTGGGGCGCGGGCGCTTGTGACCCTACTCCACAAGCACCCCTGGCAGGTGCCTGACGCGCGCAGTCTGCGCTGCGCCGCGCCCCAGGCGCTCCAAGGTGTTTCTTTACTGGCCTTGAACGAGTCAAAGCTAAGCTGCTCCCAAGGTCCCCAAGAAAAGGAGGAGGGGGATGAGGAAGGGAAAAGAAGTGAAAAAGAGGAGGAGGGGGCGGAAGGGAAAGAGGAGGAGGGGACAGAGGGAAGGGATGAGAAAGGGCAGACGGGTACTGGGGAGGAGTTGGAAGCGTCCTACGTCTTCTTCGGCATCGTTCTGGCGCTCATCGGTGTAGTCTTCCTTATGGTCCTCTACCTGAACCGGCGCGGCATCAAGCGCTGGACGCGCAACCTGCGCGAGGCGTGCCGGGACCAGATGGAGGGCTACCATTACCGTTACGAACAGGACGCCGACCCCCGGAGGTCTGGCACTGCCAGCTCGTCGGGCACCCTCTGAGCGCGGCGCTCTCGGTCAGACAGATTAGTCCGCTAGGAAGAAGGGGGGAACTTAGCCCCTCTCAGCACCCAACCTTTGGCTCTTCGCCCCTATCCATCCTTTCCCATCTTGAGCATTTAGTCCCCAACCCCTACACCCCACCCTCACCCCCGCCTCAACTAATCCTTGGCTCTTAATCCCGCCTGTCAAAATTTAGGCACTTTGTTCCACCTGGCAAACCTGTTATTTAGTCCCCACCTATTTCTCGACTTTTTGCTCCTCCCCCAAACCCCAGTCTTGGGCCCTCTCTCAAGTTTTAGGAACTTACTATTGCCCCTTACTAGCCACCCCCTTAAGATATCCCCCAGGCCTGGGGAAGTTAGGACGCAGCCTCCAGTATACCACGCTCTTCCTCCTCTTCTTATGCTTTCTCCCCTCCTCCTCTTCTTCCTCTTCTTCGTCCTTATATTCTTCCTCTTCCTAGCCCTTCTCCTTTCTTTTCTTCCGTCTTCTCTTTTCCTTTTTTCACCCCTGCTCCCTTTCTTAATTCCTGTCACCTTCCGCCCCCACACCTTCTTTCTCCTTCTTTGGTTTTAGGCTAGGGAGAAGTCATTAGGATACTAATTGGGAGGGAGGAAAAGGTGAGGAGAAATCTCATCTTAAGGCTTTGCAGAAATAGAGGAGTTTGAACGCTCTCCCTGAACAGACAGCTGGACTGCTCTCAGGGCCCATTGCTGCTAAAACTGGTGCCTCCACCCCATTCCACCTATTTCCCTCTTCTTTACCCACCCTATTCTCCTCCCTTCTCATCAAATGAGATTTTTGTAGAGCCCTTAGTACACAGTAGGCAATATATAAATGCTTATTCTCTCCACTCTCCTTATTCCTCTTCTTTCTGTACTCCCAATACACCCCTTCCAGCATTTCTCCCTCTCTTCTCTCTTTCCTCCTTTCTTCTTCTCTTCCTATTTTTTCCTCTCACTTCACCCTCACTTGAAATCTCTTTCCTCCTTTTCATGGAAAATAGAATGTTAAAGCTAGAAAGGGTCTTAGAGCTTATCTAAGCCAAACTTTTCTTGACCCTCCTTTCCCCTTCTCTGCTCCTCTCTCCTCTTTTTCCTTTTTCTACCTCTTCCTCTTCCAGTCCATCTCCTCCTTAACCACCCCTTCCCCACTCCTACCTGCCTACTAAACAAACTTGGATCAGTCCCCTCCTCTTTCTCACCTCCTCCAAGGATTCTCACCTCCTCAAACTCCTCCCTCCTCTAGGGGACCTTGGTGAATCTGACAAGTTTCCCCTCTTTTCTCAGGCACAAACTCCCCTGCTCCCTCCTCATTGGCCCCAGTGAACCTGTTTAAAAATCTGGGGTCTGTCTGTCAGCCACTTGCATGATCTCAAAGCACACCCATTGTGGGGAGGGGTACTGCCTAATCCTGGAATCCCCTCTCCCTGGGACTTCCCCCCTTCCATAGGTCAGGCTGTGACAACAGACTATGTCCACACTGTAGAAAAGGGAGCTGCCCCATCCCCAGCCCTTGAGACCCGACCCCCCCCCTTTTATCTGTTCGGTCTCTTGAATGGTCAATTTTCTATAAAGCTTGCAATAATTTCTGGACCCTCCAGTTTCCCCCTGGAAGTGCCTGTGTCATTCTTCACCCGATCTTGGGGGGGACCCCGGGGTGGATAAGTCAGACCAGGAGTGGGAGTGAGCCACACACACACACACATGTTCAGAAAGAGAATGAAAAGTCACCAAGTATAAAGAGGTGGAAGGGGCCTTAGAGATATAATTGAATCTCTTCCTTTTATAAATAGGTAAACTGAAACCACAAGAAGGGAAAACACTTGTCCAAAGTCACACAGCTATTCAGTGGACTAAGGATGAAGTCATAAGATGTCGGAACTAGAAGGTACCTTAGAGACTGTTGAATCCATACTCTTGATTTCAGAGGCAATTGAAGCTCAGAGAGGGGACAGAAACAACTCAAATAAGTGGCAGAGATGGGACTTATGCAATAGGACAATGACCTTATGTGCCGTTCTCCCAAAGACTTAGAGCAATAAGTTAGGATTGTGCTACAGTGCAAAGGATGAAGTAAGGTGGGATACAGAGAAAGACTTTATGAGAAGCAGAAGTTGTGGAATGTCAGAGGCAAGTTATAGGATTTCATTAAGCAGCTAGGTGGATAGAGCTGGGTCTGAAGTCAGGAAGATTCATCTTCCTGAGTTCAAATCTGGACTCAGACACTTACTAGTTATGTGACCCTGGGCAAGTCACTTAACCCTTTTTGCCTCAGTTTCCTCAACTGTAAAACAAGCTGGAAAAGAAAAGGGCAAACCACTCCAGTATCTTTGCCAAGAAAACCACAAATGGATTTGTAAAGAATCAGACACGATTGGACAACAACAAAACAGCCCATGCTCCATTGCTACTGGTGTGGCAGAACATTGGACTTGGAAATCAGAGAACATGGGGTTCCAGTCCTGCCCCAATACTCATTAGCTATGTGATCTTGGCTAAGTCACTTCCCCTCATTGAGCCTCATTTTTCTCACCTGTAACAATATTCACACTTACCACAAAAGCACTCTTTAAATTTTAATGCATCAGGATCTTAAAAATGAGAGGATCTCTAGGGTCCTTCCTAATGCTAACATTCTATTTTCCATGAAAGAGAGATTTCAAGTGAGGGGGGACTGAGTAGACCATTAATGTTAAATCCCAGACTAGTTGCCTCCCGTCTTCTCCAGCCTCTTCACTCTCCCATCAATTCATTAACCAAGAGGAAAGGCAAAGAGATTTCTTGCAAAATCAGCCCTACTCTGGTAGAATCTATGGCCCTTGATTCCAGAATTATAGGGTTTGGTGATTCTAGGATATAGAATTAAGTTGATTGAGAGAATGTCACAGATATAAATAAAAAGTAGTGTTGTGACTAAAGTTGGGCCAATGTCCTACTTTTCAAAATAAGGAAAGAATATGGGTTTTTCAAACTATAAGGCTAGAAACTTAATTTTGATTCCCGGGGAAAATCTGGAATGAATACTTTATGAGCATTCTGAAAGGGGAACAGTGATCACTAAGACTCAGGGTAAATTCACTAAGACCAGGCCATCCCAGAGTAACTTCACTTAGAAATGCCAATGACATTGTTTAACTGCATTTCAGCGAAGCATTAAACTAAGCCTCATATAGACACAATGGAAACATCAAATGGATGGGCAGGTGTTGGAACCATTTGACTGAGTAGAGTGAAAATACAAAGGCATGTACCTCATGTCTCAGTCAAGAAAAATTTTGAGTTGTCTTCAATATTGCAATGATTGGTTCCTTTTAATGATTAGAGGCACTGCTCTCTCCAACTAACACAGATAATGAAGATTTGACTCACTGCTACCCACAAGTGGAATGAGCTCCCTCAGAAAACAGTGAGTTCTCTACACTAGAGATCTTTTTTTTTGATGAAGCATTAACTGATTTAATTACTTTTTTTTCATTCATTCTTTCATTCATAATACCAAGTTTTACATTATATTCTTTTTATATATTTTATCTTCCCCTAATTACATGTTATAACAATTTTTCACATTTGTTTTTTTTTTAAGTTTTGAGTTCGAAATTCTATCCTTCCCTTCCTCTTCTCCCCGCTCCCTGAGGAGAAAGCAATCAGATATAGGTCATACGTGTGTCATCACTTACTTTATCTTCCAAGTAAAGCCTAATGAACACTTTTTTATTTTATTTTTTTATATTACATTTATTTATTTATTTTTAGTTTACCACACACGGTTCTACATAATTTTGAGTTCCAGATTTTCTCCCCTCCTTCCCCCCTCCCTCCCCAAGACGGCTTGGAATCTCATATAACTACCATGTATAACTTTGCATACACCAGAGATCTTGAAGAGGAAGATGTACGACCAGGGACATCAGAGCAGAGAGGATTGCTGCTCAGGGTATAGGTTGGATTCCATGTTCTCTGAAATCCTTTCCAGTTCTGAGATGGCATGATTCTGTGACTCATTCATACTTGCTGTCCCAAAGTGAAATAGGCTTGTAAACAAAATAAAAGGTTGTTGCTTAAGTAAGGGGTTGGGATAGAAGCCACCTGATTTCCTCTCCAGTTCTAAGATTCTATGATTGGAGGTGAAAACCACACAAGTGCAAGGTAACTTAAGTCAAAGGCTCCAGAGATACAGGAGAATGGATACTATAATTCCCATTGGGCGAGGTCAATGCTAGATTTATAAATCTGGAATTATGCATTACCAAACCTCCTCAGAAATGGAGGGGAATCAATAGCGTTGGTTGCCTCCACTGATCGGAAATTCACCACCTACCTTGGAAGCCATTTTTATTGTGGGAGAATCTTGTTACAATTTTCTTCCTTCAGCTGAGCTCAAGTCTGCTCCCTTGTTCTTTTTCCTGGGACCAAAAAGAAATCTTTTCTTCTCTAGAATAAATACACCTAGTTTCACAATCCAGCTTCCTATGCTATGGTCTCTAATCCTTTCTCGAAACTGTCCACACTTCTCTGAATTCTCTCTGGATGTCAGTCTTTCTGAAAACATGGTATCCTGAAATGAACACAATTGTCTAGATGGCTAAGATCCAGTTTGTCACCATTTCACATTTCACATTGTTGATTTATATTGAGCATGCAATCCACTGAAAACTAAAAAAATTTTAATATCTCCATTTCCATATTTATACTATTTATTTTTTTAATCCAAGAATAGGACTTTACATTTATCCCCATTAAACTTCACCCTGTTAGGCTAAGCTCAATGTTCCAGGCTGTCAAAATCTTTTTAGATTCTAACTCCATCTTCTAACATATTAACTATTTCTAATCTTAGTATCACCTGGAGATTTGTTAAACCTACCATCTCTATTTTGATCCAGCTCTTTATATAAATTTAAAGTGTTGAAGGGGCCAAAGGTAGATCCCTGGAACCCTGGGAAAACTAAGGTTTTCCCTCCAAGTTGACATCAGCCCATTAATGGCTACTCTTTGAGTCTAGTCACTGAACTAGTTCCAAAGTCATACTATCATTCAACCCCATCTCCATCTTATCTACAAGATTACAATAAAATTTTAGAATACTTCACTGAAATCCAGTGAATTTCTATGTGATTATGGCATTCTCCCAATGTATCAACCTAATGATTTTTTGTTCTAGAATCACAAAACCTTATAGTTTATTCAACTCATTGAATGTTAGGTACCTACATGTGTAAGCACTCTGCTAGGTCCTGGAAATACAAAAACAAAACAGCCCCTTGCCTTCAAGGAGTTTATGTTCTCCCAGGAGGATAAAACATATTCACAAATAATTATAGTATAAGAAAAATGGAGGCTGGGAAGAGCACTGAGAGACGGGGGAATCCGAGAAAGCTTAACAGTGGAGGCTGCACCTTAGTTAAGCCTTGAAGGAAGCTAGAGATCATCCAAGATGAAAATGAAGAGGAAGTGCATTGCAGTTATGGGGGATGGTCTTACAAATTCATAAAGGCATAAGACAAAGTATGATGTTTGGGGAATAACTGGTAGTTCCATTTCACTGGAAGGTAGGGTTTTTAAGGGTTATTACCATAGAAAAAAAAGAATGGAAAGGTGGCGGGGAGGGGGGGATTTGTGGAGAGTTGGAGAGTTGTGGGGAGTTATGAATGCCAAGCTGAGTTTGTATTTTATCCTAGAGGCAGTAAGAAGCCATTGAAAGAAATAAATGGGACCAGATTTCTAGTCAAAGACCCTCCCTTTCAGACTAATGAGGACTAATGATTCATTGAGGATCCCTACTCTGTTCCATCAGTCATTCATATAGGGGTAGTGATTATAAGGCCTATGTATTAAGTCCCAGAGCTGTGAGGTATGAATTGTTAACTTGCTTCATCCTAAGAAGTTAACTAGAGGCCCTCCACCCTTGTTTTTACTTGTCATGATGACCAAGCCCAGTGTGATGGAGGTGACTTAACTACATGGAAAGTCCCCCAATTTATTTTTGTACTGCTGGACCATTCTCTCTTGTCCAGCATGAGCAGGTGACCATCTTATGACCACTTAGTCAGTGTAGATGCCCCATGTTTCACCCAATCTGTGACAACCCCCCCCACCCCCACCCCCAATATGTCATTTTTGGCCTTCAAGAAGAAGGTCTATCAACCAGTAAGATTCTCTATTTTGCCATGCCTCTTTTGCGTATTTGAACAAGAATAAGGAATATATTAATCCGTACTTTATATAAGTCACATAGGAATATAGTTTCTAATAGAAGGGCCCTGTAATAGGCCTCAAACTTTAATGTAATGTTCATTAGTTGTTTACCAGCTGTGGAGCTCACTCGTGCAACCATAAGAATGCTGACAAAGATATCTTCATCCTGTTTTTCTCATGTTCCACGACCAAACCAAGCACAGGTGGTGGCATGATATGGAAAGTTCCCCTGACATGTTCTTGGAGTGTATGTATAGCTCCAACCCAACCTAAGGAGAAGCTCATGCATCTTGTGACCACCTAGTCTCTGGAGATATTCCCTCTATTGCCCAGACTGTGACCCCGCTGATCTATTGTTTGCTTATTTTAGCCTGTGCATCATACGTCAACCAACAGAATTATTTTGTATTTCATATAGCTGCTCAAGAATGTCTAGATATCTAGCCCTATAAATATTGGGCCCTGGAAGGAGGGAGCATCTCAGCTCATGACAAAAATCTGAGGTCCACTGGGGACCATGGACTTTTTAATAAAGTGCCATCGGCTCAGAACTCTGCCTCAGTCTCTCTTATTGTAGTTTGGATCATTTTAATCCCCATGCCAACATGGAAATTATAGAAGCATGCAGTATCAGGGCTAAAAGGCTCTTAAAAGTCACCAAGTTCAATTCCCTCATTTTAGAGATAGAGAAACTGAGGATATGAAAGGGGAAAACATGAGTCCAAGGTCCCTCTCCATTACCTTTCCCCCATTAGACCGTAAGTTCCTTTTTTGTTTTGGATTGATATTCCTGGTGCTTAACCCAGCGCCTGGTGCACAGCAGGCACATAATAAATGTTTGTTGACTATCAACAGATATATCAGTGAAAACAAAGACTGAAACTTAAATCTTCTGTCTCCCAATCCAGCTCTTACCTTCACAGCAGCTGGAGAAGTAGCACCCCGACCAAGTCTGGCTCAGTCCGTAGTATTTATTACTATTAACAGCAATGATGCTCCTAATAGTGCGGGACTTTGTTAACATTTCCTCTGAGGTAGGTAATCATATGAATTTTGTGTTCATTTTACAGATAGGGAAACTGAGACATAAAGCATTATATCGACATTAGTGGGGTAGACTTGGAATCCTAACAATGTTCATTGAATCAGTTTCCAAGATCACTCTCAGGCTATAGATGGTGGACCAGATGCTACTCTGCATTGGCAAAGGAACTTCCTCATTGGGAGTGCCCTAGACAAATGAAATTATAAGTCTGGTCCCCAAAAAAGTTATTATTCACCCAAATGATGCCCCAAGGTGACCTTGACTCTCCTCTTTCTGGGTCTCTGCTGTTGTTGTGCACCTTCAGCAGTGCTAGGACTAGGGTTGGTATTTCCATTCACATAAACTCCTCAGAAAGCAAGGCAGCCTCTACACACACACCACACACCCATATATACACCCCCCACACACACACACATACCAAACACACATATACACACAGATACACAGCCCATACATATCCATATGGCCTCACATGCCCCTATACATACACATCCATGTATTCACACTGATGCATACCCATACACACACATCCATATTCTCACATACACACCCACACCAACATATACACAGGCCCATTCCAGCTGCTGAAAATTGGCCAGTAAGAGTTAAAGTCATTTACAGACCTTGGATCTGGTACTTTTTCACCCTAGCCTAGCAGCCCTAAGCCTCATCAGTGCTCCATCCTTCTCTGCTGAGGTCAGTGTGCAACATCTGTTACCATGGGAACATATTCTCCTCCCTATCCTTCCCCATCCCCCTCGTCAAAATGAGAGTTTTCTGAGGGCTGGACCTGCCCATTCAGACCAGGGGCTCCCAGAGGGCAGAGCCTTGTCTCCTTGGGTGATGGGATTGCTGAGGGCCAGGACTGCATTCTCTCTATCAAAGATGGGCGTCCCTGAAGTCAAATATTGTCTCCCCCTCAGATGAGGCACATTAGGGAAACAGACAGTAAGAAGAAGAGTCCAGATGCAGCCACAGTGACATAAATATAGGAGTTGCGGGTTTGTGTGTATGTGTGTGTGTGTGTGTGTGTGTGTGTGTGTGTGTGTGTGTTTAAGGAACGCTGAATCTTCCCCCTCCTCTTCCCTTTGGCTCATCAATCTCTCTTCCATATCAAGGAAGGCAATTTCATTTTATTGATCTATGAGGCATCACCCAGAGCAGCCTAGACTCCATGTTCCCTGAGCCCTGAAATCTCAACCCGCTGCTATCCCATGATTCAGTCTTGGCAAGCCTGTAAATAGAAGTAATCTCTTAATTATGGCTCATCTCTGCTCAGGGAGCCAGAATCCACTGTGGATATAGTGGCCAAATAGATACTAACTGGTTGAGGTCAACTAGGGAAGGGTCCTTGGAGGACACAGGTTTTGATCCACGATTTAAAAGACAGGAGGAATGGAGTGGTTGGTGTCTGCAGCATCTTGAAGCCAGGAGACAGAATTCTCCTTAATTAATCAACCAATCAATATTTATTAAGCACTTACTGTGTGTCAAGCACTATTCCACATGCTGCATCTACATCAAAAAAAAACCAATCCCTACCCACGAGGAACTTATATTCTAATGGGAGATAGAAGTATTTATACAATTATATGTAGTATACCTATAAAATCCTGCTGCTGCTGCTGCTGATGACGCTGATCAGGGAGGTGAGGTCATGACATTCAAGTGAATTGGATTTAAGTGAGGGAGGGCTGGGCAAAGTCACCAGCCTCACTTTCTTCTCTGGAGCCATTAGGGTCCGGTGGCCAAATATAGATCAGGATACCTGGAGATGGCCCAGGATGCAATGGGGAACCTTGGCCTTTTCAAGCTAAGGTCTTTAATCAACCTCAGTTTGACTGAGGCAGCCCCTATTCTCAGTGATTAAGGCTCACTAAGAAATGAGGCAGATAATGGCCTTTTTAAAAAGAAAAAAAAATTATGTGGGAGGAGAAGGCCCTCAGGGTTTCTGGCCAAAACAGATGAATGAATAAAAAGAGATACAAAGACATCCAGGAGGGATGGCACTAGGAAGCTGTTGTTTTTCAGTTGATTTTCAGTCATGTCTGACTTTTTGTGACCCCATTTGGGGTTTTCTTGGCAAAGATTTCCTTCTCCAACTCATTTTACAGATGAGGAACTGAGGCAAACAGAGTTAAATGACATGCCCAGGGTCACGTAGCTGGTAACTGTCTGAGGTTGGATTTGAACTCATGAAAATGAGTCTTTCTAATTCCAAACCCAGAGCTCTATTCACTGTGACAACCTGGCAGTTGGGGGAATCATAAAAGGCTTCATTCGGAAAATGAGCTACATCTTAAAGGAAAAGAGGGACTCTACAAAGCATGGCGGGGGAGGGGGTGGGAATACATCCTAGGCATGTAGGACAGCTAGTGTAAATATATGGAGAGAGGGAAATGGTGTGTTGAATACGAGGAACAGAAAAAAAGGCTGTTTGGCTGGATCCCAAAGTGGAGGAGAAGTATGCCCAATGAAGCTGGAAAGGTAAATTGGAATCAGGCTTTATAGGGCTTCAAAAACCAAATAGAGGAGTTTATATTTTATCCTATAGGAAGCTAATGGAGTTTATTGAGTAGGGGAATCATGGTCAGATATACCATTAAGGAAAATTCCTTTGGCATCTGTATGTAGGATAGACTGGTACAGGGAGAAACTTGAGGCAGGAGGTCAGTTAGGAGGCTGTTGCTATAATCTAGTTGAGAAGTGATGAGGACACCATCTAAGATGGGAGCCATGGGAGTGAGGTTTAGAGATGTTGTGAAGGCAGGGATGCCAAGATTCGGCAACTACTTGTATATATGGTGTAAGAGAAAATAAGGAGACTAGAATAATGCTGAAATCACAAGCCTGGGACACTGGAAGGATCTGGTAACTTCTACAGAAATAAGAAATTTTAGAATAGGGAAAGATTGGGCAGAGTGCAATAATGATTTATATCTCTAAGATTTATATCTCTAAGACATACAATTTTAACTACGAGACATAGTTTGAATGTCCAAAAGGCAACTGGTGATGTGAGACTGAGGGAGAGAGACTGGGGCTGGATAACTGGAGACATATACACATATACATATGTACATACATACACACACATACATATGTATCTCCTCCTGGATCACTGCCTTGTTGTGGCAGAAGAACTTGAGTAGCTCAACGAAATGCCACGAAGAGTTACCTAAGAGACAAGTCATAGTGGAGAGTTCTGACAAAAGGTGATTCACTGGAGAAGGAAATGGCAAACCATTCCAGCGTCTTTACCGAGAAAACTTGATGGATAATATTTAAGTGATAAAGATATGACACCAGAAGATGAGCCCCTCAGGTCAGAAACAGGAGAAATCACAGGAGTAATAGTAGAGACAGACAAATGGAAATTCAGTCTCTAAGGGATGTTGCAGAGGAAGCTGGCCTGGACCTAGAACTTCTCATCTTGGCGTGACTGATAGAAGGAAATGAGACAGTGGGGGTGGGGAGCAGAGAAGGGTACAGTGGTCCTTCCCCTCTCATCAGCCAAGTCTGGGTCTAGGTTCAGCCTGGAATGTCCAGGTCTAGCTATTCCTGGTT
The DNA here is from genome assembly GCF_011100635.1 of Trichosurus vulpecula. Classification (NCBI taxonomy): domain Eukaryota; kingdom Metazoa; phylum Chordata; class Mammalia; order Diprotodontia; family Phalangeridae; genus Trichosurus; species Trichosurus vulpecula. Next base: position 122,183,387 of record NC_050574.1, on the reverse strand, counting down.
CCTTCTCTAGGATATCTAGTGAGGGTCACAGAAAGCTGGTCCACTGGTCCTGGGTCTAGGTTTGACACAATGCTACTCTTCTCAGGTGGCCATCCACATAGCTAGGAGCCCAGCCCAACCACAAAGACCCAGTTCAAATCTCCCTTCCTTTAGCAGCTCCTCTGTGATTTAGCCATATCTGGAAAACTTTCAGCATACTGAGACTAAGATACACCCAGAGAGAGGTGATAGAAAGGCATCACAGCCTAGTGGTTTGGAAAGAATCCTGGACTGGAAGAGAGTTGGACCTTGCTTGCGGCTCTAACACCAACTCTTCAAGTAAGGGAAGCTCCTCTCCTGATTTACACTTCAGTTTCCTCATCTCTAAAAGAAAAGAACTCAATTAAATATAGTCCACATTTTCTTCCAACTCTATCATTCTGTGTTCCAAAGTCCCTTCTAGTTCTAACAGTCTATGCTCTCATTCTAGGGACCCTCTGAGCTCTGATATTTCATGATCCTAGCTCTATGTGTATACACCTCCTAGGAATCCTCATAGGATCTAACCAGGCTAGGGAAGACAACTCTGGTCCAATAGCCAAGCATTCATCTCGCTTTCATCGGCTGGTGTTAATGCCTGTTAGGATATCATCCTATTTATGATCTATATGTGCATGTGTCCCATCTTTACCCTCAGAACAAAGACTCCCATATGGCAAGGGTTGTGATTCCCAATAGACTAACTCCCAGGACCCCTCTTGGAGTAAGACAGACTGTCACCTTATGCAAAGGCCTGCCCAACATGTGCCAACATTCCTCCATCATGAGACTTCCTCAACCTTGCCCCTTCCTCTTCCACTGCTGTCCTGATTTTTTAAAAATCTGTTTTGCTTCTGGGGGAAAAATCCATAAAATCAAAAAATCATAGATCTTAGAAACTTCAGAGGCCATCCAATATGACTTCCTCAGAGCTAGAAGGGATTACTTATAGAAGGCTTCATGGAAGAGGTAAGTCTTGAATTTGCATTGGAAGGAGAGGATAAGCCATCCTGTGATATCTGCCCTGTGCCTATCAGCTCGTGGATGCTTTGGGGGCACCCTCTTCTCCAGCATTATTTATCTGTTTGTATTGTCAGCTGCCAGTCCACAAGCAATTACTAAGTGCTTCTTATGTGCCAGGCACTGTGTCAAGTGCTGAGAAATACATATAGGAGCAAGAAGAAAGATAGTGCCTGCCTTCCGGAAGTTTACGTTCTTTTTGTTGTTGTCAATTTTTCATTCTTTTTAAACTTAAATACAAAATGAGAAAAGAAAAAAAAGGAACATTGCCATGTGCACAGCAGAACCTGAGAGGATTCAATATAAAACAATAAATATCCATTTCAAGAAAACTTAAGTAATAAATACTATACCTTCTTTTCAAAGCTACCCAGCTTTTCTTTGCTTCCTGGTAGGTTTTCTTTTGTTCTCTGCTATGCACTTTTTACTTTATTTTCCCCCTCTTTCTCCCCCTCCCCCCAGAAGGCTACAATTTAACTTGGATATATACACGTGTATATATACATATTGATATCTATAAACATACACACATATTTACATATACACTCGTACACATATACATAAGACCATACTATGCATATTTCCACTTCTTATATATTTCTCTGGAGGTGGGCAGCATCTTCCTTCATATGCCCAAGTCTTTCCATGTTTTTCTAAATCAACCTATCTATCTAAATCTAAGTCATCATTTCCTACAGCAAAGCAATATTTCAACATAATCACATCGTATCCAAGAGATTATCAATTAAAATTTTTTCCCCCAGTTTTCTGCATTCTTTCTATTCTTGGTTACATTGGTTTTATTTATACAAGAAATTTTTAATTTAAAATAATTGAAATTATCCACTTTACACTTCAACAATGCTCTCACCTAATAATATTGTTTAAGGTATGATACTACTTAATCTCCTGTATTTATATCTTTTTTCCCCCTGGTTTCTTTAAAGTTCCTGACCTTTTGTTCTTCCAAATGAACTTTATTATTATTTTTCTGACTCAGTAAAACAATTTTTAGTAATTTAATTGGGATGGCATTGAATAAATAGATTAGTTAGGTAAAATTGTTGTTTTTTTAATATACTGGCTTTACCTACCCATGAATAATAAATATCGCTCCAATTATTTAGATCTGACTTTATTTGTATAAGAAGTGTTTTATGTTTATGTTCATGTAGTTCCTGTGTCTATTCTGAGGGAAAAGACAAGATTATAAAAGGTTGTGTTGGGCCCAGAAGGGAAGACAAAAGAGGGAACCAAGAAGTAATTATACCGAAGAGTTTAGAGGGAAAGTCATTTCCACTCTTTAAATCTCTTATAACAAAATGAGGGGATTGGACTAAATGGTCCCTAAAATCCCTCCCATCTCATTGTATGTTCCATGTACTTTCTGCACCATGGTTTAGTGGAAAGAGCACAGTACTTTGAACCTGGAGACCCGGGTTCAGATCCGGTCTCTGTCATTAACCAGCTATGTGGCCCTAGACAAGTCTCTTCCCCTTTCTGAAATTCAATACCCTCAATTAAATAAATGAGAATGATAATAAAGCCCTACTCACCTCATGGGGCTGGGATAAGGACAACGATTAGTAAAGCTTAAAACTGTAACAACAGGAGTTACAGATGTCTTCGTTCTCTAAGGTCTCTCCCAGCTCTATGATTCCATAAGCCTCAATCCTTTTTTATTAATGTGTAGGGTGGCTGATGCACTTAAAGTCATAATTTATAGGCACGACCTTTCCCATCCTCAGGGAAGAGTGATTGGCACCATTAATTTCCCTATATAAGCAGTGCTGGGTCCTTCACATCCCAGCACCTGGACCAACAAATCACTGGCATGATTCTGACTCCCGCAAATGGAGAGTGGGGGCTTTGGCCCAAGAATGGGACCTACAGTGACTTCCCCTCAGCAAAAGGGAAATTTCCTGGGAGGAATGCAAGGGATGGAAAGGGATCTTGGGCATAGAAAACAGAATGTGAAGACCAGAAGGTCTCTGGGACAAATAGAATGTCAGTGCTGGAAGAGATCTCAGAACAAAATGTCAGAGCTGGCAGGGGTTTGGGAACATGTAGTATCAGAACTGGAAGAGTTATCTAGGGTAGGGACTAGATCAGGAATTTCACTGGTGTAAGAAACACCATCTGCTGAAGCAACTCACAGCTGCAACTCATATTCTTAAAGTTGTCTAGAGGACTAAGAGGTTAAGTGACTAGCTTAAGGTCACACAATAAGTATGAATCAGAGATGGGACTAGAACTCAGGTCTTCTCACGTCCAAAGCTAACACTCCATCTACTACGCCATGCTACCTTTCTAAGATCTCTAAGGAAGAGACTTTGAAACATAGAATGTCAGAACTGGGAGGGCCCTTGGAACACAGAATGTCTGAGCTGGGAAGACCCTTAGAACATAGAATGTCAGAACTAGAAGGGCCCTTGGAACACAGAATGTCTGAGCTGGGAAGACCCTTAGAACATAGAATGTCAGAACTGGGAGGGCCCTTAAAACCCAGATAATCAGAGCTGGGAGGATCCTTAGAACACAGAATGTCAGAACTGGAAGGGCCCTTAGAACATAGAATGTCAGAGTTGGGAGGGCCCTTGGAACACAGAATGACAGAACTAGGAAGGACCTCAGAAGTGATCTAGTCCAACTGCTTCATTTCACAGAGGGGAGACTGGGACCCAGAGAGATATTTTTGTCACAGGCAGTTGGTTTCCCTGTATTCTATTCCTATCTATTCCCAAGTAAAGATAATATGGGCAATCACAGAAACATAGAATTTCAGAGCTTCAAGGCATTTCAGAAGATCTAGTCCAATCTCATATGTCTGAAGATAACAGACAAATGTGTCCCCTCGTTGCAGTCATTTAGTCCTGAGATAGGAAGCACATGGCTGAACATTCGGTAAACACTAATTGAATTTTCCAATACTGGGAATGGGTTTGCGCTGAGCTATCCATTAATTCTGGCCTGGTCCCACTTGGCTAGGGTCAGGTCTCAGATTGGGGTTGAGGTCAGAGTTCAGCCTGTGATCAGGTAAAGCTTATTAACCTGAGGCTATGATTCTAATGACCTCACCTCAACCCTCATTCAGACCTCAAGAAAGTCCACAACAAAAAAGAACAATGTAAAAAGTACACAGAAGAGAACGCAAGAAATCTTAGAAGGGAGCAAAGAAAAGATGGACAGCTCTGAAAACAACATGAAGTATTCATTATATAGTCTTTCTTGAAATGGAAATTCATTGCTGTATATTTTGAATCCTCTCTTAAGTCCTGCTGTGCACATGGGAATGCTTTTTTTTCTTTTCTTATTTTGTATTTATTTATATTTTTAATATTTAAATTTATAATATATTTCTTTTCTTATTGTTTATTTAAGTTTTTGTATTGCAGTTTGAAATAAATAAAATTTAATTTAAAAAAGAAAAAAGTCCACAACACAAAGTCCTAGGGTCCCTGTCTCCCAAAGCTGCCTTATACAAAAGTTGGGGGGAGAGAGTGCATCTCAATTGCCTCTTCCAGCACAGAAATAATTTCCTGCAGAAAGATGAGTAAAGGAAGTGGGAAGGTTATGAGAACTATAGCTGGGATCTTCAGAGCAGGATGCAGATACAGAGTGGCATGAGAGTGAAGATGGGGAGTCACTGTTATAGGAAGTCCCATCATTGATAAACTTCACTTTTTGACCTTCTACAGGGAAGCCCAGTAATTACAGGGCTCTGTTTTTGATTCCTTAAAGCTACCTTGTTGAAGGAAGACAAGGAGCCAGGGCTTGGGAGAGTCTAGAGAACAGGTCCACAGGATGTAGGTCCTAACCCCAAACTCTGAATGAATTCTAAACCCTCAGTCTAAACAGATTGAGCCTTGACCTTAGCCCCAAACTGAGTCTTGACCTTGGCCCCAGACAGATCCCTAACCTATAACTGACCCATGACATCTTCTCAGACTCAAATGTCACCCTAGTGCCAGAATGTGCCCTGGCCTGGATCATATGTTGAGGCTTCAACCTTCCTTATTCTGAGCTTTAACCACTAAACTAAGATCCACCCAGACCTATCAACAAAGGAAACTGCAAATTCTCTTTCTGTGTTTGACCTGCAATGAGTAGACAGAAATGGTTAGTTGTGGTCCTTCGTTCTCGAAGAGGACCAAAAATGACATCACTATGCTAGAGTCAAGTTACAGTGTGTCTAACTGTGGCTGATCAGAATACTCTATCACAGGTTGGGCACAAATAGTCCGTGTGAACATTTGGGGTGGATTCTTTAAATCTGCATATCTCATGTTTCTTTTGAGATGTTTCAATTCTGCTTTGCTCAGAGCACAAGGCCTTCTCTATGAGGGCACACCGTACTGGTGACAGGAGGAAGGAGGCATCTCTGGAGTTGGTGTTTGGATGTCTTCATGAGAAGAACATCTAACCACGGAGATGCAAACCTCAAGCTGGACCACTAGATTGGGCTGCTTTCTTATAATACAGGGACCCAACCAGCCCCCAGCCACTGTCTCTTATCTCCTGAAATGATTAGCCCCAAGAATACAACTCCACTGATTTTGATGGGACCCAAACATCTTCAGCTGGTTCCTTAGTGAGAGTGTTGGACATTGCAGAGTTGTAAAGGCCTCCTAGTCCAAACAAAATGATCATGGCTATCCAGCCTCTACTTGGAGACCTCCAGTGAAGAGGGACCCACTATCTCCTGGGGCTGCCCACTCCACTTTCAGATAGCTCTAATGTGAGGAAGTTTTTCCTTGAATCAAGCCAAAATCTGGCATTTCACAACTTCCTCACAATCTTCCTGGTTCTTTCTTCTGGAGAAAAACAGAAAAAGTCAAATGAAATAATCTATGTACAGCGCTTGGCAAACCTTAAAGCCCTATACAAATCTTAGCAGTTACTATCATTATTATTAACTTTTCTTTTTTGATTTAGTAGTATAATACAATGATTTAAAAATATAAATTCCCTTTAAATCCTGTGCATGTTTTTACATCTTTTCCACATGATACACCTTGCCTACTATGGTCCCTCCCAAATGGGAAATCCCTAGGTCTCCCAACCTATCCTCCTATGGTATTGTCTCCAGTCCTTTCTTCATACAAACCACTCACTAGAATCTAGAGGGATTCTTAACCTTTTCTGTGTCATGGGATCCCCTGGCAGTCTGGGGAAGTGTAGGGAGACCCTACATGTTTGTAGCCTATATTCACAATTGAAAAAAACACAAAATTCCAGCGTGAGGTTAGTGAATATAATCTTTTTTCCTATCCAAGTTCATGCCGTACCCCCCCACCCCGAAATCTCTCCAGGATCTGTTGAAGGTTAGATGCTTGGCCCCTCCTGGTCTTCCACAGAGTTAACACCTGAAATAAATCCCTATCCTCTTTCACTCTCAGCAACAGAAGTCAGCAGGATGGATATTGTCTGGGTCTCTGCCTCATAGCACCGGCTTTAGGCTGGAGGTTGGATCCAGGGAGGGACATTGAGCCAAATACTTGAAACCAACTAGCTCTCAAAGCTCAGCTCAAATGGTGCCTCCTGCAAGAAACCTTCCCTGATCTTTCTGGTCATAGACAATCATTTTCCCAGTTGGACCTCACATATGACTCTTTCTCATGCTCTCATTATATTCTATTCTGCATTCAATTATTGCACTACTATGCCCCTACTGGACTGTGAACTCTATGAAGTCACAGACTATGTCACTTCTAAATCTGTATCTCACCCCCAAAATAAACAAACAAATAAATGCTTCCCTCTACTTCCTGCACACAGTAGGTGCTTAATAAATGTTTGTTGAAATTTGTTTGTTCAAGGGACTTGAAAATATTCAGAAAAAAGTCAATTTAAGAAACTAGGAATGTTTAATCAGGAGAAGAAAATACTTAGGGGAATGTATCTGAAGAACTGGCATTGAAGAAAGATTAAATTTATTCTGCTTGGCCCCAGAGAGAAGAAATAGAAGCAATTAAGGGAAATTTCAGAGTCAGTTTTTGGCTTGATGTAGGAAAAAAAAAGCTTCCTAATAACTAAAGCTGTCCAAAAATGAAATGAGCTTTCTGAGTGGGTAGTGAGCTCCCCTGCAAAGGAGGTCTTCAAATGAAGGCTGGCTGGATACTTCTCAGACCATCCTCTTCTACAATTCTGGGATTTGTTTTCAATCAAGACCCGTGATTTCACTCATGTAGAGAACTCTCAGTCAGGAAGTTCTTTCTGTCGGTACAGACTCTCTTTAGAGAGTCTTGACCACTAAAAAGTGAAATCAGTGAGTTGCTGAACAAGCATTTATTAATCACTCATTATACGTCATTTAGTGGTTTGGTTAAGTGACTTGCCCTGGTCAGACAGCCAGTCTGTCAGGAACAGGACTCGAACCCAGGTCTTCCTGAATCCAAGACCAGCTCTCCATCCATTTTCTCTCACTGCTTCTCTATGATTCTAGTAAGCAAAACAGAAATGGTCGTCAAATGGATGAATGAATGAAGTTCAACAAAGAGATATGGTGCCAACAATAAGCAAAGTTCTGCACTCAGGGTCTTGCATATAGTAGGAAGAAACAAGTATCTATTATGAACCTAGCCTGTGTCAAGCACTGTGTTAAACTCTTTACAAATATCATCTCATTTGATCCTCACACTAGCCCTTCGAGGTAGGTCCTATTATTAGCACTGTTTTGAAGTTGAGGAAATTAAGGCAGACAGTGGTTAAGCAGCTTGCCCAGGGCCATGCAGCTAGTGAGTGTCTGAGGCTAGATTGGAACTCATGTCTGCCTGACTCCAGGCCCAATGCTGCCTAACTGGCCAAAGAATTGAGGTAGAAACAAACTTAAAATAAGATACAAGTCCTACCCTCACGGAGCTTATTGTCCAATGAATCTAGTACCTAGTCGATAAGTCAGCAGGCATTACAATAAATAACATTTATTCAGCAACCACTCTGAGAAAAGATCCACCTAAAAGTTATCTGAGACTAGAAGTTCCCTGTGAAGGCAGGGACCATAGTTCTGTCCTGCAGCAGAAAAAGCAGAAGCCTTCCTTTTGAGCTTCATACTCCTTCACCCAGGGGATCCATTCAGCCATGCTCCCCTCTCTACCTCTTGCCTCTTCCTGAACAACCTTCCCAGCCTGCTAACTCTCCAACCCAAAGTTCTTCTCTCTCCTTCCTAAAGATGACCCTACTGTGGTGTCTCCTGAGAGCTTCCTATTCCAGGACACCTACCTGGCCTGATTAGAGACTTGATTAGAAGCTAGCTTAACCTGGCCTGCCCAACTGATAAGTGTCATTAGGTCTACATTCATTCACATCTGGGATAAACCTTAGAGATCATCCAACCCAGGAATTCTTAACCTTTTTGTGCATCATGAGAATCTTTGGCAGGCTGGAGAAGCCCCTAGATGCCTTCTCAGAATAACATTTTTCAAATATGCACAATAAAATACAAATGATTACAGAAGAAACCAATTCTGTATTATCAATTTTTAAAAAATACAAATTCATGGAAAACCCCCCAACCTAATCTATTTCATTAATGACATATTTTTATATAATGCTTTCAGGCTTATGAAACACTTTCCTCCCAACTATTTTACAGCTGAGGAAACTGAGGCCCAGAGAAAATAAGTCAGGAGATCATGTTCAGTTCTGGGCCACAGTTTAGCAAGAGCACTGACAAACTAAAGCATCTTCAGGGAAAAGGGACCAGTATGATGAGGGGACCATCAATCCCATAATAGGAGGGCTGTCTGGAAGAACTGGAGATGTTTAGCCTGGAGAAGCAGAGTTAGCCTAATGGATAGCTTTCTTTGAGTATATAAGCTTATAGCTTTCATGTAAAAATGGGCTAGACTATTCTTCTTGGCCCCAGAAGACAGAACTGTGAGTAATGGATTGAAGTTGCACAGTTCTGTTTGAAGCAACCAGAACAATTAGAGTTAGTCGAACAGTTGCCTTGGGAAGTAGTGGGTCCCCATGCTGTGTGTAGTAGGGGATGGGGTGGGCAGAATGGCTTTAAACAAAGGTTGGATGATGGCTTGCCAAGGATGGTGCAAAGGAGATTACTAATCAGTTTGGAGTTGGACTAGAGGACTTGTGAGATCTCTTTCAGCTCCTAGATTCTCTGGGAAGTGACTTGTCCAAGGTGTTGTGAGGAGTCAGTCCCAGAGCAAGGACTAGATCTGGGTCTCCTGATTCTCATTCAAGGGTTCTTTCCACTTGACTCACCACCATACCCCACTCCTATGGATTTGCCAGAGCCAACTGAAATTACCTAGTAAAAGTCAGTTGTTAAGTTTTTGATGTGAACAGTTACACCTTGGAAATCAGCAAAGGTACAAAATGAGGGCTTGATTTACTGTGTTGGTGATCATCTAGGCTTAATGAAGTGATGGAGAGAGTGTTAATAATGAAGTTTAAGCTTAAAAGTGTGTCCTGTATAAAGTTTTTTTTCCCCAGAGAGTCGTGAAACATTTACCAGCACACCTGGGTCCAAACCCCACCACACATTACCACCACCACTAGCACAATGTTTTTTACTCTTACCTCACTTAGCCTACTTTTTGAGGTAAGCTGATCAAAGAGAGACCAAGTCTAAAAACCAGCTTTCTGGTTCTAGTTCTACCTTTATTTCCTGACTAGGCAAATCACTTATCCTCTGTAAAATGGGCAGAATCATTCCTCTCTTTTATCCTTTTCTCCTTCCCTTCCTCCTTCCAAAGGCTGTTGTAATCATCCAATAACATAATGGAAATGAAAGACCTTGTAATCTGCAGAGCACTATTTGAATAGAAGGGCTGATCACCAGCAATATGGTGGATGGAACCCATCCCAGTACTGAGAATGGCTGAGGTAAGGACATGAAAAACATAGAAGTGAATTTTAAAAGAACCTTACTGAGTTAAGAATCAACTAAGTTAATTTTTTGAAAAATATAGGCATTGACTCAACAGTGATTCACAAACAATGAAATTAATTAAAAAATTTCCTTGAATGAGAATACAGTGAAAATGGCATATTAGTTTAAATGATTTGGAACTCAAAAACTTGGTCTATATCCCAAAAGCATTAAAGACAAAAAAAGGACTCATAGGCACAAAATTATTTATATTTATTTTACCAAGGAACCGGAAATAAAAGGGGTGCCCATCGTCTGGACAGTGGCTGAAAATATGATGATATATGAATGTGTTGGAATATTATTGTGCCCTAAGAAATGACAAAGGTATATTTTCAGAGGAAGTTGGGAAGATTGTATGAACTGATACAAAATGAAATGAGTAGAACCAGGAAAACAATTTTCACATCAATGATAACATTGTAAAGACAAACAACTTTGAGAGACCAACCACAATTCCAGGGAATGAATGATAAAGCACATAGAGGAGGTACACCTTGATTTTTCTCAGACTACCTCATGTCTTATCTCTCAAGGCCAGACAGCAGGAGACCAAGGATCATGCCTCTCTCAAGCCTTTACCAACTCTGCTCCTCAAGGTGCATGAAATTGGAAAAAATGAAATACTTTTTAAAAGTGAGTAGGGATTAAACACTCTACCATAGGAGGTGTTCACTTCCCTGCCAGAGAGGCTATATAGGGGATTCCTGCATTACACTGGGAAAGGAGTTGGATGAGATGATGATTAGATACCTTCTAGCTCTGAGACTATCATTCTGCTCATGAGACATTCATAAGTCATCCTGTATATGTGTGGGTATATGTATATATATTTTTAAAAATCTGTGATTTATATGTGTGGGTATATAGGCATATATATGGATATGCATGACATATAGGTATGTAGGCAGATATATGTGGTTATATGTTTGTGTGTCTGTGTGTGTATATATATGTATGTATGTATGTTATATGGGGCAGCTAGGTGGCACAGTACACAGAGTGCTGGGCTTGGAGTCAGGAAGAGTCCTTAGTTCAAATCCACCCTCAGACACTTACTAGCTGTGTCATCCTGGACAAGTCACTTAACTCTGTTTGCCTCAGTTTCCTCATCTGTAAAATGAGATAGAGAAGGAAGTAACAAACCACTCCAGTATTTTTTCCAAGAAAACCCCAAATGGGGTCACAGAGAGTTAGACATGACTGAAAAATTACTGAACAACAATATGTATCATACACACATACATACATATGTACGTACCTATAATATACCTCATAGATTTTTTTTCCTGTCCTATATTTGTAATCTCCTTGGTATAGGGAACTCCATGTGAAGAAACTCCCTTCAATAGCACCTGTTCAGCAATTTATAATCTCAGAGAGCTGCCTGGGAACACTGAAAGGTTAAGAGACTTACCCAAGGGTCATACACCTGAGGAAGGACTTCTAACCCAGGTCTTCCTAGCGCCAAGGCCAGCTCTCTCTATTGTCAATGCACTATGCCACTGATTCTTACACACACACACACACACACACACACACACACAATGTATATATGATAGTGATAATATGTCTACGTGGCATATTAGCACATACAGCAATGAAGAGAATAACAGTGATTATTTTGATTATGATAATGACAATCACCTATACGGCTTCTCTGACAGGGAGGTGATCCACCTCCAATGAACACTTCCAATATAGGGTGCTTGATCTCTATTAAGGCAGCCCATTTTATGGTGGGATTGATCTGGCTTCTGAGAAGTGTTTCCTTATGTTGATTATTATGATGGTTAACCTATGGCAATGTCATGTGAGTGAGATGGTTGATGAAGATTTTGTTGATGGTAGTGGTGGATCGTAGATACAGAGCTGGAAAGGAAGTTGTGAGTTATCTCATCCAGTGCTGTCAAACTCAAATAAAAATTGATCCCTGCAGGCTGTATATTGACTTAGAAAACCACAAATTAACATTATCTATGTTATATTGCATTTTCACTTCTTTTGTTAAACATTTCCCAATTACATTTTAATCTGGTTCCCATGCCTTCAGGAGATTTTTTTGGCCAATTGCTACCCCTGGGCCATGAATTTAACACCAATGATAGTCCAACCCTCTCATCTGACAAATTAGAAAACAAGGGCACAGGGAGGGGAAGTGACTTCACTAAGGTAATATAAGTAATAAGTGGCAGAACCAAGATTTGAACTCAGGTTGTCTGATTCCAAGACCAGCATTCTTTCTACTCCACCATGCTGCCCTTCTACTGGTGACGATGGTGGTAGTGTGGGGCAGTGGAAAGATAGCTATATTTGGAGCCAGATGACCTAGGTTTAAATACAGTTTCTAAAACCATTCAGTACCTGTGTAACCTTGGAAGTAAATCAACTTCTCTGGGTTTCAAGTTCTTCCTTTAGTCAAATGAGGGTGTTGAATTTTATAATCTCTTAGGTCCCTTCAAAATCTAAATTTGTAATTCCGTGATTGTGTTGCTGGTTATGAGCTGGGAACAGGACTTTAAGGTAGTGCATTCCCATTCACTGGAGACCTTCCAGCACAGCCTGAATGGCCCACCATCAGGTATATGATAGAGATCTTTGTTTAGGTGACCTCCAAGGTAGCTTCTAGTTGTGAGAATCCATGAATCTACAATTCTGAGCGTGATGAAGATGATAACGGACATGGAAAATTTTACTCTTCCTCCTCAGATTTACTCTAGAGACCTCTGTCTGACTTCTCCTGTGCTCCTATCCCTCTCTACCTTATATTATACTTCTCTGGGCATGTCATACCCCACCCAGATAATAAAATATAGGTGTCCACAGTACGGATCGTGTCATATTTTATTTTGTATGAATCAATCAACCAGCAAGCATTTATTGAGTGATATGGACTGTACTAGGCACTGGGGATACAAAGATAAAAAATTAAACAGTCCCTGTCATCAAAGAACTTGACATTGCACCTTGAATATAACAGGCATTTAGTAAATGCTTTTTAAATAGATGGATGAATGAATGAATGGAAAAAATAGTAAGTCATGCTGACAGTGGTCACTATAAATAGGCTGATACAAATCATAACACATTCCCATAATATAGCAACCTTTGTGTTGATACATATAGGTGCATAAACTCCACACAGATAATTGGAAACACAAAATCCACAACATGCCTGAACTTATTCCTCAAAGATTAAGATCATTTTAATTAAATAAATAAATTTAATCAGTGATTAAAGGTATGAATATACCCTGTCATGTCTTCTCCATCCCAGTGATTCTGAGTTTCCAGATTCCATTATTCTGACTCCATTTTTGTCCCTTATTGGCCACTCCCATATTCCTATCCTTATGAAATCACCCCCCCCCACAACATCCGTCTCTAAATCTAAATGCCCCTTGCAATCTTCCCTCTTTAATGTCTGCTTTATGGATAGCAAATCTTAATCTTAAATATTTTTCATCTTAGATCTTTTCTTTTTTCACTCCTATTATCTTTTTGTGCTCAGTGAAACTTAGCTCCCTCCTAATGACTCAGCCTCCCTGGCCACCTTGTCCAGCATTGACTGTACTTTGACTCATTTTCCCACAAGTCACTGGCTATTTGTCTTTTGTTCTAGAAGAGGACCAATGACTTTATGAGAGTGATGTCTAGATTTGTGCATGAATTGGATTTAAGTGAGGCATAGCCGTGCAAAGTCATCAGCCTCATTGTCTCCTTCACAGTCATAGAAGTCCAATGGCAAAACAAAAAGTCAAGATGACTGGCAATGGCTCAGGATGCAGTGAGTGACCTTGGCCTTTCTAAATCAAGGTGTTTTCCAGGTCTCAGTTTGTCTGAGGCAATGCCCATGAGACAAAAGATGTACCAATTTACCATTACGAAAGAATCAGTCTGGGAGGGGAAGACCCCTATAGTTTCTGGCCAGAACAGAAAAGAATTGCTATTGACATTCATCATAAGTCATCAAAAACTAAACAATGAGACACAAAGACTTGGGTTGGGGGCTGTTACTGGCCAATCAATGAGTCAGAGTGATTTAGGTTTAAAGGTGTAATCAAGTAGCTCCATTTGAAACAGAAGGGACTTTTTAAAGCATGTTTTTTCAGAGCTATATTTTAAGAAATCATAAATGAAAATTATGTAGGGAAAAAGGAAATTGTCCCAGGTTTTTAAAACAATAATAAATAGAAGTAAAAAAATTTAAATTCAGGCTCAAAACTTAAAATGTCTTACAAAATATAAGAAGAGGAAGAGGAAGAAGAAGGAGGAAGAGAAGAATAAAGAGGAAGAGGGGAAGGAGGAGGGAAGGAGGAGAAGAAGAGAGGGAGAGGGAGAGAAAAAAGAGGAAGAGGAGGAGGAAAAGGAAATGGAGAAGAGGAAGAAAAGGAAAAGGAGGAGGAAGAAGAGGAAGAGGAAGGAGAAACACACAAAGATAGTTATACCTTGATCACACCATCACCCACAAGTGTCCCTTTTCCATGTTCATGAACTCTAAAATTCCCTCATCTGATCACAGCCTGTCATACTACCTCTCCCTCTCCCTTGAAATGCTCAATCCTATTCCTCCTTCTCACTGAGACTTCCAATCCCTCCACCACTTAGTTCTTTTCCAGGCCATTATCCTTAGACTGGCCAAACATAACAGGTACCTCTACTTCCTTTCCTCTCCTTGTCTTCTTAATTCTCTAAAATCTGGTTTCTGACCTCGTCATTCAATTGAAACTGCTTTTTCTAAGGTTACCAATAATCTCTTAGCTGTCAAATCTAATTTCCTTTTTTCAGTTTTCATACTTCTTAACCTCTATGAAGCTTTTGACAATCCATAATCCTATTCTCCTTGATACTCTAAGCTTTCCTGTCACCCCTCTCTTCTCCTCTTATCTGACTGATCTATTTTTCTCAATCTTCTTTGCTAAATCTTCATCCAGATTATATGCACTAACCATAAGTGTCTCCCAAAGCTTTTTCCTATCAGGCTTGGGGAACCTGCAGCCTTGAGGCCACATGTGGCCTTCTAGGTCCTCAAGTGCGGCCCTTTGACTGAATCCAAACTTCACAGAAAAAATCCCATTAATAAAAGTATTTGTTCTGTGAAGTTTGGATTCAACCAAAGAGCCACACTTGAGGACCTAAGGGCCACATGTGGCCTTGAGACTGCAGGTTCCCCACCCCTGTGACCTAGACCTTTTCTCTTTCTCTATGCTATTTCACTTAATATCATCAACTGTCATGGATTTAATCCTTATGCAAATGATTCTTAGATCTATTTATCTAGCCCCAACCTCTTTGCTGACTTCCAGTCAGTGGCTCCCTATTACTTTCAGGATCAAATAATCTTCTGTTTGGTTTTTAAATCCCTTCATAACCTGCCCCTCCCCAACCCTGCACACGCATGTGTGTATGTGCATGAGCGCGTGCACACACACACACACACACTTTTCCAGTCTCCTTACACCTTACTCCCCTCCATATGATCTAAGATCCAGTGACACTGGTCTCATTGCTGTTTTTCACTCATACAACAATTGACTCCAGTCACTGGCTGTCTCCCATATTTGGAATGTTCTTTTCCCTCATCTCTGCCTTCTAACTTCCCTGGCTTCCTTCAAATCTAAGCTAAAATTCAACCTTCTTCAAGGAGTCTTTTTCTGACCCCTCAATGCTAGCACTGTCTCTCTGTTGATTTATCTCCAAATTATTTTGGTTTTATCTTGTTTATATATAGCTGTTTGCATGTCTCCCCCTTCCCTATTAAACTGTGGGCTCCTTGAGAGCAGGGACTGTCTTTTGCCTTTCTTTGTATCCCTAGTGTTTAGTATAGTGTCTGGCATATAGTAGGTGCTTAATAAATATTTGTTGACTTAAATTGTCTTGATAATCACACATGCCAAAAACAGAGATCACACATATCCATGTTCACAAATATAGAAGCACACCAACGCTTTTATTTATGTGTTTGTTTATTCGTTTATTTATTGACCCTGGGACACCCTATCTCACTCAGGCTAGAGGAGCAGCAACCAGACATGGGCAGATTCTTTTATTGTTTGACTCAGGAGCTTTAACCTACTGTGTTTTTCTGATCTGAGCAAGTTCCTCTCTCCTTAGGTAGCCTGATCCCCCTCCCCAAATCCAGATCCCAAGGGATTGTGTGTGTGTGTGTGTGTGTGTGTGTGTACACACACACACACACACACACATATATATATATTAGTGCCAAACATTGACACCCCCAGGATTTTAGCCCACTGCTGCCCAGAACTCTCGAGCTTAATAGATCTGCTAGACTCAGCCACCCCAACAGCAGGAATCACAGGTGTAGGTCACTAGACCAGTAATTACATACACTTTAACATACAGACATAAACATACATAACAGATTCATTCTGTTGGACAGGCATGCACACACGGGTATCACAGTACATACAGATATATTGGGTCCCTATCTCTTTCTAGACCTTAGAGTGGCCTGAGATTCCCAGGCTCAAAAAAGTGACTCCATCCCACTTCCAGGCCCAAAGCCCAGCTGTGCATAAAAGCTAAATTTGGCAGGAGGAGCGGCAGGGACACCTGGTGGCCACTCTGGGTGACTGCAGGAGACTGTCTCCTTGCTTGGAATAGTTTCTCACATAGCTTCAGTTCCAGTGTATTGGACACTGAAAACCCTAAGGAAATATCCTGTTTGGTCTCCCATAGCCACTGAAGGGCCCACCTCCCCAGGCCAATGAGTGATGAGGTAAGGGAAGGGTAAAACAGCAAAACTCTGGAGAGTGGAGGGAAAGAGGCTAGAAGTATCCAGAAAGTGGAATCAGCTGAATAATGAAGCAGTGAGTTTTCCATAGCAGAGGAAGTGAGAGCTTCTAGCATAAGCTGGATGACCACCTTCAGTAATATTGTAGAGGCGATTCTGTTCAGGCAAGGGTGAAATGATCTTCAAGGTCCCTTCTAGCTCTGAGATTCTGAGTGTGTGGCTCACACATTAGCAAAGGAGTTTCAAATCCTTTCCTAGAGCAAGTTTCCTAGATAAACACAAGGTGGGTAAAGAAAAGATCATTTGAGCACAGGGACAGGAGAGGAAAATGGCCACCACTGAGGGGGGTGGGTGGGGTAAATGAATGGAATTTATTATATGCCTATTATGTGCTAAGTACTGTTCTAATCACTAGGGAGGGAGAGAATAAACATGTTTATTGCACCTGCTATGCTCTAGGCACAGTGCTAAGTATTTTATATTGAGATGAGATATCATCTCATTTGATCTTAGGGGTTCAAAAATAAGGCAGTCCCCACCCTCAAGGAACCTACTATTCTAATGGGGAAGTCAACTCAAATGAAAGAAGACACTGTCAAGATAACCTCTCCTAACCTCATAAGCTTGTCAAAGGTAGAGGTTGGGGGTATTTGATGAAATGGATGTCTTTAATTATAGCAGCTGAAAAACAAGCTTTGGACCATTATAAAAAGAAGGAAGATGGAACAGTGTGTGCCTGTTGCAGAAGCTAAGAATCAGAAGGGTGAGGGAAAGAGCAATGTGTTGCTCTATTTTTTAAGAACCATGGCATTTTCAGTTCGCATGGACTTTGGAGGGCAACTTGTCCAACCTTTACCTGACTGACTCAGCCAGCACCTTCTTGAAGACCTTCATTAGCAGGGAATGCACTAACTTCTGAAACAAGCTATTTCACTCTCTTAGTGAGAAAGTTTTTCCTTAGATTAAACCTAAACCTGCCTCTTTTTCCCCATTTTGCTCCTGGATCTTTCCTCTGGCTTGAAGAAGCATAATCCTACTTTCCAAGTGGCCATCCTCTAAATAGAGGAAGAAAGCGATAGCTCCCTATATCTTCCATTGTCTTTTTCCCCATGTAATATTACTCTTTTGTAATAGATAAGCATAATTAATCTAAACAAATTCCCTCATTGTCCATGTCGATAAATGTATTGTTCATTCATTCTGCTCTTTGAGCCCATCACCCTTCTGCCAGGGGGGCAGGTAGTATGCTTCATCATTGATCATCTGGAGTCAAGCATGGTAGCTCATTGTATTGATCCCAGGTCTGAAGTCTTTCAACGTCATTTTTCTTTATGATGTTATTACTGTATAAATTGTTCTCCTGGCTCTGCTTATTTCACACTATATAATTTCATTCAATTGTTGGAGTTGGAGTCAGGAAGACCTAGCTCAAATCTTGCCACAGAGAACTTGCTACTTGTACAACCCTGAGCAAGTCATTTAACCTCTGTTGGCCTCAACTTCTTCATCTGTAAAATGGGAATAATACCTCATAGGGTTGTTATGGAGATCAAATGAGAAATAAATACTTTGCAAACTTCAAAATGCCATGCAAATGCTGGTTAGTACAAATATTTCTGGGTTTCCCTAAAACCACACTTTTCATAATATCTTATAGCTCAAAAATATTCCATTATATCCATGTACCACATTTTGTCTAGTCATTGTCCAAATGATCAGTAATCCCTACCACTTAGTATAGTGCCTGACACATAGTAAGCACTTAATAAATGTTCTTTGACACAACAACAACAACATACTGCTATAGATATATTTCTAAGTATGGAGTTTTTCCTCTTTATTTGATCTTTAATAGTGATGAAGCTGGATCAAAGATTATGAACAGCTTAGTGATTTGGGTGATCTAGTTTGGGGGCACTTGCCAGCCCTCTCTACACCATGCTACCTCTACATGAACCATCACCTCTAGCTTCTCCCCACCAGAAATCTAGTCTCCACCCCCTGGATCTTTTGTCTCTGATAGGTCAGCTTTTGCCTCATCTTTCTAGGCACCAGTTCTCCACACTACTTCCTGGATGCATACTCTCCTTTTCATGCTCCCTATTGTGTATTACCTTCCTCCATTAAAATGTAAGCTCCTAGAGGGCAGGGGTAGGCAGTCTTGCTTGCTTAACACTGTGCCTGGCGCATAGTAGACATTTAATAAATGTTTTGTCTTTTCATAATTACAAATTGCTTTCCAGAAAGACTGGGCTAATTCACAGCTCTATCAACTGTGCACCATGGTGCCTGCCTTTCTATGGCTCCTTCAGCAACTGTCATGTTCTTTTTTTTACATCTTTGCCAATTTAACAGGTAAGAAGTTGAACCTTGGAGTTTTTAGTTTGCATTTCTCTAATTATTACTATTTTGAAGCATTTTTCATATGGCTGTTGTTAGCTTGGATTTAATCCTTTGAGAACTGCCTGTCTATATTCTTTGACCTTGTGTCCACTGGAGAATGACTGTAATTCTGACACATTTGAATCAGTTTCAGGTATATCTTGGATATCAGACCTTTAATGGAGAAACTTGCCACACAGATGTTTTTCCCAGATAACAATTTCCCTTCTGATTTTAACTGCTTTGCTTTTATCTGTACAACAAAGTATCAATTTTATGTAATCAAAATTGTGTATTTCATCTTCTATGATTCTATCTCTTATCTAGTTATGAACTCTTCCCCTGTCCAGAACTCCAAGAGTTAGCCTTTATAGCTGTCACATATTCATTTGCAGATTGCTATGGTATATAGCAAGAGGCTGACCTAAAGCTAATTTCTACCAGTGCTTTCCAGTTTTTCCAGCAGTTTCTTATTTTAACTATTCTTACCAGCTAGGTGCCGGGCTAGGGTGTTTCGTACTGCTGAAGGACTGCAAGTGTTGTCCACTTCTAAATTTTGGCACCTTGGGGCATTACTCCACCCATCCACCCCTTAGTCATGCACTCATGGCTGTACACCTTTCAGATGAGAAATGATCTTAGAGAGCACCTAGTCTAACCTGCTTATTTTACAAATGGGGAAACTTGCATTAAATAATCCTAGGTTCCTGATTTCCAGTTCTATGATCTTTCCACACCTCTTTGTCTCAAGATTTCAATCCCGTCCAGGAGCTACTTATTATCTGTGTGACTCTGGGCAACTTTCTGGGCCTTGGCTTTCCCATATGCAAGGTGGGGGAGCAAGGTTGGACTAAATCAACTTCTAGGTCTTTTCCACTGCAGAGATTTTATAACTAAGGCCTTTAAAGTCCTACAAGCACAGATCCTTGAAGGAGCATTTCTTACTCAGTTAGGACTGGACAGTGTTGTAGTTATATGCCCACTGATACTATCACTCTTTCTAGCCTATAGGCAGATGCTGGGTCTTAACAGTATTCCCCCTCAGGACCTAGGACAGCTCCTTGCACTAGTAGGCACTTAATACATGTTTGTTGCTCAAAAGATAAGGGTTAGGTTACTAAATGTTATTTTTCAAATGCTTTGGATGGAATTAAAGGTGGTATGCTTGAGGAGGGAAAAACTGAGGATGACGATAATGAAAGAAAAATGTAGACGATGGTGATGGGAGTCCATGATAGAATGTTAGGGCTGAAAGTACCCTTAGAACAGAATGTCAGAGCTGGGAGGGACTTAGAGCATAAAATGTAATTAAAGCACAGAATGTCAGAGTTAGGGTCTTAGAGCATAGAATGTCCAAAGTAGGAAGGACCTTGGAGATCATTAATCCAACCCCCTCATTTTACAAATGAGGAAACTAAAAGCCTACTGAAGAGGCATAAGGCATGGCCCTAAAAGGCCAAGGTAAGGGAGGAAAAACAACACGAACTCCAAGCAAATCATGCAAGGAACAACTTACCTTATTGTATTGTGTACATAAGTACATAATATGAACCTTTTAGGGGAGGGGGAGGTGTCACCTTCCTTTTGTTTCTAATTCAATGAAGCTCTTCCTGTGTGCAAAGCCCTTTGCCAAGAGATTTGCTAAGGCAGGGATGGAGAAGAGTCATTGTTCTTCAGGACCCCACAATACAAGGTAGGGTTTGGGCGGAGCAGGGGAAGGAGTGGATCACCTGTGGCTGGAAAACTTCCTGGAGGAATTGGTCATTGCCCCAGGGCAGGGGTGGGATTGGATGGTGGCATGGCGGGACAAAGAACAAGAGATGTGAGAAAAGGTATGGAATCAGGAAGAGTCCAGTGTACCACAAGTTCATGTAGTTTCACTGAAGCCTAGGATATGCAAGGGGGAGCAGCAGGAATTAAACAGAATGCCACATAGGAATTTGGTCTTTCTCCTATAAGTGATAAGTCATGGATAGTGTTTAAGTGGAGGTTGGGGGCTGGGACAGAATATTAGTTCTGTTTCACTTACTGGAATTTTAGAACTTCCCCCAGCACCCCCACCCCCTATCTCCACTTCAATGGTTTTATCCAATGTGTCCCTTCTTGATTGGCTAGAAACCTTAAACTATCTGGAGTGACCATGATTTAAAGGAAAATGGAATAAGGAGCTCAGACCTCTGCCTCTGCAGCAGGAGTGAGGTCCTAGTTGGAGGATGTCAGTAGACCAGAAGAAGAAAGGCCTAACTGGGCTAAGGAACTAGATAGGGAAGATGAGGAATTTCACCCAGATCAGTCCAGAAAGACATAAAGGTATCACCTGAGGGTTACATGTGAAGAAATGATTATTTCTCTTATATTAATAACCAATTATTGAATTAAATAGGACTAAGGTTTTTCCCCTTTTCTATTTCCTCATTCAGAAATGATCCCATATAGGTTATTCAGGCAGCCTTTGAAACATAGGGCTGATGATGAGAGGGAAAATGCAGATCTGTTCAAAAGGTAAAGAAATTTTAATTTAGGTGAACTCATGGATTCCAGACCATTGCATTTAACTCAGACAGGTCTGTGTAAAAGTGAATTCCCCCTTTTGTCTAGATTACCCTAGATGGGGTGATATAGGTATAGATAAATCTCTTTGACTGAGGGATCAGTCACATACCCCAGATGCTCATTAGAATAAGCTCATCTCTCATTATAATGTTCATTCACTCATTACTTGTTAACTGTTCAGTTTATTTCCATCCTCAGGTGCACCCCCTTTTCCAAAGGCTTTAGAAGTACTGAAGGTTCCACCAGTCAAGTTTCTTCAGTCATCAAGAGGACAAATGAGCCCCTTTTTGTTGACTACTTGCTAGCTGTAGTTGACAAAATTGATTATAATTTACCCAGAAACTGTCCCACAGAAGTTTTTACTCACTACATATATCTTACTAAATGATCTAGGGGTGGTGTCCATTGGGGTTTGTCCAGTTATGCCAAGCAGGAGGGGCCCAGAATCAATAGCATTTTTTTTTTGCCTGGGACTATTCACACTCTGACTACCAGAGGAGAAAATGCAACCAGCCCCTGGTCCCCCAAAAGCAAAAATGTAATAGCCCCCATTTGTGCTGATTGTTTTTGTTGTTTAATAAACTATAATAATTTATGTGACAGACACAGAAACAGTACAACAAAGAAACTGAGCAGGCAGGGCCCATGGTGGGTGCAAAGAGATCCTTTTTCAAGGCCCTAAAGATGACCACGGTCCTCGGGGGTCACCCCTCTTTCTTCCTGCTCCCTTCTTCCATCTTTATATCTCTTTACATGTATATACAGAGAATCTCTGGAACACTCATCTCCAAACATCAATCTCAAAAGTGGAAGCAAAGGATGGAAGGAGTCTGGGGTGAGGAGGGACAGCCACAGTCCCATCGTGGAAGAGGGAGCAGGATATGAAGGGCAGGTTGGTGGCCAGCCAGAGCCCTGCACCTGGTGTGGCTTCCCAACTGCATTTTACTGCTAACAAGGTTCAGCTAGATGAACACACCTCTAGAAACTGCCTCCCATCCCAAAAAAAGCTCTTATTCATGCTTTTTTATCTGATCGTTACAATGGCATTTTGAAGGAGACTGAGTGGGCAGAGGGTAATGTCTTACCGTTGTCAGTATGGCCCAGAGAGGGTAAGGATGAAGACCAAGGTCACACAGTGAGCCAGTCTTGGAATGGAACTGGGAGCCAAATCTCCTGATTCCCCACATGGGGATCTTTCCAAGGTGTCCCTGTCCCTTCCATCTGGGCCCAGGAAACTGTGTAGCAGTGCCGCAGTATAACAACAGCTGGCTAGTTTTCCCCTGGGTCCCCAGGACTTCAACAAGTACAGGAGCAAGACCCCAGGGCCCCTTGGGGAGGATGCCTCAGTCAGGCAGATCCCGGGCCTCCCTAACTGGCAGGAATTTGCTGTGACATTCAGGCCAGTGATCTTCAAATCAGCCACAAGCAGATCTCCTCAAGGATAATGAGAAGTCATCAGACTTTAGGATTAGAACTGGCAAAGACCTCAGAGATCACTAAATCCAATCCCCTCCTTTTGCAGAGGAAGAAACAGAGATCCATAAAATGAAAGTGTTTTGCCCAAAGCCCTGCATATAGTTAAGTATCAGAGTGAGGATTTAAACCCAGGCTAACTCCAAATCCAATGCTCCTTCAGCTACACCACAATTCATGTACAGAAATGGAGACTGCATGTGTATCCTATTTAAACTGCACTAGGAAATTGCTAAAAAGGAATGGGGATGGGAGGAGGTGAGGAAGCTGTAAGATAGACATTCTGCTAAATGAAGATTCAACTTCTCTTTTGTGTAAATCTGGCATTTCACATATTCAGTTTTGCTTAAATTAATATCTGCCTGTTTTTTTCTCATACTATTAGTTTTTTGAAGGTAGAGGAGGTCACATATCTCTCACTAGGCCAGGGTCCAGTGCCTCCATCAGACTAGAAGCTCCCTGAGGGTAGAGACATTGTCTCCCCTGGAGCCTACCTTCAGGTCAGGAATTACCAAGGATGGTGGTAAACCTTCCTCAGGCAAGAGATTCCATAAGGACAGAAGCCAATTACCCCCTTGGGCAGCGATCCAAAACATTTTTTTGGCCTTGAGAGATCTCCTGGGTAGGGACTATTCATGATTTTATATCCCTGGAACCCAGCAGTGGGCCCTTGTATATAATATGTTCAATAAATGTGCCTAATACTTGGTTGTTAAATCAAGTTTTGTGTTCCTCTAGAGTTCTCTTTACCTCCAAGAGGCACAAATGAGGACCTAAGAGGAAAGATCTTCCATCTCCAAGAGTGACTGAGGTCAGATAAATGTCTCTGGGGCCCAAATCAGTCAGGAAGGTGCAGCAGGAACTATCAAATCAAGCCAAGAGCTTCCTCCTACCCACCACTTTGCTCCATATAATCCAAGACTTGCCAGGAGTTTCACAGACCCAAGGAGAGCTTTGCCCCCATGACAAACCTCAACCTAAGCTTCTGGGCAGGCTGACCAGAAGCACTAGAAACAGATTTGTGCATGATTTTGTATGTTTCTGTGCATGCTGTTCAGTCTATTTTTGTAGGTATGGTACATGAAAATACAAGTACACTTTAATCCATGTTCCAAGATTACATGTGGACACTTTCCTCCTTATGTGTGAGATTATGCACTTGGTTGCATTTGTGACTATGTGATTGTGACTAGCTATAACTCTAGCTGTGTGTACATCCCTGTTCATGGGTTTAGAGTCATGCATGTTCATGCATGTATCTGTAAAGCCTGTGATTAAATCCTTCCCAGGCTCCTAGCCTTGAAGTTGGGAGGGACCTTAGGGATCATCTAGTCTAACCCCTTCTTTCAGAGATGAAGAAACAGAGAGGTTGCTCCTTGCCCAAGGTCACACAGGCATTGAGTGACTACATGTGCCGAGTGGCATGTGCCTGCCTACACTTGAGCATGAGGCACAGGCATAAAAACCTCAAGAGAATATTGTCCCCAAGGCTCTTCCAACAAGCAAACCAAGAAATTTAATGACAAAATCCTGCCTTGGATTTGGTCCCCACCTAGGAGATCCAAATCTAGGAAAGCCTCTTGGATTTATGTTTCAGAGAGACAGAAATCATGAGTTCTATTAACTTGTCTTTGAGTTGGGAGTGCAGAAAATGTCCTTCCAGAAAGGTTTCCTTTTAGAGTCTGTGGGCAGGGTCCCAAGCCATTCAGGTTGAGGACATGGAAGATACTTCTGCCCAATGTGGATATTTTATGGCATGTCAGGAAGATAGGGTAGTTGACCTGTGGGGACAGGAAGGCAGCTACTCTTACCAATAGCCTGAGGAGAGCACCTTTCATTCTAAGGTTGCTTTCAGCCAGCAGATAAACAGTGAGATTCAGAACCTCTGGACTGGTGCTCAATAGTGGCCTGTTACACTGGTTTCAGAGTTGACTGTCTTGAAAGGAGGGAGAATGAAAGAAGGTTCTCTAGACTCTAGGGAGTTATGTTACTTGGTTGTTTTCCCCACATTCCCTTGCCTTAGGTGTGACTTTGAGAAAGCCTCATGCGCTGGGCTAGGCTATGAGCTGCCTGAGGGCTTAAACACAGAGAATGTCAAAGGGTTGAATAATCTTGCTTTCTACGGCTCCCTGTTTGCGTACAAAGCCATACTCTGATCTGCCTGAGGTCTTGAGCACAAAGAATGCCAAAGAGCCAAGGAATCCTAAGTCTGTCAAACCATCAGTGACAGCCACAGTCAAGACAACACCCTCTGAACTTACACTAGTCTCTCAAGTGTGGCTGTGTCAGAGGTCATGGGATCCTGTTAATGGAAGCATAGAACATCTCTGGGTAGTGAAAGAAGCCATCTAGAAGGTGGATACATGTAAAGCAATGGGCAGTTGTTTATCCAAGTAAATAAAAAACAACAAATGTCAAAACAGAATTATTGGGGACATATTTCAGGACTCAAATCCAAATCTCTTCCGTTTAGATGTCTTGGGAATTTCCAGTGCCCAGGTCTCTAATGGGAGCAAAGCAGACTGGGAATGCCAGCATGGCTTCTCTCTTCACTCAGGAACACAAAACCTCAGCTTTCTGGGCATCAGCCCCCACTGTCCTGCCATTGAACTACCTTCTGCAGGTAATTGCTTGTTCCCTTTACCTCTAGTACCTTTCCTCTGAGATTACATTTCATTCATTAATTCGCTGTATTTGTGTGTGCGTGTAAAATCTTGTATGTACGTGGCTGTTTGCCCGTTGTCTCTCTTCTGCAGCCTCATCACTTAGCACAGTGCCTGGCACATAGAAAGCACTTAATGATTGCTTGGTTGAATGACTAGGAGACTTGTTGGTGCTGGAACTGATGAAAGACTAGAGGAGGAGGTTCATGCTCAAAGTAGATTGGAAATCAGTGGGAGAAAATGGGACTGTTGGCAAAATACTCCTTTCTCAGATGCTTCCAACAATGGAAAGGGCTGAAACCTCAAAAAGTTCTATTGTCTTTCTAATGAATTTATGGTATAGTGTGCACAGTAGGGATAGGATCTGCAAGGTATTGTGGGTAACAAATTCAGGGGGACCAGCAGGTGATAGAAACCCCAAAAAGAACACTGTGAGGCCATAGTATTCCATCCCATCATTCCCTCTGCTATTTCCAAGTCTAATTCCCAGTTGGTAGATGAGATGGGCCTCTCACTGACAGCAATTGTCACTGCCAAGAACAACCACCCATAGACTTACATTTCAGAAGACAATAACAAACTGAGTTTTGTCCAGAACAGAGTGAACGATATCATGAAGGGACAGGAAACAATTCCACAAAAGGATTAGTAGAAAAAAATTGGGGATGCTTAGTCAGAAGACTGAAGAGCACATGGTAGTCATCTTCAATATCTGAAGAGCCGTCATGGTGAAGAGAGAGATTAAATACTTGTCCTACTTTGCCCCAGAAGATAAAAACTAGGAGCAATGGGAGAAATTAGAGGGAAAAAGATTTTTTTTCCACGTAAGAGAAAAGCACATAACAATTAGAATTATCCAAAAATGGAATGGGCTGCTTTAGAGGACGATGGGTAGCGAGGTGGTCTAGTGAACAGAGCACCAGACCTGGAGTCAGGAAGAGCTTAGTTCAAATACTGCCTTATATACTTACTGGCTGTGTGACTCTGGGCAAGTCACTCTCTCAACATCAATTTCCTCACCTGTAAAATGGGGATCATAATAGCACCTGCCTCATAGGGTTATGATGAGGATCTACCAAAAACTCTTTGCCAACATTAAAGAATCACGTACATGTTAGCTATTGTTATTAGTGAGTTCCCCACCACTTGTGGTCTTCTAAATGATGAACATTTATCAGGAATGTTGTTGTTGGGGGTTCATGATCTTGGTAGGAATTGGATCAGATGGTCCTTCAGATCCTTTGGAATTCTAAGTCTGTGAATACATATTTAGAAGCACTAGACTGACTCTTTCATGACATTAATTTTCTTCTACGAGGATAAATCAAGTCATGCTCATTTGTTTGATCTCTCGATGAGTCTGACCCAGAGTGATGGGTGGTATGGTCCAGGAGAAAGAATGCTGGGCCAGGATAGGCTCTAGTTCCACCTCTTCTTGGACCTACTCTGTGATTTAGGACCAAAGCTTCTCTCCCAAAATACAGCCTGTCCCCATCCTTGCAGTGGTACGGAGAAAAGACAGGACTGGACATAGAGAAGCTTGCATCAAATTAGAATGAGAGGTGGTAATCATATTGAGGCCAGTTATTCCCTCATAGGCTTGAGGTCAGAAGAGATCTTAAGGGACCACGGAGGCCAAGCTCTTCACTTTAGAGAGCCCCTGCCTCCAAATCACACGTTCTACCATGGCATTTCTCTTGACTTAAACCACTGTAATAGCCTCTTAGCTGGTCTCCCTCCTTCCAGTCTCTCCCTCTTTCCAATCCACGCTCCAAAGCTACCAAAAACTAAGACATCACAAAATCTTCAGTGGCCTTCTATTATTTCTAGATAAAAATACAAACATCTCATCTTGGTATTTAAATCCCTTCACGGTCTTCCTCCAACCTACCTTTCCAGACCGATTTCACGTTACCCTCTTTCACACATTTTATGTTCCAAACTAAACTAGTAGTTGTTTCTAGTATATGGCACCTCTCGTTGAAATGCCTCTGCACTGGCTGGTTACCACCACTCCCCCCACCCCCATTCTACCTCTGGTAGAATATGTAGCTTCCTTCAAAGTTCAGGTACCTGAAATGGCCTTTCATTTACTTATCCATGTACACATTGCATTTTCCCAGTAGAATCTAAGCTCCTTGAGGGCAGAAATTGTTTCAGCTTTTTCTTCACATTCCCACAACCTGGCACAGGTCCTTGCAATAGAGCAGATACTCAATAAGTCTGTGGAGCTTAATGATCTGATTCAGCTCCCCCACTTCCTTCTGCATGCAGTGCAAGAGGCACCAGTTTATCCATGAGCTGCAGTGACCTTGACACAGTGCTGGTGTGGTCCTTCACCGGGAAAGTGAAGAAGTGGACCAAATGTCTGTGGGGATCAGGACCATGTTTTCATGGAGAAACAGTTTTTGGAACACCTCAGGCTTTAGCAATGAATCAAAATAAAAACCAATACAATGAATCTTCTGCAAAGAGAGGACTTCAAGGCAAGAGCCAAGACTTGATGATTTTCCTTGATAATGGTCTCTTCAGCCATCTAAATCAAAAGATCTCCCTCCTGGTATGCTTACTCTGCCCTCTCTGGTTCTGGAAGTTAAGGATACACAGTGGGATGCTCAGCCACACTGAGGGGATCTTCAGTCTGCACTGTCATCTTTAACAGCAAGAGGCATCAGTTTATGAAGACCTGCTCAGTTCCATGTCCTAACTTGTCCTCACAGGACTCAAAGATGGGAAAGGGAGTGAAGATCATGTCTAGGTAATACTAGCTAAGGACTCTGTGGATTGTTTAACCTAGAGGAAATTATTTAAGAGGGGGTGTGACAGTTTTCTTCGCTTAATTATTTGAAGGGCTATCATGTAAAAGACATTGGTTCAGCTGGAGTCCAGAGAGAAAACCAATCCTGTGGGTAAATTTCAGAGGCAAATTTCAGTTTGACATAAGAATTACTAACAATGAGAGCCGTCCAAAAGTGAAATGGAGTTTTGGTGGGTAGTGGCAGATTCCCATTTACTGGAGACCTTCAAGGCTAGATGATTTAATCTGCTAGATCCTCCACTAAATAGGTGAAAGGGTGAGAAATTCTTGCTGAGGTACAGGCTGGACTAGTTGGCTTCTGAGGTACTTTCCAAATCTGATAGAATGTAAGGTCCTTGAGGGCAGGAACTTTTTTGTGTTTGTATCTCTAGTACCTAGAATGGTGCCCTAGTACATAATAGGTGCTTAATAAATGCTCAGAGTCTGTGACTCTGTGAACTCTCCAGTATTGCTGCTTATAATTTGAAGCTGTGGAAGAGAATTTTGGAAGGGTAGCAAGTGGACATCTACTTTGTCTGCCATTCCTCCCCTGTTGCTCCCTATGCTCAGTTCTCAGGCCTTAAACATGGTTCCAACTTCCTGAAGAGGTCTCAAGTGGATTGCCAACGATTTTCCTAGGAAGGGTGTGTTGGCACGTGAAAAAGTCAGGACTGGCAGGAACAAGGTGAGACCTCTAGGCTCTTTGTACTTCTGGCTGCTTCTGCCTTGATGGCTAGGTTGCTCCTTACTCTCTACTGAGGATGGCACAGGTATTGGAGCTGGGGGGTTCTCTGAGAACTCTCTGTTGGGTAACTTTGCTAATCAGATGAAAAGATGGTGTGTCGGTGAGGCTACAACATATACTGACCAAGGAGCCCAAAATACTGCTTAGGAAAAAAACTACAGAATTCTCTGTGGCAATCAGTGCCTACTGGGAAGGAGAAGGGAAGGAGAGTTATAACTGGAGGATGAAGAGGAATCTGTCTTAGGGTACCAAAATTTGTTGGATGCTGTGCTTTTTTATCCCTATCCCACCCCCAGCAATTATACTCTTGGTGAGCTTTTACCCCTACCTTTCCCCTATTCCTTTATTCCAGGTATAAAAGTTCTTAGTTATTGCTCCAAATATGGCATCCATTCCTTATTCTGTACACTTGAATTCTTAAGGGTTCAAATCTGAGCTCCTTTGACTCTAGATTCAGGGCCATTTCCACCACACTGTGACATTCAATCCACATCAGATGGCCTCATCATCAAGGTTATGGGGAAAGAGTCTCAAATTGGGTGAGAGGCTGGACTAGACTCTTAGGGTCCTTCCATCGGGAGGGATTCCATGTATTGGAGTTAAAGTTTTTTCTCTATAATCTCTAGATTGACTGAGAGAGACCCCATCCTCTGCTCCAATTCTCCCTCTGTGGCTCTGGAGACTTTCCAGGATCCAGGAGAAGAAAGATGGAGAAACTGCTGAGCTTGAATCTATAGGTGTAGATGAAGAGAACAGCCACTCTGCAGGAATCCATTTGCTTCCTCTCTAATGAAATATCTTTCTTTTCAGAGGAGAAGAAACCCAGAAGAACACAACCAGTTGCTAGCAAGGAGATGACCTCGGGGGATCAGAAATAAGTTTTTGGTCTGGAAATCCAAATCTGAACCCAAGGGAGTCAGAGAGAAAGCTTTTGGAAGGCAGCTCCCTGTTCAGGATATAGAGGATTGGGAATCAGAGGCCCTGGGTTTTAATCCTGGTTCTATTCTTTATTACTTAGTGTGACTTTGGACAAGTCACTTAACCTCCTTGGCCCTCATTGTCTTAATCTGTAAAATGGAGAGGAGGGGCCAGTTTAGACTACATGATCTCTGAGGTTTTTTTTTTTACTCCCTAAGTCCTAGGCAATAAACCTGCCTTTCCACATCACTTCCTTCTGTTTCTGAAGAGGGAAACAAAACCAACATCTGGGCCTTAGTACTAGCTCTTCTTCTAGAGACCAGCTACATCCTCTTCATTTGTGTGTCCCTCACCTGGCCACAGAAGGAATCACAGCCAGAGACTTCTCAGAGAATTGGGTGAGATCTGAACCCACCACATACCCCAACTATCCTTCGGCCCCCACGTATGATCTGAGGGCAATTCAGTAACTAATAAACCAAATGGAAGAATCTAAGTTCCGCTCCCTCCCCCAAACTAGAATATAAGTTTCTTGAGGGCAGGAAGCGCTCCCTTTATCTTTATATCCCTTGCACAGAGGCATTTAATGCTGCTTGTTGAATTTAACTGCATCGCTGAATAGAAGACTAAAACTCTGCCATCCTAGGGTAGATTAACATCTCACTCGGGAGAGAAGAGTCTCTCTGGGAAGTCTTCCCCAGAGACACTGATTCCCTTGCTACCAGGGACTAAGAAGCAAGACGTGCTTCTTCTCCTCACTTCAAATACAAGGTCTTTTTTTTTTCTGGACCATTGACAATGCCCATCCTAATATAAAAATGATACATCCAGCTCTCCTTCTTTCTCTGTCTCTAATACATATAAGATACATATCACTTAAGAGACTAAGTTCTGACAATATTAAAATGTTTGTACTAATTCTTGTGACCTGCATTCAACTTAGTAACTGCTGGTAAGGACATCAATTTGCCTGCTTTTGTCATGTTGAACCGTTATAACACTGTCCAAAATACCAAAATATTGGGAAGGAGGGTGGAAAGACAGAGAGCCCAGCTGCTGGCTCTTCCCCACCCTCCCCAGTGAATGGCTCCCCACCTGCTACCTCCATCTCTGTCCCAAAGTAGTTCAGCCAGGTTGTCTCACTGGCCATTCTGAGCATGCCATTGGCTAGAACTATGTCACCTCCCACACCCTCAGTAGCTGTGCCTAGAACCATCCCCCTGCTCCCACCCCCAAACACACATATAAGAGCAATCTTTTCCCCTCTCTCTTGCCAGACTCAGTTTATATACTCAATTCCATCAGATGGATTCCACCCAATGTGCGCAGAAGAGATGCAATCCAAAGGTTGTGGATTGGGAAGCTCCTAGAGATTGGCCATATGGAGAAGACTGAAGGCTGGCTGGCTTGGGGGGATTGAAGGTGAGGCAGAAACAGAGAGGGATTGGGACGGATTAAGGTTGGAAGAAGAGTAGTAAGCCATTCTTTCATTCTCCAGGGTGGAAATGAGGTGTCCACTGGGGAGGCTCAGTGAGATGGTGATGAGTGGGTCAAAGCCAGACAGCGAAGATCCCTGATGATACCTACATAAGTCCTCTGGAGTCCCCTGGTAGAAGTAGAAAAACAGAAGGGGAAAGAAATACCAGAAAAAGAAGGGGGAGAAGAAAAAGAAGAAAAGATAACAAGCAGCCTAATTCACAAGAATTAACCAGGAACCACCCGAGAAGAAGAGCAAGAGGAGTCCAGTCTTATGTGTTGTTTAAGTGTGGCGAGTTTGGGACTTCCTCTTCTTCCTGGTCATCCTTCATACCTTTCAGTCTCTGTCGAGCAAAGTCCTCAAACACAATGTCGTCATCGCTGACAGGAGAGAGAAGGGGAAAGGAGCTGTCAGTAGGGGAAGGGACATCCATACAGAGGGGTGGAAGCCAGGGCAACTAAGGGGGCAAGGTACCAGACAGGCTATCCAGCTGCCCACGGGCCAGGACAGGCATGGCTGTAGCCCATAGGGTAGCTCCAGGTGGGTCAGAAATAGACACTGCTTTCTATAATGAAAGCTAGGGAGGATCTGGTGCTGAGGGACTAGACATCTGGGGTCAATTCACAACCAGTTGTGAATTGTTGTGGAAACAAGATAGGAAGAGAGAATCACAAATTTTTGAGGTAGAAGGGACCCCAGAGGGCAAGTAATTCAAACCCCATGTGAACAGGAATCCTCTCTGCAACATTCTTGACAATGTGCATCCCACAGGCTACAGCATGCATCCATGTTCTGGAGTAACTAGGAAGCATTTCATGTGAAAAAGATCTGGGGCTCTTAGTAGACCACAAACTCAGCAATGCAATCTGCCAGCCAAAAAGACTAATAACGTGAACTTAGGCTTCATTAGGAGAGGTGCAGAGTTCAGAAATTATAGCTCTCCCACCCTCTGCTCTGGATAGATGACTTTGAGGGTACTGTGTTTGGTACAGGGTATAGCATTTTAAGGATGACAGTGGCCAACTGGAGCACATCCAGAGGAGGGTGACCATCCAGAGGATGGCAAGGGGACTAGAAGCCTTGCCACATGAGACTGAGTTGAAGGGACTGAGTATACTTTTTACTCACAAAGAAGAGTGCATGTTACAGTAATCTCTGGCTATCAACAGGCCTCAGATGCAGAAAAGGAATCAGACTCATTCTACTTGGCCCCAGTGAGCAGAACATGGAGGAGTGGGAGGAAGTTAAAGAAAGGAAGGTTTTGTTTCAACATAAGGGAGGAACCTCCTAACAATAAAAGCCGTCAGGAGACAGACCCAAGTATCTCTCATCAGTGTGATCATTCTTCCCCTCACCATGAGCTATTCATCCACTGACCCAGTGAGCTCTCCATCACTGGAGGTCTTCAGGTGGAGGCTGGACAATCACTTGTCAAGGATATTAGCAGAGAGATTTCTCTTTGGATATAGATTGGATCTAATATACTCTGAGGTTCCTTGCACCCCTTAGGATTCTGTGACTCCTGGGAAAACAGGACTGATTCTTGGGAGTCAGGGAAAATCAGAAACCCCAAATCACCCCAAAGCACAGCCTAAAAGGCACCGGTACCAGCGAGAACCAAGCAGGGCAGAGCGGGAAAGGCGGAGGGCTTCAGGGGTGAGAGCAGTCTCCTTGCAGCTTTGCTAGCTCAGGGATACCCCATGGGGGTGAAGGGTGAGGTAGCAGGACAGGATGACACAAAGTAAAGGAGAGAGCCCAGCTTGCATGCTAAGGGTTTCAGGCAGCCAAGCTTGTTGTTGGACATGCCAGGCCAGGCGGGATTCCTTGTAGGTGCATTAGGCCAAGCATTTCCCAAACCGTGTCCACTGGAACCCTGGGGTTTTGAAACAAGAAAATTTCAATACTGAGCCATATTCTCCATTGCCTTAAAATACAAAGCTTGAAATTATAGCCTAAAAACACTTCAAATGGCAATCTGAAAATGTGAAAATATGCTCCAAAATTAGATTCTCCCACTCACCACTTATAGGTTCCATCAACATATACCGTATTGGTCTAAAGGTAGGCCACTTTTTTTTCCTAGACCTGGCTCGCCCAAAACCTGAGTATAACCCATAATAGGTGTAATTCTTCAGTGTTCAGATTTTTTGTTCGTCCATTTCCCCCACTGGAACTTCATGTAAGAGGCTTTGGGGCATGGAGGCCAAGGAGCCGGCCTTTGCTGGGGGCTATGGAACTAACCCTCAGCAAGTCACTTAACTTTTCAATGCCCCAAGATAACTCTTTAAGAGCATATTATGGGTTGGTTTCCCCACTTAGAATGGAAGCTTCCCAGGGGGAATGATTTGTCCTTTTTTTGCATATATTTGTGTCCCCAGACTACATCACAGTGCCTGACACGGAAAGTGCTTACTAAAGGCTTTATCTAGCATTGATGGAGGGAGTTTCTATACTAGACATTCACCTTGAGATGAAATCATTGACCTAAACCTCCTCCACCACCACCACTCCAACATTAAGTTACCATTCAATTTAATTTCATAAGCACTTATTAAACACCTACTATGAACCAAGCATCTACTTCTGAGGCTTAATGTGAGGGAAGTGCTTTGTAAATTAAAGCACTGTGTAAATGAAGAGTCATTATCTTAGGGGAGCAGCCTATATTTAGACCAATATGGCAGGCCCCAAAGTCTCTGATGGCCAAGTGGTTTGGGAAATACTGAGTTAGCTATAGATGGGCCTGACTCATTAGAGGTTAATATGCCAATGAGCCAGGCCATTCCCTCCCCTTCCCACCACAGCCGGTCTCCTACACACACACACACACACACACACACACACACACACACACACACACACACACACTCCCCTCCCCACCCAGACATCCAAAGTCAGGGTTCAGCTTACTTTGTATCAAGTTCTATGAGATTGGTATCTATGGGCGCTTCATTCTCTGGAACTAAACACAGGGAGTTAGGACATGGGGTTAGTGAGTTTATGCATGAACGGTTGGCTGTCCAAGTCACAGCGACAATCGCCACACACAGAGAAGGAAACAGGAAGGGAGGGCGCTGGAACTCAGCATGGACTAGTCTATAGCTTGTCTACAGATGCACAGCTTAGTGTTTAAAAGAGTGCTGGACTTGAAGGGAGAAGAGCTGGATTCTAGTTTGGACACGACTGCCTACTAGCTGGAGCACCTGGGGTGAAGTCCCTTTCCCTCTATGAGATTCAGTTCCCTCCTAAAAAATGAAGGCATTGGTTTAGCTCATGGGCTCTTAACCTGGAGTCCCTGAGCGGGCCCAAGAGGTCTATGGATAGATTTCAGTGGATCTGTGAACTTAGATAGGAAAAAAATTGCATCTTTATTTTCACTAATCTCTACCTGAAAGTTAGTATTTCCTTCAATTATTTTTTAAAAAGCAGTTCCATGGGGCGGCTAGATGGTGCAGTGGACAGACCACTCCACCTTGGAGTCAGGAGAACCTGAGTTCAAATCCAGCCTCAGACACTTACTATCTGTGTGACCCTGGGCAAGTCACTTACCCTAATTGCCTCAAGAAAAAGCAGATTTCCAGAAGGGGTACATCATACAAAAAAAAGTAAAGAACTCTGGTCTAATTGGTCTTTAGAGGCCTTTCCTGCTCTAAGTGCCTAGAAATGGCTTCCAGGACTTTTACTTTTCTTTGGGGGTGGGGATGCTGTGTTTTAGGGAGATTGGGGCTGTGCATCATCCCAAACAAACCCTTTTCTAGGTTCCTCTCTGAATAGTGCCATATCAGAGCTCATTCCCACCCACCTACTTCGACCTCCAAAGCTAACCCCAATATGAGACTGGAGAATCTGCCAAGACTTGGGATATGGAGAGAGCCCATCCTCAGTATGGTCCCTGAAAGCATTGGAATCCGAAGGGTTAGGTGTCCAGAGGTCATTGGACCCAAGCTCTTCCTTCCAAGTTGGTCTGTGCTAATCTCAGTTCAAGAAGCCCAGAATGGAAGAGGAAGAGTTGCCTGGATTTGGAGGTAAGAGGACCTAGGTTCAAATCTTGGCTCTGATTCTTACTACTACTGGTATTCCCTTCGGCAAGTCACTTCAATGGGACTCAGTTTCCTCATTTTTAAGATGGGGTATGAGGTGCTGAACTACATGAATTTCTAAGGTTCCTTCCAGCTAGAAATCTACAATCCTATGAAATTAGAAGGGAAAGGCAAGGGAGGAGAAGGAGTCTGTGCTTAGAAATGCACCCAGAGTCAGGAGACACTACTGACTCGCTATAGGACTCCTGGTGAGACACTTGTCATTTCTGGGCCTCATCTCATCTGTCTGGTCTCTACATCAACATTGTTTTCTCCATTCTATGTTCTAAAGTCCCTTCCAGTTCTTATGTTCTGGTTCTAACGTGTTCTAAGGCACCTTCCAGTTCAGTGATTTGGCCAGCGCCATTTGTAACAACAGTGCTACTTGCCCTGATACTATTTTCTGTAACCTTCACCCCCAGCCCTAATCTTATCACATGTCCATCAGAGATGGACATGAAAGATGGAGCCAAGGTAATTCCTAGGCTGACGACCAAAGAAGAAGTAGGAGAAATCCCCATCTGATAAGCCTTTCCACTAATAAGTCAGAGGTGCTGAAACTCAAGATATTCTGTAAGTTATTAGTTGTGTGTCCATGGGAAAATCATTTAACCCCTCTGAGCCTCAAGTCTCCTTATCTGTAAAATGGAAAAACTTGAGCCCTCTGCACTTCCCAGCGTTTGTGAGGAAAGGATTTTGGAAACTTTAAGCACTATAAAAGGAGAGTTATTTCTCTTCCAATCCTGCTCAGTGGATAAGACCCAACCCATCCAAACTCCCACAAACACACTCACCTTCTCGACGCACAGGTTCCTCCCTGGGCTTCGGGTGCATCAAGGTAAAGGGCAGTTCTACAGCCACATCACTGAAACAGACATAGAAAGAGCTAAGCTCAGGTCCCACACACTCTCTTGGCCCAGCCCTCCTTCAGGCCTCCCAAGGAGACAGGCCTCTCTCTGAGATTGGGGGGAATAGGCAATGGGAGGGAGCATTTCTGTGTTCAACATTAATAAATCAGCTAGGAGTCAGAAGTCTTGGGTCTGAGTACCAGCTCTGCCTCTGCCTTGCTGTATGACCTTGGGGAAAGTAATTTCCGCCCCTCTCCCCCTGGTCTGGGCCTCAGTTTCTTCCACTATAAAATGGAGAAAATAACCCCTTCCCTGTCTCCTTTCCAGGAAAAAACTATAACATTTAGAGGGATATACACATGTGAGAGATGGTTAGTACATAATCATTACATAATTATTCAACCAACATTTATGAAGCCCCTACTTTATACAAGATCTTATAATTAGGGCTGGGCATACAAAAATAGATATATCATGGATTCTGCTCTCAAGGGGCTTATAACTAAGTGGGGGCAGGGCAGCTAGGTAGAGCCATAGTGCACAGAGTACTGGGCCTGGAGTCAGAAGACTCATCTTCCTGAGTTCGAATCTGACCTCAGACCCTTACTAGCTGTGTGACCCTGGGCAAATCAGTTAACCCTGTTTGCTTCAGTTTCCTCATCTATAAAATGAGCTGGAAAAGGAAATGGCAAACTACTCAAGTATTTTTGCCAAAGAAATCCCAAATGGGATCACGAAAAGTTGGACATGACTGAACAACTGGACACCAACAACAATGGTGGAGAGGCAAGGGTGAGAGGAATGAGAGACAAGTATAAAAATGACAATGATAGGAGAGAGGAAAATAAATGTAAAGAAGAGAGGTCCAGGCAAAATGTTATGAAAAAATGTTATTGAGGACAATAGAGGAAGACTCCAATAACTGGAAAGATATTCATTGTTCATGGTTGAGCTGTGCCAACATGATAAAAATAAAACTATTACCTAAATTAATTTACAGATTAATACCATACTAATCCAACTGTCAAGAGGTTACTTTAGATAATTAGATAAAATTCTGACATCATTTGGAGGAGACTTATAATGGAAGTAATGAAAAAAGTAAGAAAGAAAGGAGTCTAGCATTACTAGATTTCAAATTATATGACAAAGCAGCTATCATTATCTAAACTATTTGGTACTGATTTTAAAAGTTAAAAAAGTAGATCATTGGGAAAAAACTAAGTCATCCATACTTAGAAGTAATTAAATGCAGTATCCTGATGTTTGAGAAATGCAATACTATACTCTACTGATTAAAGGATTCTCTGTTTAACAAGCATGCTGGGAAACTAGAAAGCATTTTGACAGGAAACAGTTATATTACATCACATACCACAATTAAGTTTCCAAGTGGGAAATGAACTTAATATATAATATTACATCATTAAAATAACATTAGAGAAAAAAGAAGGAATCTTTCAAGTCTAGGATAGGAGAGGGAATTCATAACCCAACAAGAAATAGAGCAGAAGACAAAAGTCAATATTAGACAATTTTGATTATAAAACTTAAAATACTTTTGCAAAACAAATGCAGTTGCAACAACTGCATTTATTATATTTATTTTATCACATTTGTTGTTATGTGTTATATTGTTTATATGATATATAATTGACATACATGATATATGATCATGATAGATATGATATACTTACATATAAATAATTTATTATTATAATATATAAAAATGAGAAAAATATTTGCATCAAATTTCTCAGATAAAAGTCTAATATCTGAAGCATATAAGTAACCGTAACAAATATAAGGCAAAGATCCATTCCTCCAAACTCTCACTAGATTCTACCTTCTCCCCACCAGCTCTCTTCCTGTATGTCTCCTCTCATCTGCTAAACTCTTTGAAAAAGCCATCTTCATTGGTGTTTCCACGGCTTCTCCTTACTTTATTCTAAATCTTCCACAATCTGGTTTTCAGACTCATTGTTCAACTGAAACAACTTTCTCTGAAGTTATGAATGACCTTTGCGCTGCCATACCTGATGGCTTTTACTCAGTTCTCAACTTTCTTGACTTCTCTGCAGCCTCTGACATTGCAGACCTCCCTTTTCACCTGGAAATCCTATATTTCTGGGTTTTCATAACACTTCACTCTCCTGGTTCTCCTAGCTGCCTGACCGATCCTCAGTTTTCTTCACGAGATCTTCATCTATGTCATACCCACTAACTGTGGATAGACCACCCCCCCCCAGGCTCCCTTCAGAGCTCTTTTTTATTTACTCTCTACTTTCTATACTTGATCATCTCCATCAGTTCCCATGGATTCAAGCATCACATATATCATTCCTGTATCTCTATACCTAGCCCTAGTCTATTTCCTGAGTGCTAATCCTACATCATCAAATGCCTAGTGGACATGTCAAAATGGATGTGTCATAAACACCTCAAACCAAACCTGTCCAAAAGAGAAATCACTACCAGCCCCCCCAAAGAACACCTCTCCTGTTCCAAACTTCTCTATTATCATCAAGGCCACTGCCATCCTCTCAAACAAACTGTAGTTTTGAATGGAATGGGATATTTTGTTGTTTCATAAGAAATGACAATAGGAAGAATTCAGAGAAGCATGGGAAGACATGCATGAACTGGTACAGAATGAGAAAAACAACATACATAAGGTCTACAAAGATGTAAATGAAAACAACTCTAAATATTGGTCCTAGAAAACAGAAAGAATCTCAAGTGGAAAAAACCTCCAAGATAGGGAAACACAGGTATGTAAAATTATATGCAATGTCAGGTATTTTTTTAAACTGTTTTTCTTTGTTATGAGGATCAGGATGAGAGTGGGAGGGGAATGTATTAGGATATGACTGTAACCTGAAAACTAAAGGCTGGGGGCAACCAGGATGTAGCATTTGGGCTTGGCCTCAGGGGACGGATATAAAGCATAATCAAGTTGAAGTTTATTACATAGTCACAGGGTAGTGAAACAAGCCCCAGGCTAAGAAGTCATGAGCTTACAAGCTCTGTCCCTGACTTCCTATGTAGCCTGGACCACAGACTGACCCCCTACCTTGACCACAGGTCTACCTACTCCCTGGACCCACCTAGACCTCTGAGAAATGCAAGACACCCGAGGCCCAATAATGGGCCTTGGTTGTCGGGCCACTGAGGGAGAATGGGCCTGGCCCAGCTCAGAAGCAACTGGGTCATAAGGAGTTGAGTTACCTGGATGCGAGATCTCCCAACAGGCTGGCGCAGATCAGAGGAGGCAAAGAGAAGGCAGAGTTCAGAGTGGGAGAGACCAACAAAGTCATCCATGCAACATCTGTAGCCCCCAGTGAGGATAAATGAGGGAACTGAGACCATCCTGGACTGCTAGCTATGTCAGATATGGAATCATGACATTGATAATAAAATTGGAGTACAAAGAGTCCTAAACTCTTTGGATTCCTGACTCTGACAATGACTCCCAACATGTCCTTGGACAAATCAATTAACCTCTAATTAAGCTATAAAAGCAGGCAATTAGACTAGATGATCTCTAAGATGCCTCCCAGCTCTGACATTCTGTGTTCTGAGGTCTCTTCCAGCTCTGACATTCTGTGTTCTAAGATCCCTCCCAGCTCTGACATTCTGTGTTCTAGGCCCTTCCAGATCTGATATTTGGAATTCTAAGGTCCCTCCCAGCTCTCACATTCTCTGATCTAAAATCTTTTCCAAATTTTGTATTTTAAATCTCTCCCACCTTTGACATTCAGCATCCCAAGGTTCCTCCCAGCTCTAATAGTCTAAGTAAGGGAAGAACCCAAAAGGAGCAGAGCAGCCTGGCTCACACCTAGATGGAGGAGTGCCCCTTGAGGCACCTCTGGCTTGAGATCCCTCCCACCTTGCACTGTCCTAGCCTCTGAGGGTAGGACCCGAGGCCATATCACTCACTTGATAAACTTCATGCCCCGAGCAGAGAAAGGCTCCATGAGGTCTGAGATGGAGGAAGAGGAACATGAAGAAGAAGGAAGGAGGAGGAAGAGGAAGGAGGTAGGAAGAAGACAGAGGAAGGAAGGAAAGAAGGAAGGAAGGAAAGAAGGAAGGAAGGAAGGAAGGAAGGAAGGAAGGAAGGAAGGAAGGAAGGAAGGAAGGAAGGAAGGAAGGAAGGAGAAGACAATAGAAAAAGGAGCAAGGGAAGAGGAAGTAGACAGGGATAAAACAGAGGTACGAAGGAAAGAAAAAGGAGAAGAGAGGAGAAACAAAGGTAAAGCAGTAGCAAAGATGAATATGGAGGAAAGGAGCAGGAAGAAGACGAAAAGGAGGAAGAGAAGGAAAAAAGGAAGGAGGAAAGAGAAGAGGAGGTGAGGAGCATGAAGGAGGAGGAAGAAGAAGTGGAAGAATATGTATGAGGCAGTGGTATAGGGAAGGAAGAATAGACAGAAGAATGGGAGGAGGAAGAGGAAGGTGGAGGAAGGAGATAAAAGAGGAGGGGTCAGAGGAGGATGGAAAATGCTTGGATGAGAAGAGGGAGAGAGGAGGAAGGACAAAGGATGAGGGAGGAAAGAGAAGCTGGAGGAGGAAGACCCCACACCCCTTTTGTTCTCCCCAGGTGAACCCAGCCTGGGGAAAAAACTATTAAAGGTATCCCAGATGATGCCCCAACCGAGGAGGGGGTGGTGGGAGCATTTGTGGAATGGACCAGAGCTACAGCTGCCTCCTTCCTCCCTCCACCCTGCTCGGGAAGTCCCCAGCTTGAGGATGATGCCCCAAAGGGAGTTGGAAGGGCTTGCTTTTGTGATGGGAGATGGAAAGGGGAGGGAAGGGGGAATGGTGGAGAAGTAAGGATGGGGCCCACTTACCCGCCTCGGGAAACGACCAGCTTCACTTTGACTTTGTAGGACACGATGATTCCCAAGATCTCTTTATTTGTGCCATCCCTCAACCTGCAGTGTTTGGGGAAAAAAACAAGTCATAAAGACAAGAGGTAGGAGAAGAAAGACTATGAAGTAGGAAGCAACATTGGGTAGATGCGGAAGACTGAGGGGAGGAGATGCCAGCTAGGATACTAAGGAATGAGCCCTGAGCCTGGGGACAAGGGTCTGTCTGCCACTCACTCTGCAACCCTGGCTAAGAACATAGTATCTCAGAGCCAAAAGGGAGAGTCCATCTAGGCTAATGTGCACCAAACGAGAATGCCTTCTACAACATCCCTCCCCTCCTCCTTCTCCTCCTCCCCCTCATCGGCAGCAGCAGCCGCAGCATCTATATTGTGCGTGGAGGCTTTCAAAGCACTTTATACACAGTAACTCATTGCATCTTCTCAACAACCCTGTGAGCTAGGCACTATTACTATCTTCATTTTACAGGTAGGGAAACTGAGGCAGACAGAGGTTAAGTGACACATGATCACATAGGTAGTAAGTATCTGAGGCAGGGTTTGAACTTCCTAACTTTGGTCTTCCTAACTGCAGATCCTACCCTCTGTCTCCTGTGCCTAAAGTGTCCCCAAGAAGTGACTGTGCAGCCTTTGCTTGGAAACCTCTGGGTAGAGAGGAAACCTTCCATGGAATGGAATAATCCATTCTCCTTTTGGATAGCTCTGTGAGGAAGCTTCTCTTAGAGGCATCGTGATGTTGTCAACAGGACACTGGACTTGCAAGTCTTGAATTAAGTTCAAATCTGGCCTCAGACACTTCCTAGCTGTGTGACCCTGGCCAAGTCATTTCACCTATGTCTGCCTCAGTTTCCTCATGTGTAAAATGAGGAGCTTTTAGACTCAATGCCTTCTGAGGTCCCTTCCCGTTCTAAATTTATGATCCTTACATGGACCCTCTATCTTCCTCCTGGCTCTTGTACCTTCTGCTCCTGGCTATGCCTCCAGAGCCACAAAGGAAACAAGCCTAGTCCCTCTTCCATGTGACAGGTTTTCCAATCCTTAAAGACAGCGCTAAAGTTTCCCTTAAGAATTCCTTTCTTCAAGCTAAATCTTCCCAGTTCTTTTAATCCATACTGAAATGGCCCAAACTCAAGGCCTTTGGTGATAATAATAGTTCACATTTATATATGGTGTTTTAAGGTTTGCAAAGTTATCTATATATACCTATATGTAGATGTTTATATTATACATATATAACATATTAACATATATGTGTATTTGTATATGTACATATGTTTGTATGTATGTCTATAGGTATATGGGGGCAGCTAAGTGGCACAGTGGATGGAGCACCAGTCCCAGAATCAGGATGACCTGAGTTCAAACATGACCTCAGACACTTATTAGCTGTGTGACCCTGGGTAAGTCACTTAACCCCAATTGCCTCCCCTCAAAAAATTTGTGTATGCATGTATATGTATGCATGTATGTATGTGGGGGGGAAGAGTAGGGGTGAGAGGGGGAGAAAGGGGAAGGGAGAGGGGGAGAGAGACAGACAGACAGAGGGGAGGAAGAGAGGGAGGGGGAGGGGGGAGAAGGACAGGGGAGGGGGAGAAGGAGGGATGGGGAGGGGGAGAGGGAGAGCGAGAGAAGGGATGTTCTCTAACTCTTCCTGGAATGGAATGGCCAAAAGTATAACCGAAGTACTCTGGAGGCAGAACACAGTGGGACTGTCAGCTCTCTTCTCAGCTCACAATGTCTAGGACTCCGTAGGCCCTGCACTCCAGGAGTTCAAGGCTGTCTGGGGAGACCAGAATTGTCCAGGGAGAGGCAGTCTGACATCCTG
The DNA here is from genome assembly GCF_011100635.1 of Trichosurus vulpecula. Classification (NCBI taxonomy): domain Eukaryota; kingdom Metazoa; phylum Chordata; class Mammalia; order Diprotodontia; family Phalangeridae; genus Trichosurus; species Trichosurus vulpecula. The sequence goes on along the minus strand of NC_050574.1, from coordinate 122,140,054 downwards.
GGAATCGCTGGTTATCTGATTCAGAGAACCTCAGTTTGAACCCATTTTGCTGTTTGTCATCTGTACGATCTGGGGCAGCACTCAACTCAGATCTCAACTTTACTCTTGATAAGCTGTGCGACCTTGAGCAAGCTACCATGCCCTCTGTGAGCCTCCATCTCCTCATCGGTAAAGTGGGAGGCCGGACTTCACTCTAGACTTCTCTTTCCTATCCCTTTTCTCCTTCCCCTTCTACTTAATGACTAGAGTCTCCTTAGAAAGTGGTCTCTAGGACCTTCACCACCTTAACTAACTTCCCCAGTGACTGACATGACAAGTGATGTCTCCCCCCCAGACCAGGGCCCCCAAGATCAGGAGTCATGGCTACCCTTCCTCTGCGTCTTTTCTGGACACCAGAAAAGGAGTTTCTGCTCAGATCTGGAGGAACGTGGGAGTGAGGGGGTAAAGGAGAAGCATGATCCAAGGCCTTGACACTAAGGATGCTTAGGGAAGGCTGGGCTGGCAGGCCTGGGAAGGGCAGAAAACAAGCAGCCAAGGCCAGGGAGGGGAAACGTGGGACATGCATCCAGAGAAAGCTTGGGCAATGGGCAGTTATTGGGGAGGGGGCAATCGGGGGTATCCTCACAGGGTACTAGAAGCCAAGTTGGTGTCTTCATGCTTCAGCTTGCCATCCAAGGCCAGGCCTCGCTTCTCACGGTTGTTGGCCAGGAATGGGGTAAGGGTGTAGACTTTGCAGAATGTTGAACTTGGAGCCACCACGTCACTGGAAAAAACAGAGGTGGATAAAGGAAGATTCCCTCCTTCCCAAGGCCCAAGCAGACAGGCAGGTAAGCCCTGCCCCTCCCCATGCCCCACGTCTGTCTGTCTGTCTGTCTCACACACACACACACACACACACACACACACACACACACACAGTCACACTCTCCCTTCCTCGGACAAATTGGGGACGGTGAGAAAGATCTTGAAAGAGAGGCCAGGTGGGACAGTGAAAAGGATGCTGGGTTCAAAGTCAAAGGATCTGGGTTCAAACTCTGCTAATTATTATCCGTGCAACATTGGGTAAGTCTCTTAACCTCTCTAGGCCTCAGGGTCACCTGTAAAGTAAGAAGGATGAACTACACTTACTCTAAATTCCAAGACTATCATTCTAACTACTAAATCATCCTGTCTAACCCCTGCCTTGGGGGAATGGATGTGCTTAGCACAGCGCCTGGCACACAGTAGGTGTTCAATAAATGTTTTTAATTGAATTTAATTACTCTAAACAAATGATTGATTGATAGCATCAGAGCTAGAAGAGAGCTCAGAAGCCATCTAATCTAACCACCCTCATTTTACAGATAAAGAAACTGAGGCCCAGAGAGATTAAGCGATTTGCTGAAAGTCAAACAAACATTAAGTAGCAGAGTTGGAACTCTGATCCTGGCTTCTCTTGAATCTGTGCATGAGTCCTTTTCACAGTACCAAGCTGGACTCTCCCTGCCTCCCCTTCCCATGGTCACTTTAGTGATGTTCAGGGAACCAAGATGCATGGTGTAACCTGCCTGGGCCACATTGGGCTGGCGAGGGAAGCTTGCTGCCACAGGTGAAAGAAACAAGGGGATCTACAGCCTGGAAGACAGGCCTTTGAGGTTTTCTGCTCCTTCAAATTATGTCCTGTTCTGTATTAGCTGCTTTTCAAATTAGTCATCTGCTGCTTGTTGGGTTGTTGTTTGGTTTTTTTTTTTTTAAGCCACTCTTTGGATTATGCTGAGCTAATACGAGCCACACTCTTCAGTATCATTGGCTCAGGGTTTTTAAAATTCATCCACACTTTTTTCCATTAACCATTTGCTGTTTTGGATTAGCTGCCTTAAAAAAAAACTTGTCTAGCTACTTTCACACCAAGAAGCAACATGGTACAGAGATCAAATGGACCTAGGGAAATCAGTCTAAGTTCAAGACCGGCCTCAGACACATACTGCCTGCAGGACCCTGTGCAAATCATTTAAACCTCACAGTGCCCTTTTGTATGTTCAGTGTGTTCAACTCTTTGTGACCCCAGATGGGGTTTTTTCTTGGCAGAGATACTGGAGTGGTGTGTCATTTCCTTCTCCAGCTCATTTTACAGATGAGAAAGCTAAGGCAGACAGGGTAAAGTGACTTACCCAGGGTCACACAGCTAGGGAGTGTCTGAAGCTGAATTTGAACTCAAGTCTTCCTGACTCTAAGCCACTTTACCTACTGTGCCACATAACTGCCCTCACAGTGCCCAAAGCAATTCATTAAGACTATAAATAGCACATAAATCACCACTAGAGAAGAGAATTTTCACACCCCATGCTGACCAATTTGGAGAGTTGTACCAAAGGAGTAAGACATTTTTTGCAACATTTGTTTTTTAATTACCTGAAATTTTGAATTGTTGATTATTTGGAGGTTACCCACTCTTTAATTATCCACTCTTGGATTATCTGCTTTTCAAAAATTATCCTCGGTATATCTTATTATCTGTTATTATCTACTGGTTATTTAAGGGATTATCCAGTGTTTGGCTGTTGTTTTTTTTTTAAATTATATATGGCATGAGGATAATCTACTGCTTTTATTATCTGATTTGTAGGTGGGGGGAGGAGTTGGGGAGTTTGTAATGATCCCTTGTTTTTCTGGACTTGGGACCTGACTCCCGCTTCCCCCACCATTGGCATTGAGGGTCAAGGCAGGACAATCAGAACCAAAATGCTTCCTACCCATCTCAGGTCCTATAGGGCTAACTTACTCAGCCTCCTCCACAGCCACAGGACATTTGTACTGCGCCGTATTGAACAGGCAGATGTCAGCATATTGGCGAACTACAGGCAGAAAGAGAACACACCTTATAAGGAAGAAATCCCAGGGCACTAGAGGGGGAATGCCCAGGGCAGCCCCAGGGGCAGGGCCTCAGCAGACATGAGGACCTGTGGCCCACCAGCCTATAGGGCAGCTCCCCTTCTCCCAGGGCAGCTGTGATACTCAACCGCCCTACAAATGCCCAGAAGCATCCCACAATCCCTTCTAGCCTCCCTTGGTCCTTAGAAGCCAAACTCCAGCCAGAATACTGGCGGAGGTCGTTCTACTCACACACCCTCCAAGAGCAGCAGCCCATGTTATCAGCCCACGTGGCCTTAACCCTTCACCACCGTGCATGTCCACTGCCTCCCCTTAGACCACTGAACAAGGGTCTATGTGAAAGGCTGATATGGAGAACCCTTTAACCAACTCCAGGAAGAGGGTGAAGAAGACAGAGCTCTCCCTACCAATTTCACCTAGAACTTGCTCTCCAAACCTTCACGTGCAGATCTCCCCCACCGCCCCAACCCCCAGGTACCTGAAATCTTTATCTTCTTCACGGTCTTGTTGGTGTTGTTGGTGACATGGACGTTAACACTGATGGGTTCCCCGTGGTAGTAGATCTGGGAGAAGGGGGAGTGGAGAGAGAAGGGTGGAGGAGTCCAGTGTAGTCAGGTAGGGGAAGGGAACAAGCACTGATCGATTTACAAACATTATCTCACTTGATCAGCAGGCAAGGGCACCAGACCCCCTATCTGTACTCCGAATCAGTGCTTGTTCTCTATAGGGCTGCATACTCACTACTTCTTTGTTTCTGCCTCTTTCAGTCAAGAAAACGGTCCCAGTCAGAAAGGAGAACCACCTTACACCATGATGTCAGTAAGTCAGAAGCAGGTGAGGAGGGGAGAAGGGAGAGGCCTCCTTCTGGACTCCCTCCAGCTTAGAATGGACAGCAGGACTGTCCTGGCCTGGATCCCACATCTCTGTTAGCAACCCTGAGCTCTCAGGAGGCTCCTCTCTCCCCAGACACCTCCTGAGGGGTTTTCCTACAGGCCCTGGGGTAGTGCTGAATCCACCAAGAGCTAGGATCATTTCTTCCCCCATTTGTATAGCACTTTAAGGTTTGCAAAACACTTTACACATATTATCTCATTTGATCCTCACAACAACCCTGGGACAAAGGTGCTTTTATTGTTCCTATTTTACAGATGGGCAAAGTGAGGCAGACAGCAGTTAAGTAACTTGCCCAGGGCTGTACAGCTAGCAAGTGTCTGAAGCTGGATTTGAACTCAGTCTTCCTGACTCCAGGCCCAGTGCTCTACCAGAGAGCATGTAGTCTAACTTTTACATAGATGGAAATCCCCTCTCTGACCACCTGCTCTGATAAGATGTAAGCTCCTCCAGGGCAGGGGTGCCTCAGGGGGTTTTTTTTGAGATTTTTTTGTCTTGTTTTGTTGTTTTGCTGCATACACAGTGCCTAGCAGATGGTTGGTGCTCAACAAATTCATGTTGTTTGATTCTCCAGAATAAATATTCCCCAGTACCTTAAAGTGACCCTGGAATGGGCTGGTGTCCTATCCCTTCCCCATCTGCATGCCCTCCTCTAAACACACTCCGTAGCCCATGAACTGGACGTAATTCTCAAAATGGGATCTGACCAGGGCTGAGGCTGGGGAGACTATCGCCTCCCTTGCCCTAGAGGCTGGGCCGCTCAGTGTAGCCTAGGAGGATCAGTAGCAGCCCGCCATCACTTCAGTTAGAAGCAGGAGACATCTGGGTCTGGCAGCTGAAGGAGCGGATGGCAGACCAGCGTCTGCTAAAGTTGAATTGTCCACAAGGCAAAATCTTCCAGGCCAGACTCAAATGCCACCTCCTGCCTGATGCATTCCCTTACCCCACAGTCAGAAATGAACCCACAGACCTCAGACAGGACTTGGATTCTCCTCTATTATATACCCATCTTATCTTGTATCATTATTATCCATATATACGTTGTGCCACTGCCCCCACCCCGACTCCTGGACTGTAAACTTTATGAAGGCAGAGACTGTAGGCTAGTGTTTCTCATGTCATCTCCTCTCCCTGACACGTACACACACATCCCAGTATCTAGTACAGGACTCTATACACAGTAGATGATTCCTATTTATTGAATGAATGAATGAATAGTAGGCACATAATAGATGTATGCTGATTTGCAGTGAATGAATTCAAAGCTTCCTGACTCAAGGGATACCCCTGGACATCTATTTGCCTCTATCGGACCCAAAGTTAAAGAGAAGCCAAAACCAAAATTGACAAATTGGGAAGAAGGGTGCTACCAATGTCTCCCAGAAATCCTCAAACAACTACTTTCAATGGAGTGTGCTGCCCTTACTTACTCATAGAACTTAGGGGAAAAAGAAGAAAAATCTCGATCCTTCGGCAGAGTTTGCTGCCCTAGCACATGGCTATGAGAGGAGATACAGTCCCCCTTTCAGTAGTGGATGATCCTGAACTACCCAGTCTAAGGAAGAAATTCTCAATACTCTTTTGGAGAGCTTGTGGCCCTTATTTACTCATAACATGCAGGGAAATGAAAGAGGAAGGGAACAAGACCACACACTCATACGAAGCAGAGAATCTAAGATTTGGAAGAGAGCTCAGAGGTCATCTAGTCTATCTCTATCCTGAATATAGGATCACCCACCCCCCAACATCCTTAACAAATGGTCATCCATCCTCCATTTAAAGACCTCCAGTAATGGGGAGCTCATTACCCCCAAGGCAGCCTGTTCTATTCTGGATAGCTCTCACTGTTAGGAGGTTATATTGAACTGAATCAATCAATCATTCAGCAAGTTCTTATTAAGCATGTGCTAGGCCCTAGAGATGCACAGAATAAAATAATCCCTACTCTCAAGGAGTTTGCATTCTCTCCCCATCCCCCTCCCACCTCCAACTGGTTCTAGCTGGGCTTTCTGGAGCCAAGCAAAATTAATCTTTCTTCTTTGCAGCAAAGCTTCAAATATTTGAAGGCAGACAGGTCGTCCCCACAAAAATCATTTTTCATTCTTGAGTTCAAAACCCTGGAGGATCATGGGAAAGTCCTAACTAATTGATGACAGTCAATGCTGCCCTCCTTACCTTAGCTCTTCAACCACTCAGGGCCCAGTGCCCTTACCTCCTTGTCCAGAGAAGCCTCCAAGTGCAAGGGCTTGTCAGACATCAGAAACTGACGAGTTGTCTCAGCTGTGGGCTGGGGACCAGGCCTCTCCGGGGCATACTGGACCTTCCGGATAACCAGGCGCACAGAATTCCTGAACGAGCCAGGGAGAGGAAAAGATGATGCCACTGGGGGCAGACAGCTCAGTCTCCTTCCCAAGACTCCCCAAAACTTTCCTCTGCTCCAGAACACTAACTCCCCATAGATCCCACAGAATCAAGATCGAGCTGCTCAGCCTAGCATTAAAGGCCTTCCAGGATCTGAACCTACTCTAACTTTCTAGCTTTATCTTTACTCCATGTACCCTTTGCTTTGGACTTCCTAGAAGACCCCACATTTCTTCCTCCCTCTTTCCTTTTGTTCATATCAATCCCTTTCCCAGAACACTTCCAACTTCCAATTGTCTAAATCCTAATAGTCTTTCCAGGCCCAATTCAAGGTCTACCTTCTCCGAGAAACTCTCTCCCTGACCACCCTGGGCCTTTCCAGTCCTGACTATCTCTACAGCAAAGTTTAGGGCTCACTTCCCTCATTTATTCCAATGAGTCTTAGTTGAATCTCTGTGATCTGCCCTGGAGATGCTGTCCTCTCTTTTTCCTGCTGCGAGTCCCTCTAGCATAAGGCTAAGAACAGGCTGCTAGTGATAGTGACAATGATGATGGCTCAGTGAGGGGAAGATGAAGGTTCTGTGTGGGGGATGCAGGACTTGGGCAGAGGATGGAGGCTCAAAGATAATATAGGGATTCAGTGCTGGAGGCTGAGGCTCAGAAGGGAATGGCAGTCTCAGTGAGAGGGTGGAGTGAGGACTCAGTGAAGGGAATGGAGGCTCAGGGAAGATATGGGAGAAAGGTGAGGATGGGGAATCAATGAAGGAGAATGGGGGTTCAATGAGGTGGATGAGGTGGCTCAGTGGAGAGGAACAAAGACAGTGTGTGGTTCAGTGGAAAGAATACTGATGACCTGGAGTGTGCTGCCCTTACTTATTCATAGAACTCTAGGGGAAAAGGAGAAAAATCAGGACCTGGGCCCAAATCTCAGTTCTGCTCCTTCCTTCCAGTATGACCATAGTTTAATTCCTATACCTCTCTCTAGGAGGCTGGGCTAAATAACCCCCTAAGGCCCCTTTCAGCTCTAACTCTATGATTCGATGATCCTAAGGGGATGGTAAGGTCAGACAGAGGAAGGGCTAATTAAGGAGAGGAGGGGGTAAAGGCTTGCAGAGGACATAGGTTGCTTAGTGAGGGGGCAGGAAACCCAAGGAAAACATGACACTCAGTGCCAAGTCTGAGGGCTTAATGGGGAGGGGGGGCAAAGGATCCCTCAGTGAGAGGGATGAGGACTCAGCGAAGGGACAGTGGCTGAGGGAGGGGGATGACGGCTCAGTAAGCAGACTGAGGGTCAATGGCTGGCTCTTTCCAGCTAAAACTGTCAACAGAATTGCCTGCAATATGAGAAATGTCCACCAGATGGTGAAGCCGGCCCATACCACATGGACCTCCAGATTGTCTCCTTACGGTCCACGGTCTTCCACCCACCTGGGCTACGCAGGAATGTTATTGGTTGCTCATAACCTTAGACTAAAAAGCCCCCATCACCACCCAAACCTTACCTTCTTTTGCCTTCTGGGTCCCATTACTTAAACCTATCACTAACACTGCAGTTTCCAGCATGGAGTTCATGCCTATCTGACTTCCTCTCCTTGGTTCATATTGTTCCCTCATGCCAAATTTGATCCTGATTCTTCTTGGAAGTCTCTTCCCTGATCAGCCCCCACCTACCCTCAGCAACTACCCAACTACCCTCAGCACTGGCTTTTTCATCCCCTGAGGAAAAGGGCCATGTTGAGCCTCCTTGGATAAGGTGTTCCGTTAGGGCAGAGACCATGTATTTCCCCCTCAGACCAGGGACTTCCAGAATGCTGGGAATGTGCCTCCTACCTCCTAGATTCAGGTGGTGTCCGAGAGATAAAGAGAATGCCAAATCCACTTTAGATTCCACTAGAGAGCTTCTGCCATATATATTCTCAATTCCTCTTTAGAGTCTCATGTTACAGAAGGGGAAAACAGATTCAGAGGGAATAGTGTTCTCTTAAAGCCACAAGAGCATTTCAGTGATTGATAAAGATTAGACCCTTTTGTTCCCATCTCCTGCCCAGGATTTCCACGACCACCACCACCATGTTCACAAAGTTTTGTGCCTTCTCTGAGCCCTTGCTTGATGCCTCACTCTTCCCTACCCCCAGACAGGGCCGACAAAGAGGACGCTGGGTCCTGGTTACCGTTTGTGAGTCTTCTCCTCCAGATTTTCTGCACAGAAGGCCTTGACTTCATAATCCACACCACAGGCCTGTAAGAAGATGGGGTACACTGGGGAATAAGGTATGCCCCAGGCTATAGGTACAAGGATCCCTCCCACATGTGAAGAACTGGGAACTGGGGCAGGAAAGGAAAGCCCAAAAAACTCAAGACCTAGGTCAAGAGAACTGGGTTCCAGTACAACGTGTGACCTTGGGCAAATCGCTCTTGGAGATTCAATGTCCTCAATTTGTAAAGATTAGATCATCTCTGAGATCCCTTCTAGGTTTGACATTCTACGTTCTAAGATTCTTTCTGGTTCTGACATCCTACGTCTAATAAAAAGAATTCCCATCCTTTTAGCCCAGGCCCCTCACAGGGTTAACTCTGAGCAGGCCATTTCCATATGGACAGTTTCCACGCCAATTCTACACCTTGGAGAACCTAGGGCTCACCCAGGGTGAGAACCTTCTTACTAACGTCATTCTGCTGTATTAGACACAGAAATTTCCTGAAACAAATTTCAGGCTACAAAAATCAGCTCTAATGTGCTGGAAAATATAGAAGCTGTCTCATCACCCCTAGGAGATAAGAGGGTTGGTAGTTATTTGACAGATGAAGAAAGTGACAGACCAGAAGGTGGGGAGAAAAGACATTGCTTTCCTTTATTCCCAGGGACCAAAGAAGCCAAACACCTAAGGTCAAGTTATAGAACCACAGAATGTCAAAGCCAGGAGGAACCCTAAAACACAAAACATCTGAATTGGGAGACATTAAGGCATTGAATGTCGGAACAAAGAGCACAGAATGTCATAGCCAGAAGGGACCTTAGGCCATAGAGTGTCAAATACAAGGGACCTTAGGGCACAAAATGTTACTTACACCTGGAAAACACAGAAGGTCAGAACTAGAAGGGAACTTAGAGGTCACCTGGCATAACCTCTTCATTTCACAAGTGAAGAAACTGAGGCCTGGGAGAAGGGAGGTGACTTGTCCAAGGTCACCCAATTAGAAGCAGGTTCCTTTTCATCTGCAAATGCATGCTACTCTTGGTTCTCCAAAGGCGGGGGAGGAGAACAATGGCCCAAATAATCCAAACTACTTGATAAATCAAAATGAAACCAGGTCTACTTAACTTTGGAATGGATTATGATAATTTTTGGTTCCACATATCCTGATTTTGTCAGGCTTGGGCTCTACCAGGATCAATCTGCCTTTCCCAACCACTCCTTGGCATATACAAATGTTCTCTCTTCCTTCCCTCTAGATCCCTGCAAATCCCTGGCCTGCCAACTTTCAAGGTTTGAGAAGTCTTCCCTGACCACCTCAATGTACAGGGTTCCCACCCTCTTCTGTACCACAATTATAGAGCCAGCTCTTCTACAACATCCCCAACAAAGAATTACCCCCATTCCGCTTCTGCTTAAAGACCCTCCCTCCCTTCCCCTGTCCCCAGTGATGAGAAGCTCACCTTCTTCTCAAACAGCCCAATCCCTTTTGTAGGCAGCTCAGATCACGTGAAAGTTTTTCCTCATATGTAGCCAATATCTGCCCCACACATACCCCACCCCACCTCCTTCCTTCCTCCACTGTTCTTACTGTTTTTTACCATCATCACCACCACCACCACCACCCCCACCCTAGGGCAGAGTGAGATAAATCTTCCTCTTCCCTGGGCCAGTCCCTCCAAGTCTCTACCCACCCCACATCCCCCTCAGCTAAACATCCCCAGCTCCCTGAATTACAGTTCCTGTGAAATGGCCTCCAGACCCCTCACCATCCTGATTGGCCCAGCCTAGACACACTTGGTTTGTCAGCAGCCTTCCTCACCCAGAACTGAACACAATGCTCTAAGCATGCTCTGGCTCGCACAGAAGGCAATGGGGCTGTCACTCCCTCTAGACACCATAAGGCACTTCCTCTCCCTCTGGACACCAGATCCCTATTCCTTTAGCCAGCATCCTATTCTCTGGGGCTCATTGTTATGGTTTGGCTTGTTTTCTTTTGCGGGGGGGGGGGGGGTGTTTTATTTTGTTTTTGGCTTCACTTTGCTGACTCACGTCAAGAATGGAAGCCCATGAAAAGCCTCAGGTCTTTTTCACATGAACTTCTGTCTACTCATGCCTCACTGATCTTTTCCTTGGGCAACTGATTTTAAGATAATGAATGTAATCAAGAAAGCATTTCGTAAATGTTTCACAGAATGGTGGGGGCAGAAAATGTTTTAGAGATCATCCATTTCCTAGAATCCTGGAAGTTCAACATCTGAAAGGTTCAGAAAGAGTACTGAGCACCCAAGTATCTGAACAGAAAATCTCTCCATCTTCCCCCAAAGTGCTCAATCCAGCCTCTACTCACAACCCTCCAGTGATGCGGAGCTCCCTACCTACTGAGTTAGTTCTATTGCTACCTTGAATTTCACTTCACTACACCCTGATACTTCATATTTCACCCTCACAAAGGTCCTGGGGCCTGCCTAAACTACTCCCACCCTTTTCTGCCTGGATGTGGTCATGTCACTTCCCATCAGGTCCAAGAACTCCAACCCCAGAGGCAATGAGCAAAACTAGACTCACCTTCCCAGTGTCCTCAGGCCCTGGCTGCAGTGTCACTGAGCAGGGCAAATTGGGAGGAATCTGCAGAGAAAAGAGCTCAGGGTTAGCAAAGGCTTAATAGTACAAGCTCCCCCACCAGACCAGGGTTTGACCAGTTTCTCTCTGAAGGTGAGAGCCGTGTCTCTCCCTCCATCCAGGTACTTTCTGCAAGAAGGGACAACATATAGTATCTGTCCTCCATCGGACCAGGACACCGTGGTTCACTCCACACTGCCCCAAACCAGGACCAGACAGACTGGGGAATAAAGACTTTGTGGTCTTGAGCGGAGATGATGGTGGCGGTGGTGAGGATGGTGACAGCGCTGTCCCTTCCCAGCCTCTCATCCCCAGAGTCCCACTGAGCTGAAAAAGGCACATTCTCACCGCTATGAGAGGTGGCCCATGAAGTGTGTGTACAGCTGGGTCCCAGGAGGGAGCTGTTCCGCAGGAGGTGCCAGCTTCCACCCAGTGCAGCAGGAGGAAAGGTGTTGATGACCCTTGGGCTAATTTTAGGCAGCAGTTGCTGAACTCTCACAGAGCTGAATTTCCTCCTCCTTTCCCCCCACTCTCCCCTCTCCCACAGGACCCTTCAATCAGGCTATGAATTAGGGAGGTGTCAGTTCTGGGCTGGTCTGGGCTTGGACAGGATTATACCCATAAAACTTTTCCAGCTCCACCCAAGATTCCATGTGTGAACCTGGACCTGCCTTTTGCCCTCTAGTGCCTCGTTTCTTCATCTATAAAATGTGGTTGGTCTACTCAGTCTCTAAGATTCCTCCTAATTCACATAGTATATGGGTCTAGGAACCCTTGTGAGCTGAGACACTGTGGACTGTCTTTGAAGGTCCCTTCCAATCCTAACATTCTACTGTCTACCCAGGGGTAGGGAATGTATGGCCTCAAAGCCACATGTGGCCCTCTAGGTCCTCAAGTGTGGCCCTCAAGGGTACTTGAGGACCTAGAGGGCCACATGTGGCCTCAAGGCTGCGGGTTCCCCAACCCTGGATGCTCTAAGGTTCTGAGCATCAGTGAAACAAGAGCATGGCCTAAATGACCTCTTATTTCCTCTCTAACTGTAAATCCATAGATTTATCCATAGATATCCAAATCTGTAGACCATAGTCCTAGGATGGGTAAGTTGCCTTGTCTTCTTGGGACTTTTGTGTCCTCTTCTGTAGAATGAGAGTTGGACTGTCTCACTTCAGAGGTCCCTTCTCTAATCTATGACCTGAATCTGTTTCTGAGCATGCAGCACAAGATCATTAGCTTTTAGGGCTGTCGCATCAACCACACTGTTGACACATCTTGAGTTTGTGGCCAATGAAGAAAAGCCTCAGGGCTTTCTTACATGAATTGCTAGCAGTCCAGACATGCCTCCCCCTATCTATATGGCCGACTTTCGCTTTATGCCTGTTTCATTTAGGTGGCTTCCAGCCAATCGAGATCTTTTTAAATTTAGATTCAGAGATCCAAATTGTTAACTGCTTCCCCCAGTGTTACATTATCAGTAAATCTGCTCTGGGTTCCATCTCTACCTTCACCCAGATCACTGACCAAAAATGGTGGCCAGCCCCAAGGCCAGTGAGGATGGAGCTCTGGAGCAGTTTCCGAAGCCTGCCCTCCTTAGGATCATGGGATTTAAAGTCAGAAGAGAGCTCAGAGATCATCGAGTTCAACATTTTAGGTCTTTATCTTACAGATGAAGTAAATGAGGTCTAGAGAGAGGATGTGGCCTCTGTTTGACTACACAGATAGGAACAGAGCTGGAATTTGAACTCGGGTCATCTCAATTCAAATCCAGTGTTTCCTCAGTGTGCTCCTTTCCAATCCTCCTTGCTGACTGTGAATCATCCAGCCAGTTCTGCATCCTTTCCTCCTCTTCCCTCCTTTACCCTCACTTTCCTTACCAGCTCTATTCCTGGCTTTCTTTGAACTTTAGAATCATGTCCCCTCTATTGCTGGCTCATCCTGGAGTCCTTGGGGCCTCCTCACCCTGGAAAAGCCTACCATTCCTGTGACTGGCTCACCCTGGTACTCACCCATTCAACCCTGGTGGGCTCACAAGGCCAACCTCCCCTTCTACCTGATCCACCTGAAGCCTCCATTTTGTGGCTAACCGAGGGGCAGTTAGGTGATGCAGTGGACAGAGTGTCAAGCCTGGAGTAAGACTCATTTCCTGAATTCAAATTTGGCCTCAGACACTTACTAGCTGTGTGACCCTCAGCAAGTTGCTTAACCCTCTTTGCCTCAGTTTCCTCATCTGTAAAATGAGCCAGAGAAGGAAATGGCAAACCACTCCAGTATCTTTGCCAAAATGGGATCAGGAAGAATCAGACACGTCTGAACAACAAAACCATCCGGCCAAGCTGTCTTTATTCCCCTCCCAGCCCTATCCTGACTTTCTCTGGCCTTTAAAACCATGGCCCTGTGCCAGGTACCTTTATTCCCTCCCTGCCCCTTTGTAGCTCCCTTTTGTGCATCGTCTTCCTTATTAGAACACAAGCCATTTAAATGTGTACGAACTAATAGTGCATCCGTGAGTCAACTGAGCAGGACCAGCAGAACAATTTATGTAGCAACAGCAATTCTGTAAGGACAAATGACTTTGAAAGACTTACAAACCCTGATCTGACCAAGCACAACTGACTCAAGGACTCAAGATGAACCGTGACCTATCTCATAATAGAAAGGTGAATAATACAGATTAAGACATGGTTTTTGTACATAGCCAATGTAAGAATGTTTTACGTGACTATAAATGTTTGTAACAGGAGTTTTGTTTTTCTTGCTTTCTCAACTGGGGATGTGGGAGGGAAGAATGTGAATCTAAAAATAAAATTCAATTTTAAAAAATATAAACTCCTTGAGAGCAGGGAATATCTTTCTTTTTGCTTATATTTTTGTCCCCAACACTTATCATAGTGCCTAGCACATAATTAGCATTTAATAAATGCTTGTTTGTTTGCTTGCTTCCTTTCTTTCCTTCCCCCGACCCCTTCTTAACTATCACATCTCTCACCCACAACCCACCATCCCTCTCCCAAAGAGGACATATGTATGTAAACATCCAGCCCTCATTTCTCCATCTTGCCTAACCAGTTAATAAACAAGCGTATATTAAGCACTTCAATATGTACCTGGAATTGTGCCAAGTCACAGGAATGAAATAGTCCTTACCCTCAGGAACCTCATATTCTAATCAGGAAGACACATTTTAAGAAATTTTGTGGAATGCCTTGCTGAAATCTACACACGATATCTAAGACATTTCAGTGATCTACCAGTCTAGTAACCCTATGTCAAAACAAGAAATGTGGTTAGTTTTGCACAGTCTGTTCTTGAGGAAACCATGTTGTTGTCTCTTGGTAATCACTTCTTTCCTTTCCAAATGCTTAAATGAAAGAGGTAGCTTTCCAAGTATTAGTAACAGTCAAAAAATAGCAGCAGCTAAAGCTGGACAGCTCCTCACTGCGGTGACCCTGTAATTTCTTATACCACTTCATTTAAGGGAGACAGAGTCCAGATCTGAAACTAGACTTTAATGGGCTGGGTAGTGTCAATGATGAACAACTTCCTGGAGACAGTAAAATCCAGAAAGGAATCTTTGGGACTGGGAAAGAACCCAGGGATCCCTCACCTCAAAGGTGAAGGGGTAGGCATGCTCTCCCAGTTTCCTGATGAGCCGTTCTTGGAGCCGAGTAAGAGGCCTGTCTTCAGGGGCAGGTGGAAAGGACTGGATGTTGGCCACAAATAGGTCCTTGCGGAAGGTCAGGCCCAGCACATCCAGGTCCTCCCGGCCATAGCGGAAGGCGCAGGTCAGGGTCACGTACACTGTGGCAGGAAAGGAAAATCAGAAAGTCAGAAAATGAGTGGGTCCCCTCAGGTAGCAGCAATTACATCTCCATGAATGCCCTGAGCCCATCCCTGGGAAGCCAGACCACAGCAAGATATCCAGCAAAGAGGGCCCAAGCCCTATAACATCCTAAGGGTGGCCACCTTCTCTACAGGGAGGCTAGGTGTGAGACGCAAGGTGACCATGCCCTACTATTCCTTTCCCAAAAGGAGGAAGCAGCTAAAGCCTCATTGTACCTATTGGGAAGAGAGAAAAGGGTCCCCATAATATCCTACATATTAGACCCTGAGGTCTTTTTTCTCCTACTAGAAAATTAGCCTGAGATGACAGGGATAGGGAAGTTCAGGAAGTCTTAGGGGTGGAAAGTATCTTAGCTCAAGGAGCTTGGTAGAGAATAGAAGAGACTGGAGGTAGTGGGAGGGAAAGAAGTGAGAGGGGCTAGAGGGATTTAGAGGGACCTGTCTAATCTGGAGAAGGATAATAGGACTTTCCTGAGACCAGGCAGCTGAAACAGGGTGATGTATACAGGAGGTGATGTGGGTTCCAGGATGGAAAGATTAGGGAGGCTGGAATTTAGAGGAGCCTTCCTTCTTCAGCCCCTTCCTCCCATCATACTCCCAGCCCCATGCTATATCTCAGCTTGGGGGAGCTTGATAGGGCTAAAGGAAACCAAGAAAGGCTTAAAGAAAATTCAGAAAGCATGATGGTGCTGTGGAGCCCAGAAAGGAGAATACTGACTGAGTTGAGGACCTAGACCTACTAGGAGATTTGTCTAGATCAAGGAGTGCTGCTCTGAGTAGAGCTAGGCAAAGCTAGGGAAGGCTAGAGGAGGCCAGAGAAGCCTGGAGGAGGATAAGGCTGGGGGACACTGCTGGTACTGTGGGGCCCAGTGAAAGAGGTTATTGGAAGACTTCTGGGAGGGTTTAGGGAAGCCACTACTACAACAACTAAAAATAACAACAATAATCCTTCAGATTTATATAGTGCTTTACTATATAGATGTACTTTACTATAGTGTTTACATAGGCTATCTCATTGGGTTCTGCACAACAACCCTGTGAGGTAGGAGCTACTATATCCCCATTTTACAGATGAAGAAGCTGAGGCTTATCTACACAGAGAGAAGTCGGGGAGGGTCTGAGTTCCAGGAGCTCAGTGAAAGGTTACAAGCTAAGGAAGGCTGGAGGGTCCTTAAGGGTTTAGTGAGAACTGAGGAAGGACAAGGTTTAGAGGGCCTTTAAGGGCTGCCTAAAGCTAGAGAATGGGCATGAGCTTGGGAGGCTTGAGGCTAGAAGAAGCTAGAAGATTCTGGGGGAGTCCCTAGGAAATAAGAAAGTTAGTAGGGCTGGTAGGTTCAAGTGTGAGGGGATTAGTTAGCCTGGAGAAGAATGGGAAGGGGGTCTGAGATCAGGGGGCTTGGTAGGGTTTAAAGGAAATTAGTGAGACTGCGAGTCTTTCTCAGAGAGGGCTAAGGGAATGGGGAGAGGTTGGGCTGGTCTTGGGCAGACCTTGGCTAAGCTTGATTGAGGGAGGCTGAGAAAAGCTAGAGTGAAAGAGGCTGAGGGAGGATAGGCTGGTCCAAGGGAGATAAGACTACAATAGGCAAGGATGAGGACTGTTTTCTCCCTCATTTTGGGGCTGGATGAGAGAAAGGGAGGTCAAGGATCAGAGGAGAAGAGAGGGGAAAAGGAATTGGGACAGACAATCAATACTGAGGTCCCCCTGAGACAGAGGAGGAGAGTGTGAGGGGGTTAGGAATGGGGCTGGACCAAAGAATGAATGGAGAAAGAGACAAGAATCCCCATAGAAGAGGTTTGGGAAGAAGGGCAGGGCAGGAGACTCACCTCTCCTCTCCTTGAGGTACTCAGGATCCACCAGAACCACTCCATCTGAGAGAAATAACACAGTGAAGAGGGAAGACCTAAGTGCTCCCTAAACCTCTAACTCTACCCTGTAACCCAGACCTACTAACTGGACTACATGCACAACATTTCAAATCTAAATTCACCATCCAAAAATCCAATCTCACCATCCCCAATCTGAACTCACCCAAACTCCAATCCCATATCTTCATCCTGAATTCATCAGCCCCAGGTGAATCTAAGAAACAGACTCTAGACCCCAATCCCCCTCTAACCCAACCCCAAATTCACACAATGAAAACTCCTTGAGGTCGAAGACTTAATTTTTGTCTCTGTATCCCTAGCACCTAGCCTGGTATATAGCTGTGAATTAATTCATACATGTTGAGTTAGATTGATAACTAATCCAACCCATTTGCCATTACCACCCTGAACATAGCAATCCAATCCTGGGCCCAAACCCCATTAACCTAATGATGAACTCTCACCAATACTACAATAACCATACCTTCACCTATCCACCAACCCTACCTTAAATTCCAATCCCACCAATCCTGCTCCCAATCACAAACCCATCTCCTCAACCCTGTCCTATACCCACCATCCCTGTTAAAAACCCCAATCTCACCAATGTCACCATGAACTCACCAATCCTAACCCAAATGCCAACCCCATAAACCTACCCCATCACCAAACACATCATCATCCCCACAATGAACCCAAACCCGTACCAAACACCTCATCCCTACTCTAAACTTCAAATCTTTATCTACCAATTCGTCCTCTCACCTCAAATCTCTAACTCTATACTGACTCCTGACCTCTGAATCTGCTACCCTTACCCTGAAGCCATGAGAATTCCAGAATGCTAGAGCTGGAAGGGAACTGAAGAGATCACCTAGTGAAGCTCTACCCTGTGTTAGAGCTGCTAATGGCAAGACCTGGGACTCAAACCCAGGACTTGGGGTTGTTTTCTATACTTCTTTCCAATCCTACCCTGAAAACTACCCCCCAAACCCACCAACTCTACCCTGGATCAGTAAACCCTACCTTGACCCTGTTGGCACCCCTCAAAGGCCACCCTGGATGAAACCTCCTCCAGAAAGTCTCCCAGGGTTTCTCTTCCCCAATAACTGCAAGCAGTCTCTTCCTTGGGCTTTCATAGGACTTCACAGTCCTCTTTATGTGTCTGTCCTTTTCTGATTCACATTCTATTTTTCTGTCTGTGTATTATCTCCCCCACCAGATGGTTTCTCATTTATCTCAGCATGTGCCCCAGCACTGAGCATAGGACCATGCATAGAGCAGATGTTTAGTGAATGTTTGTTGGGTGAATGAATGAGTGAGCAAATGGACCATGAACCTATGGGCCCGACTCCTATCTTCTCAGCCCACCCCAAGCCCAGGCCTGGAGCTGGCTGCCTGGGGCATCCTTAAACGCTCAGAGAGGTCCACCATGGGTGGCCCTGCCTCCTGTCCTACTGCCTCTGAATGGACAAGACCCTTTCTCCTAACTGGCTGAGTTCCCTGTCCTGGTGCCAAAACCCCAAGCCTCCCTTAGTGCCCTCCCCAGACACCACAATGCCAGAGCCAAGAGAACCCATGAGAGAAAGGAGAGTGGGAGTCTCTGGAGAGAAGATTGCTGTTCTCCATTAATCCCACAGTCTGATTTCTCTTGCTCCCTGGGCTGAGTCAATCTCCCCAGCTAATGCATCCCAGGGAGCTTTAGGGCTTCTGAAATGGGTGTACTTTAGAATCACAGAACATGAAATGATAGAAAGACATCAGAATATATATAGGACATTGAAGCATCAGAGTTGGAAGGGACCACATTAACAAGAGCTGACATTCCAAGGGAGCTTGGAAGCTTACAACACGTGTAACACCCATTACCTCATTTGAGCCTCACAATGACCCCTGGGAAGCAGGTACTACAGATATTAACATCCCCATTTTACAGTGGAGGGACCCATGGCTCAGAGGGATCAAATGACTGGCCCTATGTCACATAAAGGTGAGATCTGAACCCAGGTCCTCCTGACTACAAGGTCTGCTACCCCACAATCAACAGCAGTTGATCTGTCAGGGCTAGAAGTGACCTCAGAAAGTCAGAGTTGAGAGAGAGGGGGCCTTAAAGCAAAAGACACAAAGTTTCAGGGCTGGACCTTAAGAGATCATCTAGTTCCATGCTCTCAATTTACAGATGGGGAAACCCGAGGCACAGAAAAGGGAAAAGCCTTGTCCAAGGTCATACATCTAATAAAGATCAGAGCTGCGACCATGATTCATGTCTCAGGATCCCCAGGCCAGCTGCCTTTCTTTCTCTTGCTGGGGAGAGAAATTAGAGAATGAAAAGCATTTGCAAATGTATAATCAGCAGGATTTGTAATTAAATATGTTTCCAAAACATCCCCAGGGACAGAAGATAACACAGCAGCAAAGTCTCCCCCCTCCCCTTTGTCTCCCGTCTCTGTCTCCCTTTTCTCTGTATGTCACTCTATCTTTTCTCTCTTCTCTCTAATAGATGTGTGTGTGTGTGTGTGTGTGTGTGTGTGTGTGTCTGTAGAGAGAGAGACAGAGACAGAGAGAGAAGAGAAGAGAGAAAAGAAAGAGGAGAAAGACAGAGAGAAAGAGGAGGAAGATGAAAGAGAGAGAAGGGGGAGGGAGAGAGAAAGGAGAGGAGGAGAGAGAAAAAGAGAAAGAAGGGAGGAGAGAAAGAAACAGAGAAGGAAAGAAAAAAGGAGGGAGAGAGAGACAGGGACAGAGGGAGGGAGGAGAGGAGAGAGAGGTGGGAGGAGGAAAGACAGAGAGAGACAGAGAGAAGAGAAGAGAAGGGAAGAGAAGGGAAGAGAAGAGAACAGAAGAGAAGAGAAGAGAGAAGGAGGAGGAAAGAGAGAGAAAAGGAGGGAGGGAGAAAGAAGGAGAGAGGAGGAGAGAGAAGAGAGAAAAAGAGAAGGAAGAGAGAAGAGAAAGAAACAAAGAGAGAAAGAAAAAAGGAAAGAGAAGGGGAGAAACAGAGAGAGAGGGAGGGGGAAGGGGAGAGGGAGAGGGAGGGGGAGAGAGAGGGGGAGAGAGAGAGAGAGAGGAGAAGAAGAACAAGAAGAAGAACAAGAACAAGAACAAGAAGAAAAGAAGAAGAAGAAGAAGAGAGAAAAAGAGAAAGAAGAGAGAAGAGAAAGAAACAGAGAAAGAAAAAAGGAGAGAGAAGGGGAGAGAGAAACAGAGAGACAGAGAGAGAGAGAGAATCCATCTTCATTTCTTGCTTCACTTTTCTGTCTCTCTCCCTCCTTCTCTCCCTGTCTCCATCTCTCTTTTTGTAACATGTCTTTTCTTTCTCTCCTCATCTACATCTCCCTCCATCTTTTTTGTCTAAATCTGCAACTAAATATGTCAATACTCTTATATAAATATTAAATATAAACCCTCTCCTGTCTAAACCTCTGTGTCTCTCAATGCCATATCCCATCTCTTTCTCCCTCGATGTCTCTGTCACGGACCCTCAGAGATGAAAGGAATCTTAGAGATGAAAGGATCCTAGAGCTCGAGCCAGAAGCAAGGCCATGTTGTCTCGTCTCCTGATTCTACAGATGGGGACACTGATACCTAGGTGGGTTAAGTGATTTGCTTAAGGTTCCACAAGTAGCAAGCATCAGAGGAAAGGCTATGCTTTGTCATGTGCTCCAGTGACAAAATCACTTCTCCATCTCTCTCCCTTGACCTTTACTCACATATCCTCCATAGTGCTCTCCCCAGTCTGGTTCCTGGATTTCATTACATGAGTATGCCTTCTCTTTTAAAAAAATTAATTTTATTTTTAATTTATGGAATAAAACAAACATTTCTATGACACAGTAAAATAAAAAAGATGATTGCACTTGAGTATGCTTTCTTAATATACTACTGTATGCTACTCTCTCTGCCCCTCCCCTCTTTTATGTACCCTATTTCTCTTCAATAAGGTATGCCTATCCAGGGCCATGGTCCAGTCATGTGGTTTGGCCTACCAAGTCTTAATGAAGTCACATTTGACCCTTTCCATTAGGACTTCTACCTCCTCTTTGCTTGTCACTATTGTTATTAGCAATAGAGGCCTATACCAAGATGGCAGCTGTGGGAATGCAGGAGGAAATGAATGCAAGAGACGGTGTGGAGACGCAAATATCATACAGCACTGCAGATGAAGAGGTCTGGAGAAGGGAAGTGTTGGAGATCACCCCAAGGTTAGGAACATGGGAGATAAGTATAATACAGTGGTGAAAAAGAACACTGACTCTGAAAAGGACCTGAGTTCACATACTACCCCTCGTGCTTACTAGCGTGGCCAGATCACAACCTTCCAGGCCCTCACTGGTAAAATGAGCAGGTTGGACTAGATGGCCTCTCAGGGCCCTTTCCCATAATCCTATGACTTCAACCTTGGTTCTCTGACTCCAGAGCCAGTGTCCTTGCCACTGGACCTTACTGCTGCTCATCTGGTTCGATCCCCATCCCCATTTTATAGTGCAAGAAACAAACTCAGAGAATGGGAATATTTTGCCTAAGGCTGTATGGCAAGTCAGGGACGGAACCTAGGTCTCCTGACTTGCAGGCTGGGGGCTCTTACTACCATACTGCACTTAGGGTTAGTCTACTATCATGAATCTCATAGCACATGCCTCCAGAAAGTCCTTTCTGTCATCTGACCTCAATCCTCCCTACTGCTGCACAACACCCTTCCTCTCCTCCTATGTTGGCCTCAGCATAGCTGGTGGCCAGTGGAGTCCCTAACCTGTGTATGGAGGCCCAACAAAACTCTAAGGATGAAATACACGCTGCCCTTGACCCTCATCTTTCTGGGAGCGGTTCCTTCCTCCCAAGTTTCTCAGCCTCAAGTCTCCAGCCCTCAAATACCCCAACCAACAAGAATTTACCGACGGGATCGACGATATCGATGTGGTCCACAAAGTCTCTCTTTCCCAGGTAGACTGTGAGCTAGGCAAGAGAGACAATGAGACAGTTAGAGGGTGTGGGCCAAGAAGCCAGACACTCTGGTCAGCTTCCAATGGGGGTCCTCAGCAAAATCCTAAATCAATTCTAGAATGCCTTTGATTCATGGGATTTAGAGCTGAAAAGAACCTTGGAGATCACCAAGGCCAACTCCCTCATTTTACAGGGGGAGAAGACCCTCCCAAAGTCACAGGAGCAGCCAGTAGCAAAGCTAGGACTCAATTCCAGGTCCTTAGACTCCAAAGTCATGGCTCTTTCTGAATCTTCTAGCCTATTCTGCTTCCTTCCCTCTCCGCTAACCCTACTGATGACCTCTACCCTCATTATCCCTCTCCCAAGACTACAGGTGGGACAACTATAGACTAGCAAGCAGGGTAAATCCCCAGAAAATAGGGGAAGGAGTAGATGGAGACTCTGAAGGGTAGAACATCTGGGGATGGAGCTTCCAAAAATTGAGTGTATCTATTCCTTGAGGCCCTAGGGTCAAGCTCTTAAATCTCCTCCTGACCAGAGCGTCCTAAAGGTGCCTCCCTCTCAGACTTAGGCAGTGGGGAGCTGTAGGAGCTTGGGGATGTGGGGAGGGAGGCAAATGCTACAAATCTGGGCTAGACTCATTGTTCTGTTGGTTATCTAGACTTAAGAAAGTGATAAAGAAAATGTTAATATAACAGGTTATACTTAAAAGTGTGTTGTGGTTATATTTTTCCCCCAGAGAACTAGCTGTTAAGGATTTGCCAACACAACCCTGGACTGGAGACTCCCTGAGGGCAGGGGATATAACTCCCTCTACCAGCTCCAGCCTACCTTTTTTCTTAGATGGCTCACTAATTATGTAGATTTGTATCTGGGTCATAGGGATCAGGTAGAAGCTAAGGGTGGTGGGTAGGGAGATAGGGAAGGGAAGGGGGTAAATAATTATGATGATCATGTTATTATTCAGTGAGGAAGAAGAAGGGGTGACTTTGATATACGGTACTCACCTTTCCATTTGGACTCGCCTTCTTGAAAACTCTGTAAGAAAGGAAAAAAGAGAAAGGCAATATGTTAGCAGGGCCTGATATGAAGGAAGTGAAGGGCAGCCCTGCCTACCTGCAGGAACAAGGAGAGGGGGTTGGGGGCTTGTAGAGAAGTCATTTAGGTAACTGGGTGGCCCAGTGAATTGAGTGCTGCTCCTGGAATCAGAAGTACCTGAGATCAAATCTTGCCTCAGACACTGTAACCCCAGCGGCAGACGCTTAACCACTCTGAAACTCAGTTTCCCCATCTGACAAATAGGGATATTAATAGCACCTATATCCCCAGGGTCATAGTGAGAGTAAAATAAGAGAATATTTGTAAAGTTGCCTGAAATTAAATTGAATGGCTTAAATCACTTATAAATTTTGCTAATTATCATTTGTCTTTTGTTTTGTTTCATTTTATCTTTTTAATTAACAAAAATCTATTTTCTCTTACCTCCTCCACTACAGAAAAACAAAAAATTTCTTGTAACAAATATGCATAGTCAAGCAAAACAGACTGTCCAGAAGTAATTTGCAATCATTCCCCTCGCTAGAGAACTGCCTCCAAATTTGACAAGAAAAGTATACTGAGGTCAAAAGAGGTGGAGCGATCACACAGCAGGTAGGCCCATCCTTAGCCTCCTGCCTCCTGGGTTGGGGCTCTTTCTATGGAACAGCACTGAAGGCCTTCCCTCCTCCTCCCCCCAATAAAGATCCTTTTTGCTTCCTGCTTCAGGCACAGGGCCCAGTTCATATCATGAACTGAACAGATGTTTGTTGAACCGGATTGAATGGAGTGATGAAACGCAGATTAAAACAACTGAGGTTTCATCTCACACCCAGCAAATTGGGAGAGATGATGAAGGACAAAAATAGACAGTGCTGGAGGGGAATGTGAGAAAATGGGAACATGAATACGCTGTGGGAGGAGCAGTGAACTGGTCAGACCATTCTGGAAAACAACTTGGAATTATTTGAGAAGTCCCTCCGAGGTTTTATACCCCTGGGCCTGACCATCCCACCACTGGGCAGAAACCCAAGCCCGTCGAAGACAGAAAGAAGTTTCTTAATCTACCAGGATACACACAGAGAGACTTTTTGTAGTAGTAACAAAAAGAAAACATACTTGACTGCCCATCAACTAAGAAATGGCTCTGAACAAATCATGGTCCGTGAATATAATGGAATAACACTGAATGGTGAGCGGCTACAAATAGGGGAAACTCAAAAACAGGGAAAGACTTATATGAGCTGGCATAGGGAGAAGAAAGCAGGGCTTGGAGAACAATATGTACACTGTCTCATAATAATAGTAATAGGAACTAGAATTTATGTAGTACTTGGAAGTTTACAAAGTACTTCTATACATGTATTATCCAATTTGATCTTCAACAACAACCCTGTGGGGCAGCAGCTGGCATTATCCACATTTTACAGATGAGGACACCTAGACTGAGAGGATCACAGAACTAAGAAAGTATTGGAGGCAGCATTTGAATTCAAGTCTTCCTGGGTCCAAGTCCACTGCACCCAGCACCTGCTTCCATATGCAGTAATGTGCCTGAAAACACTAGCGGCAATCAGAGAGGACTGAGCTTAAACACAGTAACCAATCTTGGTCTTAGAGAACAGATGTTGTGAGACCCATTTTGCCCCTCTCAGCAGAAGCGATGGACTAGAGCTGAAGAAAGTTGCTTATGCTATCAGACTAGGTTTTGTTTGTTTTATTACAGATGACTTTGTTTCTTCTTCCTTACAAGGAAGGGAACTGGCCAGGGGGCTACACTAGGAAATGGTAGGGAGAGGGAGAGGGAGAGAGGGAGAGAGAGAGAGAGGGAGGGAGAGAGAGAGGGAGAGAGAGAGAGGGAGGGAGGGAGGGGGGGAGGGAGAGAGAGGGAGTGAGAGAGGGTGAGAGGGAGAGAGAGAGAGAGAGAGAGAAGCTCACACACCCACTAGTTAGGGAGAGAGGGTGAGAGGGAGAGAGGGAGAGAGGGAGGGAGGGAGGGAGGGAAAGAGGGAGAGAGGGAGAGAGAGAGAGAGAGAGAGAGAAGCTCGCACACCCACTGGTTGTTTCTTGTCTTGGATTTCTCCTCCGTATGATTCCAGAAAAGCCCTGATGTCACCAGAGAAACATTTGAGTGACATTAAACTCCAGAAGCCCACGCAATGTACAAGCCTCCAGTTTCTTAAGTTTCATGCCATCACAGGCTCTGGGGGTAGAAAGGAAGCTCAGAGTTACATCTCAGCTCACCTCCCACTTGGTGCAGGAATCCCCTGGGCAGCCTGCTTGGACAACTCCAATAAGAGGGAGCTCCTCACTTCCTTCAAGTGGCTTGCTAGACAGCCTTTCCATCCTTCTGAGCAGAAACAGACTTTCTGAGAATGCCCTCTCCCTCCCGTTTCTGCTCCCTGGCACCAAAAAGAACAAGCCTAACTAACTCTTCTTCTGCAGGGCCACCCTTCAGATACTCTCTGATGCCCTCTATTAATTACTTACAATTTAGGCTTGTTTACACATGTTGTTTTCTCCCTTATGAGATTCTGAGCTCCCCAAGAAGGGCCATAATTTGCCTCTTTTTGTATCCCCAGCATTTAGCACAGTGCCTGGCACGTAGACGCTTAATAAATGTTATTGATCAATTGATTAAAAACAGCTCTCATGTATGTATCTGTGTGTCCTCCACCCTTCCCCCTGGCCCCAGGCCTAGTCTTTTCTTCTCCAGACTAACATCCCCAGCCCTTTCACCCATATTCCTATGGGTGGCAGGTCTCCAATCCCATAGCCCCACCCTGATCTCCCTCCTCCCACTAAGCTGCAGTCTGTCATTGTCCTTCCTAAAATGTGGCCATGGAGCTGACCCTCCAGATGAGCCCTGACACAGACACAGGACAATGAACTGATGCCTCCCTTGTTCTGGGCGCTAGGATTTTTATTCATTCAGCAGAGCATAAGATTAGCTTTTGTTCTTTCAACGCCCCACTTTTACTCGAGGTAAGTGCAAATGCAATCCACTAACACCCCTTGGATATTTTTCACACAAACTGCTATCTAGCCATCCCTCCTACCATAGACTCATGGAATTAACTTTTCAAATTACTCCAATTCAGTCAGCCAGTCAGTATTTATTAAGCACCTATTATGTGCCATTGTGCTAAGCATTAGGGATATGAAGAACAGCATAAGACAGTCTCTGCCCTCCAGGAGTTCACAATGCAATGAGGGAGAAAGCATGCAAACATGTACAAACAAGATCTATATAGGACTGATATGAAACAGCCAACAGAAGAAGGTACTAGAATTAAGAGGGATTGGGACAGGCTTCCTGCAGAAGGCAGGATTTTAGCTGGGACTTGAAGGAAATCGAGGAGGCCAGGGAGCAGAGATGAGGAAGGAGAACATTCCCGGAATGGAATTCTCTTCCTCCACACTCCAATGGCCCTGATCAGCTAGCTGCCTTCGAGAAAAGGAGCTTTTCCAAACTAGAATGGGCTGTCTTGTGAGATCCTGGTCACTAGAGATCTTCAACCAGAGGGGGAAGCATTTATTCAGTGCCTACTATGTGCCAGGCACTGTGCTAAGAGCTTTACAAATGTTATCTCATTCAATCCTCACAACAACCCTTGGAGGTAGGTGCTATTATCATCCCCATTTTAGAGTTAAAGAAACTAAGGCAGACAGAAGTTAAGTAACAGAGTCACCCAGCTAGCTAGTAAGTGTCAGAGGCAGAATTTGAACTCAGTTCTTCCAGATTCCAAGCCCAGCACTGTATCCACTGCACTGTCTTGTTCGTACATGTTTGCATGCTTTCTCCCTCACTGCACTGTGAACTCCTGGAGGGCAGAGACTGTTTTATGCCTTTCTTCATATCTCCAGTGCTTTGCACAATGCCTGGCACATAGTAGGTGCTTATAAATGCTTACTGACTGACTGAATTGGAGTAATTTGCAAAGTTAACTCCATGAAGTCCATGGTAGGAGAGAGGACTAGATAGCAGTTTGTGTGAAAAATATCCAAGGGGTATTGTGTATGTATGTGCGTACATATATATGCATATGTGTCTATGTGTGTATATACGCCTATGTAGGTGCACGTGTGTATGTATACACATTATGTGCATGTGTGCACACAGAAAGAAGTCTGTCACGTACAGAGCATCCTGAAAGGCCCAGCACAGTCTGAGCTTTAATAAGCTTAATACGCATATACCTACATACCCAAATGGGGGGTCACAAAGACTCAAACGCAACTGAACAACGAGACGATAACAAAAACACACACACATACAAATGACTATGTGTATAAACATACACACATGGATGCATGTATACATACATGTTCTATTCCTCCCCCTGTACCCCCACCCCCATATGCTATTTAAGAGGGATCATTTTTTCATTTGGTGAACACCACAGTTCCTTCCGCATGTGTATATCTGTGATTTTGCAAACACATAAACAGACGAGCATGCACATGCGCGAGCGGGCACGCGCACGCGCACACACACGCGCACACACACACACACACACACACACACACACACTCCAGCAGGAGTTTAGTGAGTGCCAACAATGCACTTAGTCAGCATTGGAATAGGATCCCTCCAAACCCCTGCACTGACTATTTCTGACATTCTAGGCCATCACCCCATCAGATTCTGAGTTTTCCCTTCCTCCCCTGCCTCTTCCTTCTCCATCCTTCCCTCCCCTCAAGATGCTCGCATTGTACTGGGAGGCGCGGCTGGGAACACAAACATGTCAATAGATCATTATACAAGAGAGGGAGCCAGGCTAACAAGGAGGAGGCCGAGTAAAGGCTTCTTGCTGCAGGCAATCCATGAGCCTGGCTTGGAGGATACCAGAAATTCCACAAGGCCTAGGCAGGAAGAGTGCCCTGGTCCTGAGGGACAGCTTGGGAGAAGGGATGAAGGTGGGAGATGGACGGGCAAGCTCAGAACATGCCAGGCAGAAGACTCTGGGCCAAACACAAATGTAAAGGGACTGAAGAGAAGATGGCACAGTGGATGGGGCACAGGACTTGAGAGCCAGAAAGTCATCGGTTCAAATCCTGCCTTAGACACTAGCTATGGGTCTGGCCCTAGGCAAATCACTTACCCTAAGCCTGTTTCCTCAACTATAAATGAGGGGTTGAATCTGATGCCTTTAATGACCCTTCCAGTTCTAAATCTACGATCCTAAGAAGAATGTGAAATAAGGTGAGACAGGTGGTCTGGAGTCAGATATAATGAGAAACTGAGGAGCTCATATTTTATCCTAGAGGTAGAAGGGAGCTACTGCAGGTTCCTGAGCTGGAGTGGCATACTAATTGATACTAACAATAACAACAAAGGAGTAGCATATATATATATAGATACAGAGAGAGAGAGAGAAAGAGGGAGAGGGAGGGAGGGAGAGGGGGAGAGAGAGAGAAGAAGGGGGAGAGAGAGGAGGAGGGAGAGAAAGAGAAAGAGAGAGAGAAGGAGGGAGGGGGAGAGAGAGAGAAAGAGAAGGAGGGAGAGAGAGAGAGAGGGTCAGAGAGAGAGAGAGAGAGGAGTGAGAGAGAGAGAGAGAGAGAGAGAGAGAGAGAGCACTTCAGAGTTTGCAAAGCACTTGATAACTATTATCTTATTTTATCCTGACAACAGCCCTGGGAGGCAGATATCATCATCACCATCATCATCATCATCATCATCATTATTCTCATTTTACAGATGATGAAACCGGGCCACTGAGAGGAAAAGTTATTTGTCCAAGGTCACACAGCTGGTACATGTCTGAAGCCACATGTGAACTCAGATGCTCCTGACTCCAGGTCTAGCACTCTATCCACTGTGCCACCTAACTCGTTAGGTACGGTCAGACGTGTGCTTTAGACAGATGATTCTGGCAGTTGTGTGCAAGGTGCATTGGGCAAAGGAAAACCAGGAAGTCAGGAATCTGCTGTAATAATGTAAGTAAGAGGAGGCAGTTGGGTGGCCCAGTGGACAGAGCACCGGCCCTGGAGTCAGCCTCAGAGTTACTAGCTGTGTGACCTTGGGCAAGTCACTTAATCCCTACTGCTTCCAAAAAAAAAATAATCCAAACAAGAGGTGATGAAGGCCAGAGTGAGGGTGGTGGGCGTGTGAGTGGAAAGAAAGAGACAGACTCTAGAGATGTTGCGAAGGTAAGTAAGATGCACCAACGCCGGACACCGAATCTTCCCAGATGCACCTGGGCCAGGACGAGCAAACGCCCCACCGCATGCGTCACGCCGACATGCACACATACATGCATCCACACACACCCCCAATGAACACGTGGACAAGCATGCGTGTACGACATACTGCCAAGGACATGGGATCTGGAGTCAGAAGGTGGGTTTCATGTCCCAGCTCTTCAGGTTACAAGCTGGGTGAGGCTGGGCAAGCCGCCTTCCCTCTCAGGGACTCAGTTTCCTCTTCTGCAAAAGGACAGGGTTGCGCTAAATGCTACGGCGCCTTGCACAGACAAGGCAACCATGACGATGCTTCTTAAATCGACCTGAATCTCTGGGAGCTCATCCAGCTGCAAAGCAAAGAAGCCTTGGAACTCACAAGGGAAGAACGCCGGGGACACTAGAAATTGCTTTGGATGCTTGGTGCCTGGTATAGTGCAGTGGACAGAATGCTGCACTCAGACCCAGGAAACCTGGGTCCAGAGCTCTGGGTTTGAGTCTTGGCCCTGCCACTTTGCTAGCTCTGCTGAAATCGAGAAACCCCTTTCCCTCCATGGGCTGCAGGCTCCTAGTTGTAAATTGAGGAGGTTGGAAGAGATGATCTCTAAGGTTCATTTCCAGTTCAAAATTCTAAGCATGATTCCTATACATAAGCGCATATTGCCTGTAGTAGAAAGCTGCCTTTGAAGTAAGGAAGACCTGGGTACGTGCTGGCTGTATGATCCTGGACGAGTCCCTTCCCTTCTCTGGGCCCCGGTTTTGTCATCTGTTGAATGAGAGGACTGCATTACATGCCCAAGTTCCTTCTGGTTCTGACATTCTTGGAATGTAAGGATCAACGGAATGGATAGATTACAATCAATTACCAGACAAATGAGGTCTGGATAAGCCAATGCCAATCTGCCTTTTTAAAAATGATTTCCTCACCAGCATATGCTTACCCCAGTGAAACCACAGGCCCAAAACATGCCACAATGCACATACACACATATGCATACATACGTATGTTCACTCACAATACACGTGTACATATAGGGGCCTTCTCAAGATACACAGGTATACAGGCACCCACATGTACAACACATAAGAATTAAGAGGGCCCGTGGGGGGGGGGGCAGGAGATCTCTATGTTAGAGACAGAATGTAGCCTCTCCCCCCAGAACAATCTAGGTATTTCCATCTCTACATAAATATTTATTAATATCCTGTTTAGGGTGTGAAGATGCCCCGTGGGGTAGGCTGGTGAGATTGTCACTAAAAGTGAGAAACAAATAAAGGACACGTGATTCCCTCAGGAGAGACAACTCCAAGCTGGCTCTGGGCCGAGTGGGGGGCTTTAGGCAGCTGCCAAAGGCAAGAGGCTAGACTCCACACTAACGCTGCCTTCTGCTTAGGAGGAAGCCAGAGATTCCCGTCCGGCATGCTCTCTATTAAAAAGAGGCATCAAAGTGTATGCGATAGGAAGACTCCAGGGCTAGGAGTTAGGAGATCCGGGTGAGAAGCCCTCTGGGACTTGACAAGTATCTGGGATAACGGCGTTTCCAGATTCCTTTCCAGTTTTGATATTCTGTGATAATAAGAGTCGACAGTGAATGAATCGATTACCATCATAGTGAGGCTCCCTCTCTATATTCGTACTGAATTCATTAGTGTGCCCCCCACCTTCCCTGCTGATGCTGGGGAATAGGGCTTAGGGTCCCCTTACTATCTGACCCAATAACAGAGACAAATGTGGCTAGAAAACCCTAGCCTCGAAGCCAGGATGATTCAGGGTAAAATGCAACCTCTGGCATTTAGTAGCTATGTGACCTTGAGCAAGTCACTTAACAGCAACCAAACAAGCCTGGAGGATTTCCCCATCAAGAAAATTGTAGAGGAGATTCTACACCAGGGGGTGGGGGTGGGAGGTGGACTTCAAGACCTCTAGGATTCTATTATTCTAAGATTCCTGGATCCAATTTTCTAAAGTTCTATGAATATGCTGTTGTTTCATTTTTCAGCTATGACCCCATCTGGGGTTTTCTTGGCAAAGATACCGGAGTGGTTTGCCCTTTCCTTCTCCAGATCATTTTACAGATGAGGAAACTGAGGCAAACAGGGTTAAGTGACTTGCTCAGAATCATACAGCTAGTAAGTGTCTGAGGCCAGATTTGAACTCAGGAAGATGAGTCTTCCTGATTCCAAGCCCAGCGTTCTATCTTCTATAACTCTAGAGAATTCTATAGTGCTAAGATTCACAGCTTTTAGAGATAGATAATATAGTCTAACACACATATCTCTTTTGGCAGAGGAGGAAACCATAGCTTAGAGGCTTAGAGCTTAGAGGGGTCACCAGAGGAATCAGTGGCAGAGTCAGGCCTAGAAACTAGGAGTCTTGTGAATGTAAGAGCCGTGCTCTTCCCAAGAAAGCCGCCATGTCAGATCCCAACCCCACTAAGAAGTAGGGCAGACAGATGGCCAGAGAGTAGAGGAGCATCACCCCACTGCTACCCCAGGATCCCTTGGCTACCCCAGACCTCGGCTGCAGGCTCTGACACCCCTGGGCTTCCAGGTTCTTTCTCTATGGGGACTTGTTGCCCTAGATTCTGACCTAGTTCTCCAGTAGGGAGAGAATAGTGAAGGCATCCGAAGGAGGTGGTAGCTTTGGAAACACTGCCTGGAACAAACAGGGATTGGTGTTAACCCCCTAGGGTGCCCCACTTTGGGAGAGGGGTGAGACCTGACCTGCTTTCTCTTTGCCAGAGAGAGTAAGAGGAGGAGGTGGGAGGGAGGAGGAAGGGAGTAGCAACGGATGGAGACCTCGGCTCCATAGCCTGTGACCCCTGCTCAGGTGGGACAGTGACCTTGACAAGTCCCACCCCCCTCTGAGCCTCAGTGGCTTCTTCTGTAAAATGGGCATTTTGAATTCAATTCACCATTCATTCATTAAATTCCAGCTATGTAGGAAGAAAGAGTTGGAAAGCCACATAGTTCCTAGACCCAAGGAGGCGACCGCTTTATATTTATGTTCCAAGAGGGGAAAAAGTGACATGTACACAGCTGGTGTGATATCAGGTAGTGTCACAGACTTAAAAGGCTGTAAGGGACCTCGGAGGTAATCTAGTCTAACCCCTTCATTTTACAGATGAGGAAACCGAGGCAGGTGGGTAGAATGAATTGTCCAGGGTCACGCAGGTAGGAAGCAGCATTTGAAGGGAGGTCCTCTGACCTCAGAGGCACTCTCCACTGCAACCTGCTATGGAATCCAATGAGAATAAAGGAGAGCAGCTCAGGAGATCAATAAGGGAAGGATTCGGTAACAATAATAATGAGCGTTTCTATGGAGCGTTATAGCTTGCGCAGTACTTTACACGCATTATCTCCCTGAGAGGGAGGTGCTATGATTACACCCATCTTACAGATGCTGAATCTAAGACTAAGGGAAATTACACAACACCCCCAGGATCACACAGCCAGCGAGTTTCTGAGGCAGGATTAGAACTCAGTTCTTGCTGACTCCAAGTCTGGTGCTCTGTCTCCTGCGCTAACAAGGTACCAATCTCCCAACCAACAAGTGAAGGGAGTGGCATCTGAATGAAGGCTAGAAGAAAGAAAGGTATCTTTAGCAGCAGAGAGAAAAGAGAAGTCTGTCTCAGGCAGGAGAACAGAGACCCCAGAGGACTAGGGAAAACTATGTGGGGCAGAAAGTAACCCTCTTGGACTGGGTCTTCTGAGAAGAGTCTTCTGAAATAAGCTTGGGAAGGTAGGCTGGACCCAGATCGTGAAAGACCTTGAAAGAGTTGGAGCTTCACTGAGCTGGCAATGGGGAGTCCATTGACAGTTTCTGAGCTGGGCTACAGACTAATAGGGTAATGGATGGCCCAGCAATGGAGGTCTCCAAGCTCAGGCTGGAGAGAGCCCCCCACTGGGGAGATTCCAAGAGATTCCTGCACTGACGGGTCCCTTCCAGCTCTGAGATTCCCTGATTCTCTGAATCCCTGCCCTGTGTCCTTGGGTTAGTGGGATGATCACAAGACCCAAAGGAGGAAGAAAGCTCTGATAACCACCATAAAGCTCTACAGGAATGTAAGATAGTTCCTATACTGAGGCAACTCTATCATTAGAGATTATGGGCAGCTAGGTGGCAACAGTGGACCTGGAGTCAGGAAGACCTGCGTTCAAATCCAGCCTCAGAGGCTTGCTAGCTAGTATAACCCTGGGAAAGTCACTTTACCGCTATGTGCCTCAGTTTCCCTAACTGTAAAACGAAGATGATAATAGCATCGACCGCCTCCCAGGGTTGTTGTGAGGATCAACAGAGATAATATTTGTAAAGCACTTTGTAAAACTTAAAATGGTATGTAAATGTTGGTAAATATCCCTGCTTCCTCTGCCTGATCTAGGAAGTTGTAAGGAGAATTCCTGACCTCTAAGGCTCCTTCCAGTTCCAGATTCTATGTGTTCTACCCTGAGTGGGGCTTCTAATCTACCTTCTATTTTTACCTCCAATTTCCCATAACGCTCTGGCAGGAAGGGCTCTCAAGATGCCAACTCCCCAGCATGACTCCCAAGGGCCTCCAAAATACGGCTCCACCATCATTCCAACTCTGCCACTGACTTTGTAGAACCTCAGTTTCCCCATCTGTAAAACAGGGACAACGATCCTTCTGCAAACCTACCTTGTGGGGCTGTAGCGAGAAAGACACTTTGTAAATCTCACATTGAGGGGATGATGTCACCATCGATCCCCACCAAGTCTCTGCTCCTGACCAAATGTGTAACTAATTCACTGGCTTTCCATTGCACATGTGGCCCATTCCAGGTGGATCCGCAGTGGATAGAAGAATCAGGGTCAGCATTTCCTATACCTGCCCACCACCATGCCCAATCTCTGACCAATCACAGGGTCGAGAGCTAGAGGAACCCTAGGGATCCCCAAGTATAAGTCCCTTATTTTATAGAAGAGAAAGCCAAGACCCAGAAAGAAGAAGTGACCCACCCAAAGTCACAAAGCTAAGTAGTGGCAAAGCCAAAATTTGCATCTACATCCTACGATCCCAAACTTGCTGACTCCCTACCTATCTATCAAGGCAAGGGTTAGGGGCTACCTCTCTTCCATTGAGCCTTCCTTGAAGCCTCCAGCCAGTCTCCACCTTTTCCTATCCTTGATAGATTTCTCATCCTGAAATTTCCTTATGAACATGTCACCTCTCCCCCTTAATAACTCAGTCAGTCCACAAACATTTATTATGTGCCTTCTGTATGCCAGGAACAGTGCTAATCCCTGAGGATACAAAGAAAGCTAAAAGACGGTCCCTTGCTCTCAAGGAGCTCACATTCCAATCAGGGGAGACAACACTCAAACAACCATGTACAGAAAAAGAAACAGACAGGCTTAATTGGAGATAATCGGTGGAGGGAAGAACCAGCATGAAGGACACTAGCAATAGGTTTCCTGCAGAAGGTAAGACTTTAGTCAGGACTTGAAGGAAGTTGTATTTCTTTTTTAGAGGGGGGAAGGCAGGACAATTTGGGTTAAGTGACTTGCCCAAGGTCATACAGCTAGTAAGTGTGTCAAGTATCTGAGGCCACATTTGAACTCAGGTCCTCCTGACTCCAGGGCCGGTGCTGTACTCACTGCACCACCTAGCTGCCCCGGAAGTCGTATTTCTAAAGCATTTTAAAGTTTCCAAGTGATTTAGTCACAACAGTTCTTGAAGGTAGGCAGCATGCATATCATCTTAAGCTTCTGAACAGGACTATATGGCACATAACTAGATGTAGGAAACTGTGTGGGTTTGGGTGTTTTGGGGGACAATTGTGAGCACAGTGGATAGAGCACCGAGTCTGGAGTTGGGAAGACTCATCTTTCCAAGTTCAAATCTGGCCTCTGACACTTACAAGCTATGTCACTTTACCCTGTTTGCCTCAGTTTCCTCATCTATAAAATGAGCTAGAAAAGGAAATGGTAAACCACTCCAGTATCTTTGCCAAGAAAACCCCACATGGGGTTACGAAAAGTCGGACATGACTGAACTGCGTATTTTTGCAAACTGAAAAAGCACTCCATAAATATGAGCTATATTATTACTCTACGCCAAAGGGAAAGATATCTTTGTCTTTAAATAAAAAAAAATTTAAATCCCTAATCCAAGTCCCCATCACAGCATCTAACCTCCTGCTTAGGTAGGAAGTTCTTCTTGAGGCCTAATCTTGGCTCTGGATGTTCAGTGTCTATAGACACAGCCAAAGGCTGCC
This sequence comes from Trichosurus vulpecula, assembly GCF_011100635.1. NCBI lineage: Eukaryota > Metazoa > Chordata > Mammalia > Diprotodontia > Phalangeridae > Trichosurus > Trichosurus vulpecula. The sequence continues at coordinate 122,105,021 of NC_050574.1, read as the reverse complement.
ATCAAAAAAGGTAGTTTTGAGGAAGCCTTCAGATAATAGAAACCAGAGGAATTCCTCAAGCAAATTCAATGGCGAAAATACTGATTCTGGTGCACGCTGAGGGTCGAGAAACAGCCTAGCCTAACTGAAGCAGAGGGAGCATTTACGGGAAGAATCAGAGTTAGGCCACAGTGGGAAGGGCCTCGAACACCAGAAGTTAGACTGTACAATGAGGTTTTTGAGGAGGACAAAGATATCACTGTCTTCATCACAATCACTCCAACCATCAGGAAAGTCATAATCACTTTTATACAGGGCTTTAGGGTTTATAGCAAGGTGCTATCCTTACAACAGTCTTGGAAGAATGGTGCAGAATCAAAGAAGCCCAAAGGGGTCAACAGAGCTGACGGGCCTTGGAGCAGAGTATATCAAAGCTGGGAGGAACCTTAGACTACAGAATTCAGGGGTGAATGGTGCCTTAGAACAGAGAATGTCAGAGATAAAAGAGACATTTGAACATAGACTGTCAGAACTGGGAGGAGCCTTGGAATACAGACTGTTGGGGTGAATGGAGCCTTAGAACAGAGAACATCAGAGCTAGGAAAATCTTTGGAGCATAGAATGTCAGGGCTGGAAAGGACTTTAGAACCTATAAAATTAATCAATGAATAAGCATTTATTAAGCTCCTACTACATGCTAGGCATTGGAGATAAATACAAAGAATGAAACGATAAAATGCCAGACCTGTGAGGGTCCTTAGTACATAGATGGTCTGATCTAAGAGGGCTCTTAGTGACAGGACCAGACAAGGGAAGTGGGTCACATGGCTAGTTATTGGCAAATCAGCATGGGTGGTATTTTGGAGAAAGAGCACCAGAGTCAGCAGAGATCTGGGTTTGGACAGAATTGTGTAGCCATGGACAAATAAATCACTGAAATCACCCCAGTCCAGCCTCAGTTCCCTCATCTGTAAAACAAAAGAAATGGGACTAAAATGATCTCCTTGGTTCCTTCTAGCTCTAAATCTATGAAACTGTTATCTATGGCTAGATGCCTTGTCTCCTGATTCCCAGTCCCCAAAAATCATCCTCCAAGTGAGAGGTTCTTCAGTGAGACTGAGGGGTGGGCAGTAAGGGAGAAATCTGATTGCCCTTTGAATGATAACGAAACTATACTGAAAAATTCATATTTGCTGATGTTTAGATTCATGATAAAAAATTAAATTAAAATATAATAATAATATAATATATTAATAATATAATAAATACCTTAGTCCCTACATAACTAAGAGATGACTCCAATTTTAACAGGTCAAAGCTTCCATTGGATCTTGCAAACTGAGGAAAAGGGGCTCCACTTCAAGGCCAGCTTTCTCGTTTTAGATGGTCCCTGAGGCATCGAAGGCTAAAAACAATCTGTCAATCCCTCCTTCTCACTCTCTCTCCATCCATTCATTCGTTCATTCAATTACTTCTTTGGCAAACTTACCACAAGCCACGATCCATATTTCTGAAGATTTTCGGGGGCTAATGAGGAAAGAGAAAGCCTAGGGGGAGTAGAAGAAGTAAGCAGAAAGGGAAGAGTTGGATTTCTTAAAGAAATCTTTTCTTTTTTCTGGCAACGCACAAAAACCTCGAGGCTCCTAGAGTCAAAAAGCCTTATAAAATTTTTACTTTGTGGGTTGGCGGCTGAGTTACAACTGCAAATTCATCTTCTGGGCCAGGCCCGACGATCCCCATCCCACAAAAGGAGATAAGGAAGATTACTTCTTCCCAACCCAGGATTCTTCATTTCCCTCCTGAGCCCGGGGTCTTGGGAGGTCATTGTGGCTAGTCCCCCACCACCAGGAAAAATTCCATCCTCTCAGAGACAGAAGGAACCTCAAGGGTCACCTGGCCCAACCTGCACCTACGTTTCCAGACTTCTTGGACATTGCTCTCTTCCTCATGCAATCCAGCCACACTGGCCGCCTGTTAACTGTTCTGTTCACGTGACCCCGTCTCCCACCTGTCTCCCATGCCAAGAATGCAATTCCTCCTTGCCTCCCTCTCTCTGAATCCCTGCTTTCCCTCAAGACTCAGCTAAAATGCAACCTTCTCCAGGAAGGTGCCAGAACCTTCTCTCCGCTAACAAGCTCGCATTCATATTGTATATATTATACACACATATGTGTATATATATATACTTATATAGCTAAGCATACATATACATATGTATATACTTATAAATAGATCTTCACCCTGGAACGGCTTACCACTGCTATAGCCTGCTCAGCCTGAAATATCCTTCTGTATGCTCCCACTTCTCCCTTCTGGAGCCTCCATTTTGTGGAGGGGCCCAGGCCAGCCTACCTTCATTCTCGTCTCAACCCTCCTTCTGACTTTCTGGCCTTCACACCACGGCCCTTGTCCCCAGCACCTTTACCCTTCACCCCCGACCGTTTCAGCTCCCTTTCATGCATTGTCTTTCCCCACGAGAATGCAAACTTCTAGAGGGGAGGGGCTTTCTTTCTTTTTTGCTTGTATTTGTATCCCCAGCACTTAGCATAGTGCCTGGCACCTACTAAGTGCTTAGTAAATGTTTGTTTTCTCCACTCCATCCACATCCCTGTTGTTTTCCCCATCAAAACAGAAGCCCTCTGAGGGCAGGGACTGTGAGTCCTTTTTGTCTTTTTATTCCCAGGGCTCAGTAGAGTATCTAGCCTTTAACAAAAGCTTGTTAATTGATTAATTGATTAAGGCCTTTCCTGATCCCCCTAGCTATTCGTGCCTTCCCCACCAAAATCACCTTGTATCTACTTTGTATATATCTGCATGTACATGTTGTCTCTCCCTATAGAATATAAGCTTCTTGAGGGAAAGTATTGCTTCACTTTTTTTTAAAACCTGAGCATCAAGCACAGGGCCTGGCATACAGCAGGGGCTTAATAAAAGCTTACTTATTGATTGACTGATTCTCTAATTGACCATGCCCCTCTCTGATGCAGCACATTTCTATTCATACCCCACCCCCACATGCACCCCTAGCACTTAAGGCCTCTGATGGGACTGTGTTCATTTGCACTGGAGGATCTGACATTTGGGGAAAGCTCGGGGACTCAAAGCCTCAGAAAAGTAGAACGTTCTATGTTCTGAGGCCAAGGTCTTTCATCAATTCAATGCAGATGACATAGCCTTCTGTGTGCCAGGCCCTGTGCTAACCACTCAGGTGCCCCAGTTTCTCTCTGGCTTTTTTTCTCCACACCACTGAGGCAGTCTCTTCTGCTTATGCTCAGTCTCCACCTCAGATCTGGGGTTCCCTGAGGGTAGAGGGTGTGTCTCCCCTTAGGGTGATTCACCAGAAAAGGAAACCCTCTGATTTTTCAGGTTTGGTGTTCTTGGGTCCATATGCATTTATATGTCCCCTACTATGTGTCAGGCACTGCCCTAAGTGCTCAGGTATCCCAGTTTCTCTTTGGTCCCAGGCTTTTCTCTCCGCACCACTGAGGCAGTCTCTTCTGTTATGCTCAGTCTCTACCTTAGATCTGGGGTTCCTCGAGGGTAGAGGGTGTATTTCCCCTTAGGGTGATTCACAAGAAAAGGAAACCCTCTGATTTTCCAGGTCTGGTTTTCTTGGGTCCATGGGCATTTACATAGTACCTACTATGTGTCAGGCACTCCGCTGAGCACTTTATAAATGTTATCTTATTTCACCCTCATAACAACCCTGTGAGGCAGGTGCTGCTATTATCCACATTTTATAATTGAGGCTGTACCATCAGTTACCTCTGGAGACATTTAAGAACTGGGGATAATTAGCCTGAAGAAGAGCCGGCTCAGAAAAGGACAAGAGAGACAGGTGTCTTCAAACACTTAACGACTGTCATGGAAAGGAGGGATTACATTTATTCCCTTTGGCCCAAGTGGGCGGAGCCGGCAGCAATGGGTGGAAGAGATTAGTTTAGACTTGACATCAGAAAAAAAAAACTTCCCAACAGAGCTGTCCCAAAGTGGAAAGGGGTTCCAGGCTACCCTTCTTCCAAGGTCTGAATGGTCATTTGTGAGCATCATGAAGTAGTAGGGATTCCCTTCAGGCACCATTTGGACTGGATGGCCACTGAGGTGGTTCCAATTCTCAGATTCTGTGTGTTGGTGTTTCTCTGCTTTAGCACCCACTTTCTTTCCAGGAGTTTTCTATGCCTGGGACCTTCTATGTCCCAAACAATGTCGTGAATTGGCTCCTCATTGCCTTGGACAAGAGAGGTAGGAAACCAATCACATGTGCCTGAGTGACAATCCGCCTCCCTCCCTAGAGGACATCTGGTCCTCTTCAGCATCCCTGAGCTGCCCAGATGCCTGGAACAACCACTGATAGAAGAGAGAGGTCGTTGGATCGATGAACCACATCAAGGGGCAACTTCCTGAAGGACCATAATAGTCTCCTTCCTCTCACACATACATGAAGATATCATTCTCACACATACACAAGGCTCTGATCCTATGTATCCTGTCCTCTCCATATTCTGGTTCTATCCTTATCTTACTGTGATCCAAATATATCCAGACTCTTCTTTGTGGGGCAGCTAGGTGGCAAAGTGGATAGAGTGCCTGGCCTGGAGTCATCAGGAAGACTCATCTTCGTGAGTTCAAATTTGGCCTCAGACACTTACTAGCTGTGTGACCCTGGGCAAGTCACCTCACCCTGTTTGCCTCAGTTTCCTCATCTGCAAAATGAGCTGGAGAAGGAAATGGTAAACCACTCCAGTGTCTTTGCCAAGAAAACCTCAAAAGGGGTCACAAAGAGTCAGACACGACTTAAAAACAACTGAATTAAACTCTTCCTTGTGTGTTTGCATGTCTCCAGTTAAGCCACACAGTGTTCCCTTCAGCATTAATAGCCTACACTTTGCAATATGGGCTGTTTGATTCTTTTACGAGGTCCCCTTTAAGATCTAGGAAGGGCCTTGGCCTACTGTGCCCCCTCCAGTGGGGTGCTGCCCCATTCCAGGGGATGGGTCTCCCCCTACCTTCCTCCCTGTGCCTCTGGCCACCATGCATTCGGGCCAGAGAGGGGATGAATGCAGCGTGCCTACAGCATCAGTATCAGCCTTGGGTATAGGGAGTCACTAGGGAGACAGTCACACTAAGCATGACTCACATCCTTCTGAAGGATAGAGCACCAGCCTCCCTCACCTGGTCGTGACCCCCCTCCCATGGCTTACACAAGGCTAATTGCCATGTGTCACAGCTGATAGCCTATATCAGGAAGGGGAGGTGAGGCCCTGCCTGAGAGCAGGGCAGATTCCATCTTTTCCTGGGCATCTTTTAGGGGAGAAGGGAAAAGGGCAAAGGATGAAGAAAGAAGAGAAGTCTCTGAGCAGACATGCCAGCTGTCTTCAGTTATTCACAAAGCTGTCATGTGGAAGATCGGGGTCTCAAAGAGTCAGACACGACTGAACAACAACACGTGGAAGAGAGGTCAGACTTGTTCAAATTGGCCCCGGAGACCAGAACCAGGAGCAGTGAGAGTAAGTCGTCATGAGGCTTGATAACAGGAAAAATATCCCAACTGTCCAAAAACAGACTGGCTGCCTTGGGGGCAGTGGGGTCTTCTCCTTCCTCAGTCTTCGAGGGAAGAAAAGCTGAATGACCACTTGCCAGGCAGGTCACAGAAGGGCTCTTTTTGGATGTGGCCAATGTGGGAATTTGCTTTGCTCAACTATGCATATTTGTTCCAAGGGCTTTGTTTTAATTTGTTGCAACCCCACTGCCAATCTGGGGAAGGGGGAGATTAGAGTGAGAAAAATATATCTTTTTTTAATAGAAAAAAAATTAATTTGATTTCTTTTTTTTTTTTGAGGGAACTGGACTAAATCGTCAGAAGATCCTAGCTCTAGAGACCTGAGAGGCCTTCTGTGTACTCTGTCCACCCTCCCGTCCCTGAGACCCAGATCCTACATAGCCTTCCCTCTCCATGGTCCAGTTGTATCCTGGTCATACTGGGCTCCATTTATATCCTGAACCATCTTCCTCATGCCCCTTGAGGGTCTCCAGTAAAGCCACACAACCTTCCAAGCAAATACTCGGCCCTCCCTCATTTCAGAGCTGAAGAGGCTAAGCTCCATGAAGCCCGAGGTCTCATCCAGCTTGGTACTGTGGACCCTGTCAAGGCCCTGCCAGATGTGAAGATCCAGGATGATGCTCAGAATCCCTAAGATGATGATGCTTGGATACCATGGCTCAGACTCAATGACTCAGAGTCTTCTGGGAAGCTCGGGCTTGGTCCCTAAGATGTTGGTAAAGGGAGTTTGTGAACACAAGATCCACGCCCGCATCCTGGACCAGGCTCGTCCCTGTGGCTTTCCACCCCATCGCCATTCCATGCAGCTCCTGTTAAATGCATCCTCTGCTAAAGCTGGCCCTGCTGAGCTGCTATAATTTAGCATTGATCCACGAAGTGCTTGGCCATTCTTTTTATGAAGGTTTCTGATTAAGGGTAGGGTGGGGTAAGGTGTAAGGTATCAAAGGATCACAGATTTAGAACTATAAAGGGCCTTAGAGGCTATCTTGTCTAAACTCTCTTTTTATAGATGAGGATACTGAGGCCAAGATGAGTTAAGTAGCTCATAGCTGAGGCAGAATTTGAACTCAGATCTAGGACTCAGCACTCTATCCGCCTAATTGCCATGGTACAGACTAGGGCTTGGGAGGAGCCAATGGCCCTGTGACATACAGCAAAATAACCTCTAGAAAGGAGTTCTCGTGGGCCCTGTCAGCAGTTTGATGAAATGTCTGTACCACTTCTCAGAATCATGTTTTTAAATACATAAAATAAAATACATATCCTTTATGGCCCCACGCGGGTTTTTACTGCAGTAGTTTGCCATTTCTTTCCGGCTCATTTTACGGATAAGAAAACTGGTGCCAACTTTACAGTGACTTGCCCAACATCACAAAGCTGCTAAGTGTCTGGGGCCGCATTTGAACTCAGGTCTTCCTGACTCCGGGCCAGGCTCTCTATCCACTGTGCCACTTGGCTGACCATGGGATTCTATTACATGAGATTGTAAAGGAAACCAATTATACTGAAACACAGTTACCAAAATGTTGCTTTTTTTTTAAGCTCATGGCCATCCCAGGATAAGAACCCTTCCTCAGAGCTTAGATTTTCCATCTGAGGCTAAGATCCAAGCAGACCCTTGACAGAGGAAAGAACAGGACTTCTCCAGAGCCCTGGGCTGTATTTGCTACACAGGCATGAAGAAGCTCTGAGTTGCACTTTTCTGTCCGTCTTTTAAAGCCCAACTCAAATGCTCCACCCACCAGGGAGCTTCAGCAGGAGCTCCAGCTTGGTAATGACCTTCCTCTCCTCAAACTGCATATACCACTTTGTTAGCCCATCTCCATTATCTTATATGTTATATATCTTATATATTATATAAGATATTATATATTATATAAGACATTCCCAGCTTTTTAAAGCACTTTAAACATATAACCTTCATTTGACCTTCACAATAACCTTGTGAGATAGGTGCTATTATCAGTCTCATTTAACATATGAACAAACAGAGGTCAATAAGGGTTTAAATGACTTGTCCAAGACACAGAGATTCTAAATGTCTGGGTTGGGATTTGAATTCACATCTCTATCTACTATGCCACAATGTTCCCACTAGACAATGAGCTCCCTATCTTCCCCCCAACCTCTCCCTATATGTTTGCTGAGTTTAACTGAAATTTAACCAACTGAAGGGATTTTTACATCTACGTCTCCAGTGGCAAGCTCTCCCTACCCCAGGACCAGTTCTGCTATGTCAACCATCAGACAAATTTCTCCCAGACCTTCTACCCAAACCTCAAACTCACAAGACCAAAGCCAAATTCATCTTCCCCTCCATCTTCTCCTCCAAACTGGCCCCATCCCTAGCTCCCCCATTTCTGCTAATGGCCCAAGCACCCTCTTACTTACCCAGGGCCTGAACCTCAGAGTTGGCTTTGGTGTTTCCCTTGGCCTCATCCTCCATATCTTGGCCAAGGTCTATTGATTCTATCTAAAGACTGCTCCCAACTAGACTCCACTCACAATGTCCATACTAGCTCAGAACCTTATTCTCTCCCACCAAGACTCTCCTAACTTGACAATCTCCTCCTTCCCTAATCCGGCTGCCAAGAGTCATCCCTGGTCAAATTCTGAACTGGACTGATAGAGAGGCAAAGGCCCTGAGCTAGCACATAGGAATCCTCAACTCTAGGCCCCATTCTGTCATGACCTAGGCACATCCTTTCCTGTTTACAGCCCTCAATTTTCTTTTCTGTAAAATGAGAGGGTCAGACCGTTGGTTAAGAGCTCTTAACTTCGGGGTCTGTAAACTTGTTTTTGATTACATTTTTAATATAATCTGATAAAAGTATTTCAAATAATTATTTTCCTTTCTAATCCAAAATATTTTATTTGGTGCATTTAGAAACACTATTCTGAGAGAGGATCCACAGGCTTCCCCAGACTGGCACAGCAGTCCACGACTCAAGAAAGGTTACGAATCCCTCACCTAGATAATCTGTGAGGTCCCTTATAAATCAAATGGGCTATCGGACTTATAAGCTCTCTCTGCAATGGGGAATCACAAAAGTAAATGACCTTTGGATAGTGCTTCTACAGTTTACAAAGGACCTCACATTTCTTGGTCCTAACAGCAATATGAGGGTGGTAGTTGCCTGTGAGTAAGGAGTCTGGAGACCAGAGAGTGAATCAGACAATAATAACATCCTACATGTCTATAGCCTTTTCATGTTTTACAAAGTGCTTTTCCCACAATAAACCAGTGAAGGAGGCAGTACCAGGAGGATTATTATCCTCATTTCAAAGAAGAAGAAATTGAAGCGCAGAAAGTTCGGCTTGCTCAGCCGAGGGAGCCAAGATTCACACTCTGGCCTCTGGACTCCCAGCTCAGGGCGCTTTGCACAGAACACGTTGACCAGATGATCTCTGCTTTCCAGACAAATCACGGCAGAGCATACAATAGAGTGGAAAGGGAATTTGACTTGAAGTCTGACAGTATGGGTTCAAATCCTTTATCTTGTAAACTGTGTGACCTGGGCCCACTGAAGTGAGCCCACTTCTCTGGGCCTCCCCATTTCTAGCATCTTGCAGATGCGGGAGCTGGACTCAAGTCCCCTCCATCTCTAACTAGAGGATCCTATGATTTCCAGTGAAAACAGGGATGAAGAGAAGCTTTGCATCTGACCCTGGAGGGAAAGCAGTTCTGTCACCCCTAATGTAGCCAGAAGGAAAACAAGCAGACTTCAAGTGATGCCATCCCCCCAGGGAGCTGCAGGGTGGAGTCTGAGGGAGGATTCCCAGGGGGTCCTTACCCAGACAGGGAAAGGAGCAGCTAGAGCCCAACCCCATGCTGCTCAGCCCCACAGCCTGGCCTGCTAGAGACAGCCTCAGGCAGCCTAGGAGATGGTGCCCCAGCCTTAGCAGAGGCTACAACAAACAACCAAGATTAATACTCAAGGGCCATTTGATTGAAAAGATTCATTTTTTTAAAAGATCAGTTCTTTTTGCTCTCAATGGCAAAGAAATCAGGTGCTAACAGGTCTGCCTCCACATCCTCTTCTGGACAAAAGGGCTGAGACCTGTGACTAATCCCTCCAGGCAAGAGGCAGGGCTGGAAATCCTGTCCAGTGAGGATGGCTCCTGGGGACCACGGTTGTCTAGGCTGCTGGAGAGCACAGCATAGTGGAAAGAATATACTAATTGGAACCAGGGGAGCTGAGTATGAATCACAGCTCTTCTACTTACTGTGTACCCTTGGATAAGTTATCGCCCCCTCTATGAATTTTATTTTCCTCACTATAAGATGATGATGATCTCTAAGGGCCTTTCGAGGACTAGGCCCTATTGTTCCTGAAGTCCTAATGGAGAACATGATAGCTTCCTTCATACATCTGAAGGGATACCAAGGAGCAGAGAGAGCAGATCTGTTCCATGTGGTTCCAAAGGGCAACTAGTGGAAAGAGTGGATTCAAAGACCTGGGTTCAAATTCTACTTCTGACATTTAATACCTACGTGACCTTGGGGCAAATCGTTTAATCCTCCTGAGTCTCTTTATCTGTAAAATGATAGAGTTGGAACTAAATAGTCCTTCTCTACATCTGTGATTTCTGGTCCTCAGTTTCCTCGCTTGTAAAATAAAGGGAAAGGAATCTTCCAGCTCTGACATAACAATTCCATATCAATGGGGGAGGGGTGCTTACTTTTTGGAAAACTTCCTCTCAATCGGAGCAATTCCAAGGAAATGAGCATCCAGGTAGGCAGCTGGACAGCTCCCTTCACCTCATCAAGCCAAGAATTGCCCAGCTGGGTGAGGGATCCTAGATTCCCAGCTGGAAGGAAAAGCACCTCCTTCCCCATCCCTTTTATAGCTAAGAAAACAAGACCAGAAAGTGGAGTCAGTTAGTAAATGATAGAGACTGAATTTGAATCCAGGTCCCCTGATTCCAAAAGCAATGCCCTTTTTTTTTCTATTTCACACTGTCTCTCAGAGAGATGTATGACTAGTAAAGGAGGTGGATGGGTTACCCAGCCAGAGCAAGGGATGACCGATGGGCAGCCCTCTCTCCCACTGAGATCCACTGAAATCCATGCAATGATAAGAGACTGATTTATTTATTAATATTAGAATAGATTTAGAAATGATTTATTTATTAATAATACAATATTGATGGGACCCATTCATGGGAAGATGAAGCCAAGAATCACCCTGGATAAGGAGACACAGGGGCTGCGGCCTGTAGGCTTGGTTGGGTGGTAGTCCACATCAATGGGATCATAAATGTCCCCCTCCGCCCCCACAGCAGTGCCTCCCACAAAGCAGGCACTCAATACATGACAGCTGAATTGAATTGGATTCTTCCCTAAGGACAGAATGAGATAATGGATGGGAAAGAGCTGAGAGAGAGGTAAATGGGGTGGTTCTCAGAAAGAAATGCACTTCCATTACTTCCAAGAACACATAGACACTCAGCCTTGGCTAACAAGAGCCTGGCAAGTGGCCTTCCTGCCTCATCAGCTTTATGGAACAGAGAAGGATCGCTGGCAATTAGCACATCCTTCTTACCCAAACTGCACTCTTAAAGGGCTTGAAAACAATTGTCTCCCCCTGACATCCTGGCACCCCTTCCTGGATCTCTGTTTCCTGAAGGGGACCAGGATGAGGAAGGGCCTCGAGATCATGCCCATGATTTCTGCAGCTTAGGGGAATTTCTAGTGAGAAATTTCCCTGTACTAACGCAGGGAGGCACTTTCTCTTCAACTCAAAGTGTTAGAGTTGCCTAGAGGCTAAATGACTTGCCAGGGTCACAGAACCAATACATATTAGATGCAAAACTTGAACCTAGCTTCCTGAATGCAAGGCTATCCACTGTGCCAAGCTACTTCCACATCTCTATCCATGCCATGGAAGGATCAGTTGAAAGAACTAGGGATGCGTTAGCCTGGAAAAAAGAAAACTTGGGGAGGGGAGGGAGAGAAGATGACAATACCTTAGATCATATTTACTCTGCTTGGCAACCGAGGGCAGGATGAGGAACAGTTGATGAACAAGGGAAATTGCCCATTGGACTCAAGGTAAGGAAAAGCTTACTAGCAATTAGATCTGTCCCAAGGCAGAATGGGCTGCCCCAGGTGCACAAAAGTCACAGAATTACAGACTCTCCGAGTCAGAAGTTCAGAACCCTCAGAGACAATCTTGTGTAGCTGAATGGGGGTGGTGGACTTCCCAGCCCTGGAGGTCTTCAAGCAAAGGCAGGAATACAACTTGCCCTGTATGTTCTAGCAGGAACTCTTGTTAACAATAACTCACATTTATATAAACACTATAGGGTTTACAAAGCCCTTTCATCACAACAACCCCATGGGGTAGGAAGAATATTTTGATTTCCATTTTACAGACGAGGAAATTGGGGTTTTGAGGGACTGTGTACCTGAAGCAACATTTCCCATCCAAGTCGTCTTGGAATCAGGAAACCTGAGTTCAAATTTCACTTCTCAGAATCACTTAATCTGTCCCAGGTTCAGTTTCCTCCTCTGTCAAATGGGGATATTAACTCACTTCTCCAGGTCACAGTGAAAAAAGTGAGTGGTAGAAACCTCCAAGTACCATAAAGATAGAAGTTACCATTATTCATCATTATTCTTGCACACGACACACATTCATAGACATACACAGGTACAGACACTCCCGCAGTCACACCAAAACAAATTCCCATTACACAGACACACAATGCGGACAGATATATAATGCAGACAGACACACAGACTTACGTGGTCACAAACATACACACATTGGTACCCACCCTCTCATGGTCACCCCCAGATACAATGATACCACAGCGTCCCATGGTGTTCACTCATTCGTGTGTACACACACACACACACACACACACACACACACACACTCCTACAAATCTCTAAACCCAAACACTGATCAAATAAAGATTATCTGGCAGACAACGATCAACTTTCTCTCATCTCTGCTCCCCTCTTCACCTCAAGCATCTTCCTCAACCTCTGCCCTCCCATTCTATCAACATACATAATGATGCACCCTCAAATACTCTAACTTTGCTCCTCAATCAATTCAGTTCCCATGACCTTCTCTATGCTGCCTCAGCTATACACAAGAATGGTCAGTTATACCCTTGATCTTGCTATCACCCACAAGGAAGGGTTCCACCTCCCATGATCGAGAACTCTGAAGTTCCTTATCTGAATGTAACCACCCATTATTCCATCTCTTCCTGTAAAGATGGAATCTCCATGGTACCTTCTAAAACTATTCTTAGTCTTCCACCCTCCATCGCTCAGTTCTTTCCCAGGCCATCACCTCCATGGTAGCTATAATCTCACACCTTCCCAATCCCTGCCTCTTATCAATTCAACTCTACGCTAGCCTCCTACCCTCAAATCCCTTGACCCTTTGTCCTGCTGCTGCCTGTACCCTGTCAAATTCTCAACCCTGGTGCCTCCTCCACCCCTACTCTCATACTACTAACCAGAACAGGACAAAGTCACACAATCACAATAACTAAGGCCACTACAAATCTGTTATCTAATCTCAACTGGGCTCTCACTACAGCAAGGCAATCCTTCCATGCCTTGCCATCTGTGCCTCTATCCCACTTATCACAGGAATTATTCCAAATCTTCCTTTATAGAGAAAATGAGGGCCTCTCCTTCCCTCCTTATCTCACAAAGTCCTGACATCATCCCCCACAATCTCCTCCTCTCCAAGGCCAACTCCTCCACGTGACCCTTTGTCCCATCCCACTCTGCCATCTTTTCTGGAAGGTTGCTCCCCCCTCTCTCTAATCTTTGACCTCTTCCTCTCTACTGGTTCCTTTCCTTCCACCTACAAATACACCCAAGTCTCCCCCATCCTTGAAAATCCCACGATCCCTGCTAGCTACTATACTATACATCCCTATCCTTTTTCTCACCCAAACTCCTTGAAAAAGCTGTCTACACACATCACCCTTACTTTCTCTTCTTATTCTCTTCTAAGCACTCTGCAATCTGGATGCCAGCCTCCGCACTCCACTGAAACTGCTCTTTTCACAGTTTCTAAGAATCCTCTCATTGACAAGTCTAACTCCTCAAGACCCGTCCTTCTTGACTTTCCTCTGACACTACTGACCTCCCCCTACCCCTTCCTGGATTCTCTCTTCTCTTAGCTTTCATGACACTGCTCTCTTCGGGCTCTCCTCCTACCTGTCTAAAGGCCCCTTCTCAGTCTTCTTTACTGGATCATTGGCCATTGGATGCCTTCTAACTGTGAATGCAGTTCAAAACTCTGTCCTGGGCCCTCTTCTCTTTTCTCCCTACACTCTCTTAGTGACCTCAGAATTTCCCAGGGGTTCAATTATCATCTCTAAGCATATTAGCCCAAGATCTACAGATGTCTCTAGCCCTAGTCTAAATTTTAAGCTCCAGTCCTACATTACTGGCGGTGCATTAGACATTTTAAATGGGACAGCCAGGAAGCACTTCAAACTCCTGTTCTAAAACAGAGCTCATTATCTTTTCCCCAAACCCACACCCCTCTCAAACATCCCTGTTACTGCCTAGAGTACAACCATCCTTCCAGTCACCCAGCTTCATAGCATCAATGTCATCCTTGATTCGCTGCTCTCATTCCTCAAGTCTTCCCTGATCCTCTCCCAGCTAATGGTGTTATTTCCAAATATTCCTGGTATTCATTTTTTATGTATTTTGTATATACCCATGTGTCTGTATTGTTCTTTTTCCCCAATCAGTCTTTGTACCTCCTGCGCTAAGTACAGTGCCTGATAAACAGTCAACCTTGATAAATGCTTGTTGATTAATTAGTTTATTCTTAAATCCTCAATGGTTTTAATCAAACACCATTATAAACAGGATTTTCTCCCCACATCCTGAGTTTTTATGCATAATACTGCCTCATTTACACTCAAAATCTTAAATTTGAAGGACTCTTATACCATCTTGTCAAACCCCCTTACTTTTATGGAGGAGTAAAGTAAGCCCCAACAGAGAGCAGGTCTGTGGTCATCCAAAGTCACACAGCCAGTTGGTAACAAAGCTGGTCTTGACTCCGAGCTTCCTGACTCCTGGTGCCACCTGACTCTCCACACTACACTCGTCTGTCTCACTGAGCTGTCACCAGCCTATCTGGCATGCTAACTCCAAGAATTAAAACCTAAGAAGAGAGGTCTCCTGAGTATTCAAAATAGAGACTGCAAATTCTATGCACCTAAGCTCATGCAGGTTATTCATTCACAAGCCAATAATGAGAGACGGTTGACTCACATTAACCACAAATCTAAAATACTATGTTCCCTGACACCCCAGATCACAACCGGGGGGGAGGGGCACCTAGAGGCCTGAGCACTGACAGCCAGAAGACACACATGGTATAGCAGATAGAATATTAGACTTTGAGTCAGGAAGATTCAGAGTTCCAATCCTGTGTCAGGCTATTTGACCCCGGGCAAGATGCTAAACCTCAATCTACCTGTTTCTCTTCTGCAAAATGGGGATGGTAATAGCACCTACCTCCCAGGGCTGTTTTTAGCTAAATGAGATAACATGTAAAGTACTTTGCAAACCTCAAAGTGCTACATGAATGCTGTTTATTGCTGTTGCTGCTGTTCATTAGCAAAATGGAAAACCTTGGGGGAAGCGGACAAAAAAAAACCCCACAAAACTCACTAGTCTTGAGCCACAAAATATAAAAGCAGGCAAACGGTGGCATGTAGCTTAGTCATCCTGGAGGGTACCACTGTATTCTAGGTCATAAACCAAAGATATTCATAATGATGCCTCTGAATCATCACAAAAGGGATACATATGTTCTAAATTTGGTACTTATGAAGGGAGAGATGTATATAATCCATCTTAGGAAGACCCTACAAAATCACTTGAACCTCAGCATCAGAAGGGACTACAGAGGTTATTTAATCTGCCCCATACCTGAAATCCCCATGGCTTGAATGCCTCCAATGGGGACAAATCCACTCTCCTCCAATGATACCCTACTCTACTTTTAGATGTTCTCATAGTAAGAAGAATCGGTACTAAATTCAGCTCTCAAAGTGGCTAACATTTTTTTCAATGCTTTAAATTATAAAGTTATTCTGAACCATCAGTCTAAAAGAATCCCTTATATAGTCCCTTCCTCAGGGAACTGTCCCTAATCTGAAGCAGAGGCTGTGGTGGCAACCAAAAATGGGCTCCTTAGCACTTAGTCAACAAGTGCCCTTGACTAGTTTGGCTTTTTCCCCTGAACTGAATACTGTTTGTATGTTGGACTGGAGTAAGCTTGTCGGCCCCTTCGCCTTGCTTCCCTTGCTTAAGCTGATGGAAAGAACCTGTGCTTTCCCGGTCAACCCCTTCACCTTGCTTAAGCAGATTGAAAGAACCTGTGCTTTCCCCGGCGTACCTTACACCCCCGCAAAAGCCGGATGGTTAAAAGCAGCTCCTGTTGGAGCCAGAGGCTGCTATAGCTATAGCCACAGCCGAAGCAGGAGCTGCCAGTAGCAGAGCTGACCTACGGGAGGAAGCTGAACAAAGACTTCAGGCCAGTGGGTAATCTTTTTACCATAGAGGGGGAAGCATGATTTTACTTTATGCAATCATGCTTCTCTGTAGCCTCCTGGTTACTCTTTCAAGGCGTACTTATTGGGCCTGGAAGCTTTTGATCAATATATCAAAATGGGGTTGCTGGTTCATGG
Source organism: Trichosurus vulpecula (assembly GCF_011100635.1). Classification (NCBI taxonomy): domain Eukaryota; kingdom Metazoa; phylum Chordata; class Mammalia; order Diprotodontia; family Phalangeridae; genus Trichosurus; species Trichosurus vulpecula. Next base: position 122,088,784 of record NC_050574.1, on the reverse strand, counting down.
GTTGGTTACTGTGGAGCCTAAATATATGTTTTGATTCTTCTACCTTCTACTTTGAGAGTTTCTTATATCCGGCGGTTCCGAACCTTTCAGACATGTTTATGATCCTCTTTGAGATTATAAACTCTGCCCTCCTATTACATTTGGCGACGAGGATGGGATCGCTAGGTATAAGATCTCTATTTAGAAGCAGAACAATTCCAGAGGAAGAGATGAATATCCCAGGATGGGAGGATCCATTTTATTCCTCCCTAGCAAAAGAATTGGCTAAAAAAGCTGGACCCTGTGAAAACTGGGAACCAAGGCTACGGAGAGGAGATCCTAGGGATTTAGAAAAGTGTTTACAAGAAGTTGGGATTCAGTCAGGGGCATCACTATCTAGGCAAAGCTGGATAGTGTTATCAGCCTACCGGCTAGTATACGAAAGATTGAGATTAAGTGAAAGACATGGGGGCACTCCTACCCCACAGCAAGAAGGGGAATCTCAGATAGCAGGAGACCAAACTGACTCAAATGAGAACTTTTCTATTAATGTGGCTAAGAGCAACAGGAGACCAAAAAAGCCCAGAGTGCATTTCAACCCAGCCCAGAAAGAGCCTGACTGCCTGCTTCGTCCTAGCCATGGTGGCAGAGGAAGTGAGTGGGGGGAAAATGAGACAATGTTAGGGGCTGAGGCACAAAACACTACTGGGGTTCAGGATGTCCCTCACACAGAGAATAGGAGATGGTTAAATGATCAGACAAGGGCTCGACCCATACAAAGGAGGAAGACAGAAACCCGAGGTGAAGATTCAGTTACAAGGGAAATTCAGGAAGATTTCTCACCGCAAGAGGTCACAGATATTTTGAGTAGATTCAGCCAAAGAATAGGAGAACCATTAATATCTTGGATGGTAAGACTCAGTGATCAAGGGGCCAGTGGAATATCAGTAGATAGGACAGACTGCATGAGATTCATAGGTATCAGCCATGATCCTCTAGTTCAACAAGCTTTTAGGGAACATCATCAGCAAGGAGATGGTGATAGCAGGACTACTCTGTTGGCGTTAGCCGCTGTGGGATGCAATAAGAGATATGCTACTGATTCTATGTGGCCCACTGAGCACAGACCCTGGTATTCACTTAGAGATTGTATCATGAGACTAAAGGAGGAGGTGATGAAGACTGCCATTATGATAGGAACTGCAGACAAATATTACAATGATCCAATGGGACTGCCTCATAGGAATTTAATAATTAGGACAGCTCCCCCTGCTTATAAACAACTAATTTTGAATTTATTACTTGGAGAAGTAGGGAGCCGTCTTACAACAGTGATAAATAAGATTTTACAGTTACATGACTTAGGTGACTGGGGAAGGGATAGATCTCCTCGAGAGAGAAGGGTGAATAACCAGCAAACTTGGCGCCAAAGGAGAGTAACAAGGAAAGAAATGTTTACTGCTCTATTGAGATCAGGGGTAGGTTTTGAAATGATAAATGGCATTCCAACCAATGAATTATATAGAATGTATAGAGATAAAGGACTTGGTAACAGGAGAAATAGGGAAATAAGAACTGCTCCTGCAAGCCCACAAGCCACTCAGAGTGAAGGTGACCTTGTGTGATTAACGGATGAAAACTTGTACATTTGGGGAAAGGCTGGGAGGACAATCCTAGTCTCTATCTAGGATGGGATCCTCTTAGTTTAATTTTCCCATTGTGTTTCCTTGTACATCTGGGGAAAGGCCGAGAGGACAATCTTAGTCTCTATCTAGGGTGGGATCCTCTTGGCTTCCTCATTATGTTCCTTTTGAAAAGAAACATTTCCCACCTGAGTTTGGCTCTGATGTTGGATCTTTGCATAACTGAAATCTCAACCAAACTTGAGATGATTTTATTTGAAGAATAATAGTCCATACTTGTCTACTCTTTTTGTCCTTTGTTTTGGCTAACCTTGTTGCTAGTTTTGTTTCCTTTAGGCTTAAGCACCCTGCACTTTCTGGTGACTGCCTAAGCACATAGCATTCTTGGAATTCCTGCCAGCTAGTTAAAGAACTGACCTCTGGAATGGGACTTTTTGGGGCAGGGCCATCTCTACATCCAATTTCAGCATGAAGGAGCTATGGAAAATGAGACCATCACCCCTCACCCCAAGATTTTGAGCCCCAATCGTTCAAGGGGGGTGGGAATGATGAGAGTGTTCTGTTTACTTATTTTGTGTTATCCTTGCTGTGTTGTTTTATTGTTATGATATTATGGGACCTAGGGGTGGATCACATTTGAATCATAAACCAATATTTAGGAATGTCACCAAATGATATGTTTTGCTTTATTATGAATGATATGTTTTAGTTTCCTTTGTAATTGGATCACAATGTATGTTCTAGGATACATGGCTGATTAGATTATGTATCCTATAACAAGGGGTGGAGAAGTGTGTTGGCAACCAAAAATGGGCTCCTTAGCACTTAGTCAACAAGTGCCCTTGACTAGTTTGGCTTTTTCCCCTGAACTGAATACTGTTTGTATGTTGGACTGGAGTAAGCTTGTCGGCCCCTTCACCTTGCTTCCCTTGCTTAAGCTGATGGAAAGAACCTGTGCTTTCCCGGTCAACCCCTTCACCTTGCTTAAGCAGATTGAAAGAACCTGTGCTTTCCCCGGCGTACCTTACACCCCCGCAAAAGCCGGATGGTTAAAAGCAGCTCCTGTTGGAGCCAGAGGCTGCTATAGCTATAGCCACAGCCGAAGCAGGAGCTGCCAGTAGCAGAGCTGACCTACGGGAGGAAGCTGAACAAAGACTTCAGGCCAGTGGGTAATCTTTTTACCATAGAGGGGGAAGCATGATTTTACTTTATGCAATCATGCTTCTCTGTAGCCTCCTGGTTACTCTTTCAAGGCGTACTTATTGGGCCTGGAAGCTTTTGATCAATATATCAAAATGGGGTTGCTGGTTCATGGGTTGGTTACTGTGGAGCCTAAATATATGTTTTGATTCTTCTACCTTCTACTTTGAGAGTTTCTTATATCCGGCGGTTCCGAACCTTTCAGACATGTTTATGATCCTCTTTGAGATTATAAACTCTGCCCTCCTAATACAGAGGCATTGGGTGATGAGCAGATCAGGGCTTGAATGTCAGATCGACAAGACAGAACTTTATTCAGTAGGCCCTGGGGAGCTTTCAGAAGGTGTTAGAGTGGGGATCCAGGAGAGGTGGGTGGGTGATACTAGAAAGTCTCTTGAAGGAACCCTTTCAGAATCGCGATATCATGGAGTTAGAGTCAAAAAGAACCTTGGAAACAGTCTGATTCAATTCCCTCACTTTATAGATGAGAAAACTATATTCATGAGAAAATTCTCTGTGCTCATATCAGAACTCTGACTTGGGGTTGGCATCTTTGGCTACAAGGGACAGAAGGATGAAGCCTGGGAAGCTGGAGCCAGGATCTGAGCTTTTCCCTTCTACACCAGATCCAGGGTTATGGTTCCTTGGGGGAATGGATCTAGAAAGGGCTGGATCCAGCATACTTGGGTTCAGGTCCCAGCTCTGTCACTGACCAAAGTCCCTTCCCTCCATTTCTACGTCTGTTCTCTGTTCCAATCAATTCAGAGAGTTTCGCCTAGAGAGAAATCATCCTCCCTTGTCCTAGGATTAGCAAATTCCCATGATCTGCTGTTGAGAGACTGTTCTGTTCACAAGTATTTACAGGAGCAGGGACTTTTTTTTCCCTTCGGTGCTTACTGGAATTTAGTAAGTGATTAATGCTTGTTGACATAACCCTAGGCCAGAGGAAGGATGGTTTCAGAAAAAAAATAAAATAAAGTCACAGAGAGATGAAATGAGGTCACAAAATTAGAAAGATGCAGACCTGGGCTTGAGCTCTGACTCCAGATGTTGTATGATATCACAATTACAGAGAAAGAAACTCAAACCCAAACCCCAGAGCCAATGAAGTTTCCCAGACGCTCCCTCCATGTCTTCCCTTCCCTCTATTCTGAGTGTCCGGGGCCCAGGGTAGCTGGAGATGGTTGTGCTTTAATCCAGATCCATTATATAGCCTTCCCTTCTCTCTGCCAGCTTTCTTTGCTCTCTCTCTCTTCCCCCATCTGTCTCCAGGGAGTGTTCTTCCTATCAGCAAAGCCTAGAATGAGTAGTGGGAAGTACATGCATCATTTGGAGTCCACTGGTGCCACAGCAGAGCTGATGGAAGGACAGACCAGAATGTTCTAGACTCTCCAACACCAAAATCATAAAACCTCACATTTGGAAGTGGCCTCAGAAGGCATCTAACCTAGGGCAAGCAGGAATCCTCTCTACAACATATCTGGCAAGGGGTCATCAAGTTGCTGCTTGAACTCTTCCAGGGATGCAGAACTTACTACCTTCCAAGGTAATCCTTTTCATATGATCAAAGATTTAGAACTGGAAGGAGATAATTTATTGGAGATCATTTATTATAAGCCCCCCAGAGAGGGGTAAGTGACTTGCCTGAGGTTACACAAATATTTCACACCGACACTCAGAGGTAGAAGAAATGACCTCAAAGGTTATTTGCTTCAACACCTTCATCTTGCAGGTGAGGAAACTAAGACCTGGATTTTGCAGAAGTGACTTACCCAAGGTCACACAGGTAGTAGGTAGTAAGTCTTGGGTCTGAACACCATGGTAATGTGATGCTAAATGTTTGACAGCCCTCCAGGGGGAAAATGTACAGACAACAAACATATAAGTTTAATCTGAACTATTAACATTTTCTTAATTCTAGACAGTCAGCCAAACAGTCAATCAAGTCCTGATTTGTATCTTTTGCCAATTTCTGAGGTATAACTGCTCACCCTAAAAATTTAATAATGGGCTTGGAGCCTAGATGAGCTCGTTCCAGCACACCCTTGATTTGAATCGATTTCCTTTGGTTGGAATAATAGGTAGTATTAACCCCATATCCCAAATGAAGAAACTGAGGCTGAGGCAAGGTTAAGTGATTTGCCCCAGTCAGATAGTAAGCATCTGAAGCATGACTCAAATCCAAATCTACCTTCAAACTTAGCATTCTCTCCACTACCCCACAACTGCCTCTTAATGACTTGCTGACACAAAGAGAATATTTCCGAGTTTCCGAAGCTCTTTGTGTCTATTATTCCATCTGATCTCACTTCAAGGCAGGGAGGGAAATGATACAGAGGACACTCTCCCCATTCTACAGATGAGAAATCTAGAAGAGGGGTAAGAGCAAAGGGAGAAGGCATGGAGGAGATGAAAGAAAAAGGAGAATGAGACAGAGAGAGGGGGACAGAGGAAAGGGTACTCCTTTTCCCTCTTTGCCATCCACAGAGATTCCTACCAAACCTATCCATCTCTCCCGGACTCACATTTCTCCACCACTATGGACCCGGTGAAAAGAACCATATTAACAAGCAAGAAATTGGACTCCAGTGATCTTCTACCCCCATTAAGCCTGCCCTTCCCACATGGGGATTAGCTCTGTGGTCTGGGCCTAAGCTCCCGTTTATCGTTTACCTTATTTATTATTTAAATAGTTTCTGCACCTTCCCTCCAGAGAGCTCAAAGCACAGTCAGCCAAAAAAATTCCCAGCACTCAACAAAGCAGCAGGAAAAATCAGGGTTAAAGTAGAAGAAAGAGAAGATGCCACTCACACAGTTGATGCTTGATAAATGTGGAATGGGACTGGATGGGAATGGGAGGAGAAGGGAAAAGAGGAGGAAGGGCCATAGGAATGAAGGATCATTGAATGTTTGTTGGATTGACTGAGGAAGAGGCATCAAAGGACTTAGTGCTGGAAGGGAGCTTAAGCATCACTGAGCCCAACCCTTCCTTTCATAAATGAAGAAACTGAGACCCAGAGATTTGGAGAAGGGACCTGTCCAAGGTACCAAGAAGCAGAGTCAGGACTGAAAGCCACCTTCTCTAAAAACCCAGTTCTCTAACTATAAATCCATAATTGCAAAGGGAGCAGGAATGAGAATGAAGAAGAAAGGCAAGAGGATGAGGCAGCTGGGTGGCACAATGGCTAGAACACTGGACTTGGAGTCATGGAAGACGCAAGTTCAAATCCCATCTCAGACACTTAGTAGCTGGGTGATCCTGAGTAGGTCACAACTCTTTCAAGTTCAGTTTTCTCATCTGTAAAATGGAGATAATAGCTGCTACCTTATTGTGAGGATCAAGAGATAACACGTGTAACGTGTTCTGCAAATCTAAAAGAGCTTGAAGACCAATGTCAGTTATTATTAAGTATCAAAGTGAGAAGGGTTAAAGGCAAAGTGGATAAGAGAGTTGGCCTCAAAATTAAGAAGACCTAGGTTCAAGTACTGCTTCTTACATATACTGGCTGGGGGACTCCAGGCAAGGGACCTCACCTCTCAGTCCTCTGGGTAACTGTCTAAGATTAAGTTAAGGAAAAGTGCCAACCTGCATTGGTAAGGACCTTTTCCTAACTCAGAGATCCCTATATCAGTGGTATAACCAACTGGTCCAGGCCCTATTCCTAGCCTAGTGTTCACACCCCCATCTTCTGTCTCCAAATCCAATTCTCTTTGCACCACCCCACCCTTCCCAGGGTCCCGAATGTCCAATTCTCAGAGGTAGAAATGACATTTAGAGAAAGGCTCAAGGAAAAATCTCCTTCCTCGGGTCTTTAAAAAAACAAAAGATTCACCTGCTTCAAATGAATTCTTAAAGTCAGGGGATGGTCAACTCTAAATGACCCCACAGGGTTACATACATACACATATACACACATACACATACACACACATACACACACACACACACACACACACACACACACCCCTTTGATTCCATAACAAACACGTTAACTGAGGAACTCTATGAAAAGAACACCTGGGCCCTAGGTCTGCTGTAGACTCTCTGCAACCTTACGCAGGTCTTTGATATTTGGGAGGTAAGATGAGCTTAGGCAATCCTGGTGCTGGAGATTCTGAAAGAATAGCTGGACATCTTGGAGCCCAATAGCTCCATCACACAAGCAGGCACAGCAGCTCCTTCATGCCCTCCTGGGGTGTGTGTGTATGTGTTTGTGTGTTTGTGTGTTTGTGTGTGCATGTGTGCGTGTGTGCGTGTGAGAGTGTGTGTGTGTGTGTGTGTGTGTGTGTATTGCAATAGAGGAGGGCAGGCCCCAGGATGCTGAAAAACATGAGAAGAACAATAAGTCAAAGTCTCAAGGAACCCAAACCTATTTCCACAAAGATGGGAAGGTGGACTGTAGGAAGGAAGGAAGGTAAAGGTGGGTGCTGACAGCATGAGGAAGAGTGAGGGGAGCAGAATGACCTCTGACTTAGCAAGAGAACCTAGAATCTTAGAAGTGCAGACTCAGAGAAACTTAGAATATTCTAGAAACTTAGAATATCAGAATGAAAGGCTCACAGATCATAGACTTGGAACTAGAGGGAATTTAAAGGTCACCTAGTCCAATCCCTTCATTTTGCAGAAGAGGAAACTGAGGACAGCAGAGGTTAAGTCACAAGGTCACAAAGGTAGTAAATATTAAAGCCAACATGTAGAACCAGGTCATCCAGCTTGAAACCCAGCATTCTTTCCATAGCAACACAATAGAATTTAAATTTTAGAGTCTCAGGACCATGAAACGTTAGGATTTTAGAGCTCAAAACCATAGAATCCTAGAGCTAGGAGGGACCTTAAGGTTATCTAGTCCAATTCCTTTATATTATAGATGATGAAAATAAGGCAGAGACAGAAAGAGACTTGGACAAAGTTCAGACTGAGACAAGTTCGTGGCAGAGCACAGACTAGAAAACAAGTCTCCTTGCCTCTCCGTGCGCCCCCTTTTCTATAGCATTTCCCAGGAAAGGCTCCTACAGCCAAGTCAGTTCAATTCAAATCCAATCTATTCAGACTGAACCAAACTCTATGCCTAGCCCTGCTGTGCTCTGCTATGCTGTGAAGTGAGGGGGAGAAGACCCAGACTTGCTCCCAAAGCTTTCTCGGTTTGCCTGAAGACTGCTGCTCACCACTACATGGGCACTTCCTAGGCTCTCAATCATAGCCGGCCTTAGCAGGAGCTAATGACACCATCTGCAGAGGCAGCCCAAGGAAGTGTTAACACAGCTGAGAAGGAAGGCCTGGCCTCGATCCAGGCTACCACCTGCCTCCTCAGCCCCTCACCACAGCCCCAACCCCAGCCTTAGTCCCAGCCCCAGCCCCAGCTGTCAGGGAGCACCTGGAGCCTCCGCAGATGGAGCAGGCTAAGGTAGTGCTAAACTGGAAACAGTGGTTGGGGGAGGGAGGGGAACACAGTACTTGTCATATAGAATTCATGATCTGAATCCAATGCAAGTGAACAAACACTTATTAAGCACCTATTTTTATACAAGACCTGGTGCTAAGCGATGGGAATAGGAAGTTAAACCACAAACAAGAGTTCCTGTGCTCTAGAACATTCTACTCTGCAGGAGGATGCAGTTGTCCACAGAGAAATAAACACAAGATAATTTAAGAAAGTAGAGCCCTAACAAAGGAAGGGATCAGGAAAAGGCTTTTGGAAAGAGGTGGTACCTAAACTGAGTCTTAAATAAAGCTGAGGATTCAAAGAAGTAGGAGGCACAGTACCTTGCAGAGAGTAGGCACTCACCAAATGAATGAATGAACAAATGAATGAATAAATGAATGAAATATGCTATAAGGGAAGGTAAATTAGAGTATTGGATTAGATCAGGGCTGGGGAACCTTCGGCCTCGAGGCCACATGTGGCCCTCTAGGTCCTCAAGTGCAACCCTTTGACTAAATCCAAACTTCACAGAGCATTAGGTCAAAGGGCCACACTTGAGGACCTAGAGGGTCACTGTGTGGCCTCGAGGCCGCAGGTTCCCCACCCCTGGACTAGGTGGCCTCTGAAGGTCCTTTTGGGGTCTAAATACGTGATCCTATAATCCTAAGTCTATAGCTTATATATCTCCCCTATCTCCCCACAGCCTCAACCTTGGGATTAGACACCTAATACATTCCCATTCAAAACCTTACCAACAGAGGCTGGATAAGAGAAGGCACTGGTATTTTCACTGAGATCCACCACCAAGGAGAGAAAGGTCCCCAACCAGATGATAACTGGTGTAAGGGAATCATCCTCCTGAAAGCCATCCCTCTGCCTCTGCTAACAAAGGTACAATACAAGAATATATTACACCATGATGGCATTTAGAGCTGGAAGACCTTGGAACCTGAATGTTAGAATTAGAAGAGACCTAGAACAAAGAACACAGAATATCTGAGCTGGGAAGGACATCAGAAGAAAGAATGTCAGAGCCAGAAGGACCGTTAGAGATCTCGTCCAATCATCTCACTTCACAGGAGGGGAAACTGAGAACCTTTGAAGTTAACTGGCATGGCCAAAGTTACAGAGGTAGTAGGAGCTGATCTGATTCCAAACCTAAGGCTTTTTCTACTCTACCTTTTTTTAAACAGAGGTATGCCTACAATAACCGTAATAATGGCTAGCATTTTATAGTAATCTAAGGTTTACAAAGCACTTTGCAAATGTCTTGTTTGATTCTCACAATAATTCTGAAAGGCTGATATTATTATTTTACCAATGTAGAAACTGAGGCAGATGGCAGTCAAATGACTTGGCCAGGATCACTCAAATAGTAAATGTGTGAGGCCAGTTTTAAATTCCTGACTGCAGATCTAGCATTTTGTCTACTGCACAGCATATCTGGCTACCTCATCCATATACGAGGCATACACACATATATATTTAAAAATACACATTATGTATATGTGTGTGAGACATGTTGTGTACATAAGATATAATATATATATATGTATGACACATGTTATATACCTAACATGAAACACAGACACATAGAGTAATAAAGAGAACTAGATATATACTAGACACCACTAGGGCTGCTGCCCAGACAGTCCCTCCTGGTATAGACTCCAGGCACATCTATGCTCAGAGAGACTAACGATTTTTGATCATCTCAGTCAATCACCTGGTGTAAGCCCCACCCCCATTTCACAGAAGAGAAAACTGAGACCCAGAGAAGGAAAAGGACCTACCAAAAATGGAGAAGCTAGAACCTAGGCCTCCTAATTCCCAGCCCAGTGCTACTACATAAAGCCTCTAATGACCAAGAAATACAATTCAGTCAATAATCAGAGAACGGTACATTAAAAGTCAGCTAAAGGGAACCTTAGAACGTAGAAGGTTTTACTGTAGAAGGGCATGGGGCTCAGAGAGGTGAGGTTACTTTCCCAAGGTCAAAGGCAAGGTTGATGGCAGGGTGAGACTGGGCTTTATCTCCCAGATGCTCGGGAGGCCTGAAGGATGGCAGGTAGAAGTCAGTAAGGCCTTTTGAGCCTAGAGTGGAACAGAAAGTCATGGAAGGATTCACAAGGAGAAGAGAGGACCACAAGGCTAGCCAACTGTAAGGGTTCTGCAAACCCCCATCCCACAGGTGTCCTGTGAAGCTGGCTGAGCAGACTGGACTGGACGGGAGCCAGAATGGCAAGAGGAAGCATCTTGAGAGGGAAGGGGAGGGGGAGGAGGGCTAACAGGAGAGAGCCAGACACAGAAACACCTCAGCCTCCTCTTTCCAACCAAAACAAAGTCCCCCAAGGGAACAGTAGCAAAGAACGGCAGGAAGGAGGAGGCAGTGGGGAGGAGAGACTGGGGCCGGTGGGGCTGGCTTGGCAACAGTATGGAGCACTGTCTGCCAGTTTGGGTTCAGTCATGGTCAATAATACAGACTCAGCACCTCTGATTCTATGGGTTAAAAAAAAAAAACATTTGTGCTGCAAAGACAAGGAAAGAAAATAGCTGTTTTCATGAAGGCCCAAGTCTGAAGGGCAGACCCAGCCCTGTACTCAGGCAGTTTCTAATCCAGGAGGCAGGTATGGACCCACCCCAGAGAGATCCTCCAATCTTAGAGACACAGCTTTGTCCTTAGGGAGCCTCCAGTGAAACCCCAAGTCTGAGGTGGGAGATACGGCCCTGTCCTCAAGGACCCTCACAGTCAGAGAGGGAAATGCAGCCCTGCCTACAGAGGGCTCTAATCCAAGAGGGTATATATGGCCCCTCTTCAGAGAGTCTGAAGGAGACACATCCCAGCCCTCAGGGAGCCACCAATATGATAAAGAGACAGCCCTGTTCTCTGGGAGCTTCCAATTCAAAGGGGGCAGACATAGTCCCTCCCCAGAAAAAGCCCCTAGTCTGAGGGAGAGATAAAGGCCCTTGTCCTCAAGTAATCCATGGTATAAGAGGAAAATATCGCTTCTTCCCTCAGGGAACTCCAACCTCTGGTTCCCCTAACCTCTCCCTTCCCCCAGGCCCTCATGGCCTCCAATCAATGCCCCTGGCTCCAAGCTATGAAGGGAGACTGTTAAAAACACCGGCTATCGGAAAGTCTCTCAAAAACTTTACTCGCTCATTAATTCATCCATCCATTCAACAAACATTAAGAACATCCCAAGCACAGAGAAAACCGGAGGTAGACGCAAAAGGAGCAGCAAGAGTCTAGGGATTTGAGTCAGAAGGGCTGGCTTCAAATGCCAGTGTGACCCTGGGCAGGTCCGCATCTCCCTCAGACCTGGGGAGAGGCAGCCTGGCACACTGGAAAGAAGGCTGACCTTGGAGCCAGGAAGCCAGGGCCTAAAGTCAGGCCTCTCGCTCATAACAGCCAGTTATCTATCAAGTAACTCTAAGACTGCAAGTTACTGACCAGCATGGGCCAGAGATACTGTCCACATCCAGAATTTCCTTGCACAGATTTGGGCACCCCATTCCCCCAAAATGGGAAAATATATATATATATGCATATATATATATATATATACATACACACACACACATACACTCACTCACATATATACACATATATGTATATATGTGTGTATATATGTGTGTGTATGCATGTATATATACACACATACACACTACCTACCTCCCAAGGTTTTAGTGAGGAATGGATGCACTTCATAAACTATAGAAATATAGTTTAGTATGTCTTGGTATAGAAAATTTAGTATAGTTTAGTATAGAAATATAAATTATTACTAATATTATTAGATGAGTCAATCCTGCCCTCCATACATAACACAGGCACAGTTACCTCAACACAGAGACTGAGGGGATCCAGAAAGACTTATCAGAGGAGGTGGCATTTGATTTAGGCTTTTAAGGATGGGTAGAATGTCAGGGGGGCAAAAAGAACAGACAGTGCTGACAGAGAGAAAATTGTGATCAAAAGCAAAAGAAAACACAAGGCTTGTACAGAGGAATGTCTGGGTTGTGGCAGGGGCTGTTGTGAATGAGGCAGGGAAGGCCAGTGGAATCTAGACCTCAACCTGTCAGCTGTGGAGAACCCCTAAAGGTCTTTGAGCAGCGGAGGGAGGTGACCAGGATTAAGCACAAGGATAAAATCATTTCTCTTCTTTTTTTGTTGAAATAAAAACAAGGGTGCAGAGGAGTCTCCAACCTTCCATCATGGATGACTTGTGAGGGAGTAATTCCTCCAGTCTAATGCAAGTCCCTGCTACTGTAACTGAAAACCATTTCCTCCATTGACAAGGAGTACTGGGCGAGGATCACTGTCCAGCCTCCAGGAGACAGACAGGGAGATGGCAATTTCAGAGAGAAACCTGGCCTAGGTGTCATGAGACTTCGGGTCACTAACTCAAAACATGACCTTATCTCTTTCCCTCTCCAAATCACACAGTTAGGAGCAACTTAGGATATACAGTCCAACCCTAAAAGGCACAGGATTCCCCTCAAAGACATCCCTGAGAAGTGGGCACTTCTATATTTATTGCATAGAGTTTGGGTTGCATTTTTTCCTTAAGTGGAAGAGGGAGGCTGGTGGTAGAGTTGCCTCCCCCCACACACCAAAAAAAAAAAAAAAAAAAAAGAGGGTGATTGAAGCATTTTTAAATGCCCAGAAGAGAACAAAAAAGGATGATCAGAAGGATGCAGACAAACTGAACAGCTCTGAAAGTTACAGGTTGAATTTATTAAATACTTAAAAAGAAAAGCTCTATGTAATAGATTCATAGCTTCATGTGCAATCCTCTCTTTCTGTTCTACTTCCGATGTGATGCCAAGCCCTATCATTTCTACCTTTGTCGTCTCTCTAGAATACACCCCCTTCTCTCCTCTGACACTGTGACCACCCTCCTGTGGGGCCTCATCACCATATGCCTGGACTATTGCTACAATATATCCAATAGCCTGCTGGTTGGTTTCTCTGCCTCAAGTCTCTCCCCGTTCCAGGCCATCCTCCACTCTGCTCCTCCGGGTCTAACCATTTCACTCCCTTCCCTACCCCACCACATTCAATAAACTCCAATGGCTCCCTATTGCCTCCAGGGTCAAATATGAAATCTTCTGTTTGGGTTTGAAAGCCCTTCATAACCTGGCCCCTTCCTACCCTTACAACCTTCTTGGACTTTACTCCTCACTGGCCAACGCTCTTACACTACAGATGCATATTTTCAAGAAATGAAATGAATGAAATGTTCAACATTTTATTTAATTGGAGTGTTAACAGATAACATCTTCAATATGATTTCCATCATTCGTGGTGCAAAGATTGATGCTCTTTGCAAGAATCACATGAACTCGATACAATAACTCCACATTGCCGTCAATTTTAGCACATTCACTCTTTATGTGTTCAATCAAGCGTGTTGCATCTGTGATTTTCATTGAGTACATCTTCTCCTTTAGCATACCCCAGAAAAAGAAGTTGAGGGGGCTAAGGTCTGTTAATATTCCAAATATTTCAAAATATGCATTTTTGCCTATGTGTCCAGACTTTAGGGACACCCCGTACAATCCAACGATTTTGGCCAATCCAGTGGCCTTATTACTGTTCCTCCCGCACTCAACATTCCATCTCCTGACTGAGCATTTTCCACAGCTGCCCCCAAGCCTGGAACATCCTCCCTCCTCATCTCCACCTCTTAGCTTCCTTGGCTTCCTTTCAGAAGAAAATTATGTTTTATCTCTGCTTCAATGCCTCGGATGATGGGGAGCTCATTACTTCTCAGATCTTGTTTTCTTCTTGCCTCCCAAGGAGAGGTGTGAGGGCACAGTTGAAATATTGAAACCAAGCATCAAATAACCTTGTGCAGCTATAAAAGCCAGCATCAGCATCAGCATCCCACACTTTAGAGCTTATGAAGCACTTTCCTATCCATCGCCTCCAGGAATACGAATAATAGCAAACATTTATATTGTGTCTCCTGGCCTCCGAAGTGCTTTACATAAATTATCTTGTTCGAAGCTAATCCCTCTTTGGAGCCACCCTGCTCACTCGGCCATCCCCACTCTCAACTCACACCCTTAGACTCATGTCAGTTCCTCTTCTAAGTCTCATCTTCGGAATTACAGGAGTGGAAGAGTAACCTAGTAAATAGAGGATGCCCTCGAACTCAGGAGGATCTGGGTTAGAGAGCTGCCTCTAACACATACTGGCTGGGAGACAGTGGATAAGTCACTTTTGAGAGATGCCAACCTGAATTGACAGAAAGAGTTCCCCACAGCAATAAATCATAGGCCCAGTGTCTATCCCAGATATATTTGCTCTGTCATCCCCTGGGGCAGGGAATGGATTACAGATCTTTAATGAGAATGGACCCCTCCTTCTAATTGGGTTTGGGTTTTTTTTTTTTTAATTTTACAGATGAGGAAACTCGAATCCCAGAGGTTAAGTGAATGACCCAAGGTCCCCCATGTGGTAAGTAGCAGAAGCAATTTTTGAATCCAGATCATCTGACTCCAAATGCAGGGTTCTTTCCACTATACCAATGATTCTCCAAGTGCGACCCTGGGGATCCCCGAGACCACAGCTATTTTCTCTCTCTTTTTTTAAATTCACAACTATTTTCATAATAATACTCAAAAACTTATTTGCTATGCAACCTTGGGCAAGCTGCTTCATCCCTGTCTGCCTTCATTTACGCATCTATAAAACAGGAGCAGTGATAGTGCCTAACTGCCAGGATCATTTGGAGAATAAAATGAGCTAAAATTTGTCAAGTGCTTTCGAATCCTCGAAGCACTATATAAATGCTAGCTATTGTTGTGAGCTGTGGTTCGGTGATTTTCAGTCGTGTCCAACTCTTCGTGACCCCATTGGGGGTTTTCCTGACAAAGACACTGGACTGGCTTGCCATTTTTTTTTTCTCCAGCTCATTTTACAGATGAAGAAACTGAGGTGAAGAGACTTGCCCAGGGTCACACAGCTAGGAAGGGTCTGAGGCCGGATTTGAATTCCGGAAGAGGAGCCTTCCTGACTCCAGCGTTGGCCCTGCTCCACCTACGTATCTGTGTTCAGTCGGATTTTATTCATCTACAACAAAAACTACATACCACAATGATGAATGTAGAAGTAGGTGTGAGAATCCCATTGTCTTCTATTAAATAAAGTGTTAGAGAGATTTGCTATGATCACTCTTCCCACTACATATTTTTTGTTTTGGAAAATATAGTTAATTTTCATAAATACGTTATTTAGGTTAACATGTAATGGGTTTGTTATTGTTATTTTAAATGAATTAATAAATACATATTTAAATTTTATCAGTTTTAATTTCTAATGTGATAAATATCAGTAGATATAAGTCCTCAACCATTTTCAAAGTGTAAAGGGGTCCCGAGCCCAAACAGTATGAGAACTGATACCCTGAGCACATCAATTAACCTCTTTCTGTCCTCTCCAACCCAGCCCAGCAGAGCACAACACCCTATTCTGAGCAAGTATGCAGGAAAGAAACAAGTACCCAAGAAAGAGACTGACTTAACCAGAATTGAAGTGTCCCAGCGGGGACTAGAACTGAGGTGTCTAGACTCTGTCCAAGTCCAAGGCTCTTTCCAAATAAACTCCTTAAAGGCAGGAAATGTGTGCTTTATCTTCATATTCCTGACTCCTAGCTCACTGCCTCGCCCATAAGAGATATCAAATAAAGCTTGGCTCAACTGAAGCAAGGGGCAGCTAGATCGCAAAGTGGACAGGGTGCTGGGTCTGAAGTCGGGAAGACTCTTCTTCCTGAGTTCAAATCTGGCCTCAAACATTTCCTAGTTATATGACCCTGAGTAAATCACTTAACTCTGTTGGCCTCAGTTTCCTCATCTGTAAAATGAGCTGGAGAAGGAAATGGCAAACCACTCCAGTATCTTTGACAAGAAAATTCTTGTGATCTTCGGGGTCACAAAGTCGAAAACCACTGAACAACCACCACCAAAAACTGAATTGAACTGAATCCCCAGCTCCTAACCCCATTCTATATCTGTTGACATACTTCCCTTTGTTAGGGACATAATTTTTACATGCCACCTTTCTCAACAATCTTCCCTGGAACACCTTCCCCCTCCCTCCAGCCAACAACAGGTGAGCCTTCCTTCCTTAAATGTCCCATCCTGGCCATCCTGGGTCCTCACGAAAGAACCATTCGGCAAGTACTTTTCGAACACCTACTATGTGTAAGATACTTAGCATGCTCAGACATGTCATAGTTAAACACCCACAATCTTACTCCCACATTAGAGTATGAGGTCCTTGAGGGCAGGGATTAAATTGTTTTCATCTTTGTACCTCCCGGCACAAAACCTTGCATTTTTAATTTAATTTAATAAAGGTTTGCTCAAACACATCCTCTTCATGTCTTCTTGCCCTCAAAGACAATGACTAAATCATCTGCACACTCCATTCCACTCCTCTGCTTCTCCCCCTCTCCAGCCTTCTCTTCCCACAAACTAGCCCTACATATATGGAAAGCCAGACCTTGCCAACCCCATTATTAGTTCTTAGGGAGGAGAATGGTTCAGATCTCTAATCGATTTTGCTGATGGTGGTAGAGCTTCCACACATTTCTCTCTCCTCCCTCCAGATCCTCCCAGGTCCAGCCAGCCAAGGATACAAAGAGATCCAGTCCTGACTCTTCTCAAAGAGCTTTAAACAAACATGCTTAGAATCAGAGACCTGAGAATCATAGCCCCAGGGAAACTCTGAACTCTCAATTTTAGAATCACTGCAATCCTAAACCCAGAGCATCTAGTATCACAGGCCTCGGGTTCCTAGAATGATGGAATTTTAGAGTGGAAGAAAAATCCAGTTTAAAACACAGCACCAGAGCATCCTGAAATCAAGTAGTAACCTAATTTACACTCCTATATACAGGGCATCACAGAATCAGAATCCCTGAATCAAGAGTTTAGAACGACAGAGCCGTAGTCTTAGCATAACTCAGTTTAAATATGGAAGCAGAGGACCTTCAGCTGCTGGCTGCTCCTTTCCTCAGACTGTGTCTTTTGCCTGACTTTTGTTCAAGGAGCAGGCTGGCCTTCCCAAAGTTCCTAGGAGCCTGAGGATGATACAACCCAGTGGGACCCAGTGATCTCTACATTTGGGCACCTACACCCTCAGCCACCACCATCATCCCCATTCACAGGACCCAAGGCCATAGAAAATCCTGTTAGCAGAGAATCTGGGGAAAATAGCATAGCTAAGATCGGAAGATAATGCCAGCTTCTAGCCTTGCTACTCCTCCCATCCCCACATTCAAGACCCCCATCCCCCAAGACCTTCATCTTCCAATCCTCTCCTTCTCACCACCCTCTCATACCCCAACACTCTCACCCTCCCAGGGCTCCCATCCTCCTTCCTAGTTCTTCTCTCTCTTTCTTTCTCAAAGCATCTGCTAATTGTGGGGGGCGGGGGGGGGGGGGGGGAGAGAAGAGAGTAGATCAGGAAATCAGCCCAGGAAGGATCTTGTTCTCACTTCTCCTTTTTTAACCAAAAATTCAACATAAGCAAAAACATAGTCCAAGGAACAAGGCAGCCTCGAGCTATCTGGAGCAGTTTTATCCCCTTCCCTTGCCCTCTCCCCATTCTCTGCCTTGCTCCAAACCCATGGACCCCCACTGAAGAGAAAAACAAGGAAATGCTCTCAGGCTCAAGGTAGAGAGAGATAGGGGAGATGGCATGGCCCTTGTCCTTGAGAAAATCCCAGTCTGAGGGGGAAGGCACAGTCCCCCAAACCTAGAGAGGCAGTGATCTGAAGGGAGACACTGCCCTGCCCTCAAGGAGCCCCTACTCTGAAGGGAGACACTGCCCAGCCCTCAAGGAGCCCCGACTCTGAGGGGGAGACGTAGCCCTCAGGAAACCTCTGCCCTGAGGAGGCATGGCCTTCAGGAATCTCCACTCCCAGTCTTAGGTCCTGCTTAGGGATTTAAAAAGAAGCCCCATATACCAAGAGGACTGGAGATCAGAAGAGGAAACCAAGACAGGCCCAGCCCCATGTCAGGAAGGCAGCTGGGGCAGAAACCCAGCCAAGTTTCAGCTTCCTCCCAGGAAGCCAGTTCATCTGCTCAGGACAAATGGGAAGTGATGAATGATTTTCATTAGTAGCCAGAGCTGCAGGGGCTGGAATGGCTGCCTGCAGTAGTCAATAAAGGACTGAACCTTTGCCCCAGATCTCCTCAGTCCTCCATAGGCCTCTTCAAGACCCCACCCCAGCCCTTCTGAGTGAAGCTGGCTAGCCCAGCCCACAGGGATCTCTGCCTCCTCCTGAGTTCCAACCATCCTTACTGTCTGTGCTTCTCATTGTGGCATTTCATCACCAGTGCCTATAAGAAGGCCTCTTCCAGCCTGGGAGAGTCAATGTCCCAAGGTCCCCCTGTAAGTGTGACATGCTGTGTTCTAATGTTCCCTCCAACTCTAGCACTCTATGTTCTCTGACACCCTATTGCCTCCAGTATCAAATATAAAATCCTCTGGTGTTCAAAGCCCTTCATAACTTGGGCTCCCCAATCCATATGTTGTGTGCCTTAAGCTCTGTCCTCTGCCCCAAACACATACTCTTTGATACAGCGACGTTGCTGTCCCACAAACAAGGCACTGACCTTTCCCTGGCTACCCCCCATGCCTAGAATGCTGTCCCTCCTCATCTCTGCCTCCCAGCTTCCCTGGCTTCCTTTAAGTCTCACCCAAAAATCTCACCTTCTACAGGAAGCCCTTCCTGATCCCTCTTAATTCTGGTACCTCTGCTGATCATTTCCAATGTAGCCTGTATATAGCTTGTTTGTACATAATTGTTTGCATGTTGTCTGCCACATTAGACTGAGCTCTTCAAGCACTGAGACTGTCTTTTGCCTTTCTTTGTATCCCCAGCACTTAGCACCGTGCCTGGCACATAGTAGGCACTTAATAAATGACTACTGACTGACTAAGGTCTTTTCTATCTCTGACAACGTACATTCTATGTTCTCAGAGTCATTTCGACTCTGACTTTCTATGTTCTAAGGCAGTCGCATCAAACTCAAATAGTTTGACTCATAAAACCACAAGTTAACATTATGCATTTTATTTTTCTTTGTTTCGCTATACATTTCCAAATCACATTGTAATGCAATTCAGACTGCACTCGGAAGTTCTGCAGGCAGTGAGTTGGACACCTCTGTTCTGAAGTAACCTCTAACATTAACATTATATGTTTTAAGGTCCCTTCTAGTTCTGATACTCTACATTCTAGGTTTTAGGGTTCTTTTCAGTTATAATTTTCTATAAGTGTATGAGAAAACTGAAGCCTAAGCGCTGTTAGCAGAATTCATGAAGCTGCTGCCTGGGCTCTGAAGGAGGGGGATCTTCAGAAAAGTTTACCATGGGCCCGGGCCCAACTCAAATTAATTCAATTCAACAAATATTTACTATCATGCCTGCTGAGTACACAGTACTATGCTAGACTACAGAACATAAAGTTTATATAACAACGTCCACACCATGAGGGGTTTACAGTCTAATAATACGTTATGGTCCAGTAACTTTTCAATTGTGTCCAACTCTCTGTGACCCCTTTTGGGATTTTCTTGGCAGAGACACTGGAGTGATTTGCCATTTCCTTCTCCAGCTCATTTTACAGATGAGGAAACTGAGGCCAACAGGATTAAGTAATTTGCCCAAGGGTAACTGTCCGAAGCCAGAACTCAGGTCCTCCTGACTCCAGGGCCAGCACTCTATCCACTGTGCCATCTAGCTGCCCAATAAGATACACACAAGCTTGAATATACACTAACAGAATAATCTATTTCTTCACATGGCCTCTAAGCCTAGGGATGGACTGCCCCTGCTGTGGGTAGAATGAGGGAGCTAAGGGTTTCCTCTTTGGCAATGAATCCAACTGGAAGAAGTCCAAGTACCCATTAACCTTACAAAGGTCTGTCCAATCCAGCTCTAGGGCGGAGGCCAGGGAAGGACGACATTCCAGACTTTCTGCCAAAGTCTAACCTCCAATAACACCACGTCCCTCCCTACAAGGAGGTAGAGCCATTAGCTATGTAGCCATGGCAAGGAACAAGGTAACCTGGGGTAGAGAATACTCCACCTGCCCCCTGTCTCACTGAACTGTGCTTTTGAGGGGTTACTTGCCATGAATCTTTACCTCGCTTCTGATTTCTGAGATCATCAAAAGAGAATTCTTCAAAGACACCTACACTACTTCTGTCCTCATAGGCATTGCCATCAACTACAAGGGAAAGAAAAAACCCTACTCTCTACCTTGGAAAATTATTCCCCATATCCCCACATCTATCAAATGAGGGGAAGAGTGGGCCAGGACGGTTTCTTAAGTTCTTCCCAACTGTAACACTGTGTTCTGTGCTCTAAGGTCAATTCCACCTTTCACATATTATGTTCTGTCTTCTATATTTTGTGTTCCCTTTCAGCTCTAGATCCTACCATCACCCCATGACCTCAGGAAGAGGCAGCTTCTATGTATGATGGAAATTTTAGGCACAGGCCAGACCGAGGTCAAGGATGGAGCCATGCCGGTTACCAGCAGAGTCTGGGATTCAGGGGCCTTTTCTCAACTGTCAAATGAATAGATCTCCAGCCATTCTGATGCATTAACTGCTTGGGTGATAGGGCTACTAGACTACCAGAAACCTAGCCATGCTATAAGTTTTTCTTACTTTGTTGTTTGTTACTGTTGTTATTTTGAGGGAGCTGAGGTTAAGCGACTTGCCTAGGGTCACGCAGCTGGTAAGTATCTGAGGCCACATTTGAACTCAGGTCCTCCTGACTCCAGGGCTGGTTCTCTATCCACTGCACCATCTAGCTGTCCCCCGGCTTAAAGTCTCTGATGCTATGATCTGTGCTCGGTGCCTCAACATTTTTCCAACCTCTCTAGACTAGCAAGACTCCAACCTCCCTTTCTTTCTTATTTTCATCTCCCATCACTCTCTTACCCCGTCTCCTCCGCTCTATCTGAAGTGGCCATTCCTACTTTACATACCTACTTTGGCCCCCTTGGGAAAAGGTCTTAGAGTCAGAGACCTGAGTTCAAGTCCCAAGTGGTAGCTAACTAGCAGGACGAGTCAGAGTGAATCAACTTAATTTGCTTCAATGACTCAAATGGGCAAGGCTCTGCAATGAATATTAGAAATACCAAGCCAAAAATAAAAAGCAGTCTCTGCCCTCAAGGAACTTCCATTCTATTGGAAGGATACAACAAGACCATAAACTGAATGCTCTGGTATAGGATATCCCATTGGCCCCCGTTCCACTGAACTTTTGAGAGGCTGCTTCCCAGGAATCTCCACCTAGATTCTGACTTTTGACATAATCAAGAGAGCGCATGAAACTCTAAATGGAAAGGTGTCCCACAGGGGAGGGGTAGGAGTCCCTGAAGATTGGAATGATCTCCTCCATCACTATATACCCCTTCCTGGAATGCTTTCCTAGAATCTTCTATTTACTAAACAGAAAAGTAAATACAAGATCTTCTGAGCAGGAAGAGCACTAATCACCAGAGTGGGGTGATCTGGGAAGGCTTCCTGGAGGAGGTGAACCTTAAAGGAAGCTAGGGAATCTAAGCGGCAAAGTAATAAGGGAGGGCGTTCTGGCTACTTCCTCTCTCTGAGCCTCAGTTTCCTCATCTGTAAAATGTGGATGATCATATTTGTACTCAGCCACAATGGATTACATATGTAAAGTACTTTGCAAACTTTAAGGTACCATTGAAATAAGAGGTGTACTGGTGCTCTCTGCCCCTCCCCCACCCCCACCCCCACCCACCTCATCCCTACCTCTTCCAGTCTGATATATCAGGCTGCTCCCTACACCTAAGTGACCTTGCTCTCCTTCCCAGAGCCTGTCCTGCCCACCCTAGCCCACAACAGATGGAGCTCTCCCTCCTCGGAGCTCCTGAAGCCGCACAGTTTAGCCAATAATTGGTCTGTAATTGCTTCCTGTGGGTGAGTCTGGTCTCCCGGACCACACGGTGAGTTCCCCTGGGGATGGAGGGCAGGCAGGGCTGTTTCTGCTGCTTCCTTCACTGCCTGGCAAAGGGAAACAAATCAGAGACTCATCTAGCCCTCCCCAACCCTGAGCAAAGATCCAACAGACAACAAACAGCTGCAACAAGTAGTCCTTCAGCCCTCCTTTGAAGACCTCCAGGGATGAAAAAGACACTGGTCCCCAGAGGCAGCCTGTCTCACGGCAGACCGGCCAGTGCTCAGGGAATGGATGCTTAGAGAAGACCAAGGACAATTTGATTGTGAGTGCAGGAATCAACCATGGGAATGTGGGGCCTCCCAGAGGCAGCCAGTGGGGGACAAGAGAGGTGGCTGGAAGGGAAGGGGCAGCCATTGTCCCAGATGCACTAGTCAGTCCATAAAATCCTGCCTCCCCTCCACCCCCGCAAAGCATAGCCCCTCCCCCTCCTCCTCACTCCTACTCAAGATGTCCCCACAGTCAGCATAACTGGAATTCAAGGCAAGGACCAACTCCCCTTCTGAGAAGAGGAAGGAGGGATGATGGAAATAATCAGAGCTCACCTTTATACAGTCCTTTAAGCTTAGCCAAGTGTTGGATACCTATTAGCTCACTGGATCTTCTCAATGACCAGGACTGATGGGTGCTAGGACCATACACCTACTAAGTGTGTGAGCCGGGTATTCAAACCCAAGCCTTCTTGACCAAATAAAGTATATTATTCTATCCAAATCCTAAGGTACCCCAGCTCCTCCCATCCCCATTAGGAAATGCTCTGATCCCCCATATATCCTGCACCCTTCATGTTCCCTCGAGCTATCCCGGTCCTTTCACACCCTCTGGAGATGCTGGGAGCCCTCCCGGAATCCCTAAAGCAATCTACTTTCCTCCCTTTTTTGACCCTGGAGACAGCCTTGGCCCCACCTCCTTCCAAATTAGACTACCAGCACTAAGGGGGTTAATCCCTCATTCCCAAGGTCCCCAGCTTCGAGTGAGACATCTTCCACCCCTCCTCTGCCCCCCCTTGGAGATAAATGTTTATAGGGAGTTGAGCCTCCCGGGGAGAAGTTATTTGCTTTGGTTGTAATTAATTGCAAGAGCAGCAGGCAGGCCATAAACTGAGTGCTATGGAAAGTATAAACAGTACATGGGCCTCCAAATGGGCAGGCATCCCGTGGGGGAGTAGCAGGGGTCCCTGAAGAATGGAATGTCCTCCCCCATCGTTATCTTCCCCTTCCTAGAGCCCTGCTTCCATCTGGCCTGGCCTGGACGTCTTGGAGGGAGAGTGTTGAATTGGGAAAGAAGACCAGGGTTCAAGGGCAGGCTTGGCCACCTACTAGCTACATGACCCTGAGCAAAAACTTTCCCCTCCCTGGGTCTCAATTCCCTTCTCTGTAAAATTGAATGATGAGCTTAAATGATCTCTAAGCTCTGACCTTCTGCAGCTGTGATTCGGGAAGGGGGTTGTAACCAGGCCCAGAGGGAGTCACCCACCAAAGAGGAAGCAAGATCTGATCTAAACACAACCCTACTCCCAGAAATCCTACAAATCCCAGGCTGAAAGGCATCTTAGAGAATATAGATGATAATCTCTTACCCAAGATAAGAAATCTCCAATAAAAGAGAACTCGGTAGCCACCAAGAAAAACTCATGGCAGTGCAGAATATCCCTGATCATTACTACTGATAGATTTCCATTGCTACTCACTTTATAGTTTATCTTTTTTTTCCACACTCCAATGAGGTAGTAAGTATGAGGATTATGCCCATTTTGCAGAGAAGGAAACTGAGGCCCAGAGAGGTTAAGGGACTCACCCAAAGTAACACATCCAGTCACTGGTGCTGCTGAGATTCAGGCACTCACACCCAAGTCACCGACTCTAAGTCCAGGACTACTTCCACCATAAAGCAGAGTGAAGCCTCTCACTTCGGATCTAAATCCCACGATCCAAGCATTCTTTTTATGGAACTATCCCACATTTCTCCCCACCCTGATCTTAATGGATCCCTACTTCCTCTGAGTTCCCACGGTCCTGTGTCCACCTTTCCTTTCTGACCCTTAGCACACCCTGCCTTGTGGTACAATTATTGGTCTCCAGGGCTTAGCTCCCCTGTGTGTCTCCTTCCTGTGGACAGGGTAAGTTTTTATCCATCTGTCTCCCCATCAGTCCAGAGCAGAGGGATCTAAACCCAACAGATGGTAGCTGTTGTTTGTTGAATGAATACACAAAATAAACACATTTGATGCTCCAGTCAGTACAACATGGGGCTCTGAATGGTTTCTCCAGGAACAGAGATGGGCTGTTCCAAGATACCCACACTCTTTACCAAGTCATCTGGCACACACCCCTACCTTAGTTCTTTTGTCCTGGACTAAACCACCTGGGACAGATATTCAGGCACCTGTTTCAGAGCCCTTCTGGAAGCCCTGTGCTCTCCAATGGCTAGGTGGCTGAAGTCTCTGGACAAGTCACTCACACTACCTAACCCTGAGGTCCTTATCCATAAAATAGGGACAACACCTCACAAGGTTGTTAGGATCAAATGGCAAAACATATGGAAAGTGCTTTGCAAACCTTAAAGTGCCATCAGGCACTGTGAACAATGATATTATTACATAAAACATTTCCCCCAGGAAAGCCTAACTCCATGGTAAAAAGGAAAGCTTTTCAACGCCATTACAACCAGCGCACACAATCACAGGCATAGTCAAATTGAAATTCCCAAAATACAAGCCAACATGTCCCACACACCCCCACCTCCCACTCTAAAAAATCTTCAACGGTTCTCTATTGCCTCTAGGACACAATAGGAAAAGCTCAACCTGGCACTTAAAGCCCCCCACAATCTGCCTCATGTTACTCCCTTTTAGACACCATTCCAGACACACTGGTTTGCTACTAATTATCATTCCTTGTACATGACACCCCAAAGACACCTTTTTGTCTGCACAAGTGGTCCCTCATTCCCAGAATGCACTGTCTCCTAGAATCCCTGGCTTTCTTCAAAGCCCAGCCTAGCTCACCTCTTACAGTTTCCTGTTCCAAATAGCTTTTCGCATTCTCTCTTGGGAAATTACTTTGTATCAAGACTTTATATTTCCTTACTTGGATATGTTTTGTGCCCCTTTCCTCCTGCCTTATGCCACCTTCCCAGCAGAATTAAGTTCCTTATGGATCTGTCTTGGGTCCTCTTTTCTTTTCTCTCTATAATGTCTCACTTGATGGCTTCATCAACTCCCATGGATTCCATTATCAGCTATATATCCAGACCCAGTCTCTCTCCTGAGTTCCAAAATCCAGATCACCCGCTGCCAATGGACATTTCAAAATGAATGTCCCACAGGCATCTTAAACTGAACATGTCCAAAAACAGAACTCATCCTCTATCCCTCTCCCCTTACCCCCAAAACCACCTCTCATCTGAACTTCTCCACTGATACCTGGGGCACCACAATCCTTCCAATCACCAGGCTTTTGCAACCTCTGTGGCATCCTCAGCTCCTCCCCATCACTCTCCCCACATATGCGATGCATTCTCATATCTTGTCACTTTTAAATCTCTGTTTATGTCCCCTTCTCTAGTTGCCAGCACACCCTGGCTCAGGCCCTCATCTCCTCTTGCCTGGATAATCTCCTAACTGGTCTTCCTATTTCAAGTCTCTTTTCCTTTCAATCTGCCTCAAGCAACTGCCAAAGTAAGTTTCTTCAAGTGCAGGTCTAACTGTGGCACTCCTCTATTCAGAAAACTCTAGTAACTCCCTATGACATCCAGAATCTTCTTTTTTTTTTTTTTTTTTGGAGGCAAACAGGGTTTAGTGACTTGCCCAGGGTCACACAGCTGGTAAGTGCCTAAGGCCAGATCTGCACTCAGGTCCTCCTGACTCCAGGGCTGGTGCTCTATCCACTGCTCCACCTAGCTGTCCCTACATCCAGAGTCAAATATTGATTCCTCTGTTCACAACCTGACTACTTCCTACCTTTGCAGAACAGTAATGATAGAATATAGCAATTTAAGGTTTGCAAAGCATTTTACAAATACGATCTCATTTCATCCTCACCACAACCCTGGGAGGTAGATGCTGCTATTATCCCCATCTTACAGTGAAGGTAACTGAGCCAAGCAGAGTTTTAGTGACTTGCCCAGGGTCACACAGCTAGTCTGCCTGACTCCAGGCCTAGCACTCTGTGCACTATGGTGCCACCTAGTTTCTTCAGGTAATAAAGTGTTTAATAAATGCCTGTTGATTGATGTTCCCCCAAATCTCCTTCTGCAAATTGTCTGATTGCTTCTAATTCTCCCCCTCTGGGGCTGGCATATGTAAATTTTGGAGTCAGAGGTCATGGGTTTGAGTATTAGGTCTGAGTCTGCTACCTGTGTGACCTTAGCTAGGTCATTTAATCTCTCTAAGACCCAGTTTCCCCATAAGTAAAATAAAAGGGTTCAGATAACTATGCCCAAGGCTTCTCTGTAATAGGCACAAGGCACTCAGAGGCACTGAGGCACAGGTGGACAGGTGAAAAGGGAAAATGGCCTCAGAGTACAAAATAAATACCAACTGGAGGGGTTAGGGAGAGTGACAGAGAGGCAGAATAGGGCTCCCTAAGTGTCATGTCAGAGTAAGCTCTACCTCTTACTACCTGTGTGACCGTGGGCAAGTCACTTAACATCTCTGGGCCTCAGTTTCCCCATATGGAAAATGACAGAGTTGGTCTATATGAACTCTAAGGCCCCTTCCAGTTCTAACTCCACAATCCTATGAAAGATTTCCTCAAGAGGTACAGAGCTTTCTATCATTAAAGTTGCCTCAGCAGAGGCTGGATGACCTCCTCATGGAGAGGCTGTAGGGGTAAGCTAGGTGGCACAGCAGAGAGAATTCTGGCCTTGGAATCAGGAGGACCCAAGCTCAAATCTTGCCTCAGACACTCAGTAGCTGTATGACCCTCGGGCAAATCATTTACCCTCTCTCAGGCTTGGTTTCCCAATCTGTGCAAAATAAGGGGGAATAATAACATACGTAAAGTGCTTTTGTAAACTTTAAAGCACTGGATAAATACGGGTTATTAAAAGAAATTGCTGCCCTGGGAGCCCTGACATCTGCAGGCCCTTCCTACTCTAAGCTCCCATAAACTGGTGCTCCTAAAAGCAGGCTCCCACCTTGAAGAGGAGGAGGGGGGCCAAACGTCTAACTACCAGCTAATGAGTGACTAAAATGAAAGTAAGGGATGGCCTGCTTTCCCAGATCTCTGCAGGAGGAGAGGAGAAGGAGGGGCCTTTGAAGCCTGAAACCCAAGCTCAAAGCTGTGGCCTCATTATGATGGACTCCCTGGGGGGACCCAGCTGGCATCCCAAAGAACAGTTCTAAGATCCTCAGAGCCCTTCCAGCAGGGCTCCCTCAAGCCCGAGCTGAGGCTCAGAGGGCTCACCTGGGGAGATCCAGAGGGAGTTGGGGCCACCACACCTAATAATTATTATTAATAATCATAATAATGCCAGGGATGCAGGATGAAATCCAGGCACTATAAAAACAAAGCTTAGTCAATAAGCATTGATTAAGGACCTACTATGTGCTGGGCAAAGAAAGGCAAAAGACCATCTCTGCCCTCAAGGAAGTCACAGTCTAATAGGGAAATAACTATGAACAAACAAGATACGCACAAGATAAATTGGAGAGCAAACACACTAGCTGTAAGAGGAGGCAAAAAAAGGTTTCTTTTAGAATGTGGGATTTTAGCTAGGACTTGAAGGAAACCCGGGGATGGAGATAAGGAAGGAGAGCATTTCAGACACAGAAGACAGCCAATGAAAATGCTCAGAGTCAGGAGATGGGTCTTTTCCAAGAAACAGCAGAAAAGCCATTGAGGGTTGTAAGGTATAAGATGACTAGAAAGGTAGGAAAGGGTAGATGAAATAATAATAATCTCAACTCACATTGCTACAGGGCTTAATTTAGGGCTCACAAAGAGAATCTCTTTGCAAGGCTACAGGCTTTGTTGTACAAGTTATTATTGAGAATAAGAATTATCATTCCCATTTTACTGGAAGAAAAAGTTTCAGAGAGGTAAAATGTACAGGTCACTCCAGGTCACTTGACTGGTAAGCAGCAGAACTAGAATTCAGATCTGGCCATCTTCTCAAGCTTGAATTCTTTGCTACACACAGAAAAGACAGGCCCAAACCCGCCTAGCACCGCCAGGGACCCAAGGGTAGAAGTATTATCTATCTCATTCAGAGCCTATTTCTATCTCTAGCCTAGCTCCTGGTGGTGATGGCTGAGGCAGAGAATGGATTTGCATTTATTCCCAAAGCTCTTCTTTTTCTAGGCCCAGGATCCTTCCTCCTCAAGGACTAACAGACCCTCTCCTACCTTTCACCTTTCCAGGTCTCATTTTTTTTTTTGGCCTCACACTTGATTTCAAAGTCTTCCCCAGGTGGCCCATGGTGACCTCACTGCATTAATTTCTCCTCCTCTCCCATCTGTGCCCTCAAATCCTGACAAATTTTATCTGGTATTTCAGAGACACATCCATAACCACAGTCTGGAAGGGACAATGCTGAGAGGGACCGTAGCTACAACTTGGAACAGAGAATGTCAGAGCCCAAAGGGACCTTAGAACACAGAGTATAGAATGGTGAAACTAGAAAGGACCTTGGAGATTACTTAGGCAAACATTTTCATTTTTTATAAACTGTTCATTAATAATAACCATATACCATCATCACAACCCACATTGCTACAGTGCTTAATTTGAAGTTCACATAGTAGGTCTCAGTAAATGTTCATAGATTTAATATGTTGATTTCCAGCAGGGAAAGTCCACTGCCCCCTTCCTTCCAAGAAATATTTGGAATCTCCTCTTTCCATCCCCATGTACCCCTATAATCCTTCCCATCTTCCAAGGAGAAAACAAGCCCAGTGGATTCTAACCTCCATGATATCCACTCGGTCCTTCCCTGGCCACATCTGAGTTCATGCTCTTACTGCTCCTTAGCTGGGCCATTGTCATGGGCTCCCAACAGGCCATTCTGCATTTGGCCTTCACCTCTGCAGTCTGTCCAACAACAAGCTACAGTCATGAATCAATCAACAAGTCTTTACTGAGGACCTAGACACAGTGCTAGGCAGCAGGTTGCCAAGACAAAAAAGGGAACAGGATCTGCCCTTGAGGAGAGCTTTATAATCTAGTTGGGGCAGGGGGGAGGTAGGGATATGTACATCTAAAGTCACAGAAAATAAATTCGAGATCATAGGGCAGGGGGAAGAGAATCAGGAAAGGCTCCCACTAGAAATTGACGAGTGAGCTGAGTTTTTAAGGAAACAA
Source organism: Trichosurus vulpecula (assembly GCF_011100635.1). NCBI lineage: Eukaryota > Metazoa > Chordata > Mammalia > Diprotodontia > Phalangeridae > Trichosurus > Trichosurus vulpecula. The sequence continues at coordinate 122,059,215 of NC_050574.1, read as the reverse complement.
GGGATTCCGGGGAAGGAGAACATGAGGGACATCTCGTGCAAAGATGCTCAGTCCACCAGCCAGTCAATAAACATTTGTTTAACGCACCTACTATGTGCCAGGCACTGTGCTAAGTGCCGGGGTATACAAAGAGAGGTCAAAGTCAGTCCCTGCCCTCTAGGATTTCACAGTCTAATATGGGTGACAACCTGCAATGTACAAACAAGATATAAACCGGAAATATAGGTGGTCTGGTGTTATAAAGTGAGAAGGCCAGCTGGGTGACTCAAGCTCGTCACCATCACCATCACCATGATGATAAACTTTAATGGCACTTGAAGGTTTGCACAGTCTTTATGTATATTATCTCATTTGATCCTTGCTATCGAATCAGTGAAGTGAGTGCTATTCCCATCCCCATTTTACAGATGGGGCAGTAGCTAAAGTTTTGTGACAAGCCCAGGGGGCCACGAAGCCAGTAAGTGCCCGAGACAGGATTTGAACACGGGTCTTCCTGACTCTAAGTTGAGCTACCATCTTCCTCATGCACCATTATGACAAAACTCCTCTATTCAAAATCCTCTACTGGCTCCTCACTGCCCATAGGAATGGCCAGACTCCTGATCCTGGCCTTCAAGACCTTCCACAATCTGGACTCAATCTATCTTTCCAGCCTTATTTCTCACTGCTCCACGTTCCAGATAAACAGATCATTCCCAGAATGCATCCCCTCATTTTTCTACCTTTCTTAAGACCCTTCTCAAATCTGGCTTTCTATTATATAGTTCATAGAATGTTCAAACTGGAAGGAACCTTGATGACCATCTAGGCCACCTCCCTCTTTTTTTTTTCTTTTTAACAGATAAGAGACATTAAGTGAATCACTGAAGGACACACAGCAAACAGCAGAACTCCTAAATCCTAACCCAGCACTCCCTTCTGAGCTCCCCTGAGAACGCAGCCCTGAGCACACGGCTCTCTGTTCACAGTACTGAATAAAGGCAGAATGAATTAGAGGGTCATTGTGCCCATCTTACTGCTTCTGGACAGGACTATCACAGTGCATCCCAATTTGGGGTCTAATCAGACCAGAAGGGCCTGCCAGCCAGGCCAAAGTTAAACCACTAATTACTTTCCTTTCCAAGGACCATTTCAACAGCTTCCTGTCATCCCCAGGGTCAGGAAGGAAGTCAAACAGTGTGTGTGACTCCAGCCTGGCTCTTTTGGGGTGCGCTGCTCTGTACTCACTTCCTCCGGGAAGCCTTCCTGGTCTGACCACACCCAGTGCTTATCATGTTATTTACTCTGGGACTCAGCCTCAGCCAGCAAAGGTCCCAGTAAAGCTGGATGTGTTTGTACTCAAAACTTGTTTCTCATGGCTGTGTCTGTCTGTTACGTTCCTTGATGCTGACCAGTAAGCATGGGACTTGCCAGGGGTAAAGGCTGCATCCGCTCAGATCAGGGGCAGCACGCTATGGTGGGCATGCTGCACTGGACTCAGAATCAGATAGGCCTGGGTTCAAAGCCTTCCTGGCTGTGGCAAGTCATTTGAGCCTCTTTATGCCTCGGTTTCCTAATCTGTAAAATGAGAGGTGCTGGGTGGGCTCAATCATGGGTTCTAAAGTCCCTTCCAACTCTAAATTTATGATTCTAAGGATTTCCCGGAAGCCAGGGCTGTGTCTCCTCAACTCATTCTGAAACAAGGCCCGGATCCCATCCTGCCTCCTAACCCCCTCCAAGGCCCACCCCAGCTCAGTTTAGAGTATGCCTGCCTCTCCCCTTCACTGTCTGACTGAGCCAGGATTAGCTGAGGTGGGTGGATTAACTCAGGCGGGATCCCCAAGGGGAAGCTCTGAGCTAAAACCGGCAGATCCACTTTAGAACACGGTGGATGCAGAGACAAATTGTGGTTGTTTGGCCCAGCGACTGGGCTTCTCCACCTCCCTCCCCACTGGGCAAAGTGGAACCAAATCAGAGAAACGCCCTCGACTCTGGGAGATGGGGAGGCTGAATCACGCCCAGGGAGCCCAGAGCTGCTGGCCCTGGTGCCAGGTAACCTGATAATGTGTCCTTTTAGCAGACACAAAAACTCAGACCCAGAGACTGACAGAGTTGGGAGGGGTCCTAAAACACTGAGTGTTCTCAGAACAGAAAGTCTCGAAATACAAAATGACAGAGCTGGAGGAAATCTTAGAACATAGAACACAGAATGCCAGAACTGGAAGGGCTCTCAGAACATAAATTAGTGGAACATGAAGAACAGAATATTAGGGCCAGAAGGGACCTGAAAAGAAGAAAAAAAAGGACAGCTAATATTTCTATGGTTCTTTAAGGTTTGCAATAAGTTTTACATGCGTCCTTTGATACAATAACTCTGTGTAAGAGGAGTGCTGTTATGATTCCCTTTTTACAATTGAGGCTACCAAGTTAAGTGACTTGCCCAAGGTCACACAACTACTAAGTTTCTGGAGTAAAATTTGAACTCAGGTCTTCTGGGGCAGCTAGGTGACACAGTGAATACAGTACCCAACCTGGAGTCAGGAAGACTCATCTTCCTGAAATCAAATCTGGCCTTACACACTAGCTATGTGACCCTGGGCAAGTCACTTAACCTTGTTTGCCTCAGTTTCCCCATCTGTCAAACAAGCTGAAAAAGGAAATGGTAAGCCATCCCCAAAATTTATGAATTTCAAGTCCAGCATTCTATCTACTCTAGCACCCAACTGCTTCTAACATAGAATGTTAGAGCTAGAAGGAGTGTTAAAGCAGATTTAGAACAGAGAACACAGACTGGCAGAACTTGGAAGGGTCATAGAACACAGAACGTCAGATATGGAAGAGACTTCAGAACAGAGAATGTTAGAGCGGAAAGGGACCTTACAACACACTGTTAGGGCTAGAATGGAGCTTAGAATATAGAATGTTAAGGCTGAGAAGGCCTTAACATAGACTGCTAACCCTAGAAGGACCTTTTTGCTATTTTTTAGCCAACTAGTAGTGTCCGACTTTCCGTGACCCCCATTTGGGGTTTTCTTGGCAAAGATATTGAAATGGTTTGCCTTTTCCTTCTCTAGCTCATTTTACAGATGAGGAAACTGAGGCAAAAAGGACTAAGTGACTTGCCCAGGGTCACACAGCTAGTAAGGGTCTGAGGCTGCATTTAAATTCAGGTCCTCCTGGCTCCAGGGCTGGCACTCTATCCACTGTGCCACTCAGCTGCCCTAGAAGGGCCTTTAGCACACAGAATATTAAAGCTGGACTGGTCTTTACAGACCATGGAGTGTACATCTTCTTTATTTTACAGATGAAGGAACAGGCGTAGTGTATGTGATTAAATATGATATTAGCACTCAGGTACTGGGTCTTTCAACGACGACGTCGTTATATTTGTCTGTTTTGGCTAGAGTGGTCAGGAAAGGCTTCATGATGGGGATGGCACCCAGTTTTATACTCTGCTTGATGCCTGTGTGTGGATGGGTCTGCACACCTATGGCGGTGGGTACCCAAGGCCAGCCCCTAGAGAATGTCTCTGAAATGAGGAATCCCCAAAGAAGGGATTTTTTCTCGTTGGATCCCTACAACGATCTCGTGAGGTTTGTGCTCTTACTATCTCTATTTTACAGTTAAGGAAACTGAGGCAGATAAGTGACTCACCTAGGGGTCGTCCAGTTAGTAAAGCTGCATTTGAACTTGGGTCTTCCTTACTCCAGGCCTCAGATGCTGCTATTCAACCCTTAGGCAGGAGTCAGTGTCAATGCTATGGGCTCTACCTAGCCAACTGAAACCTTGGCCAGACATGACTAGGAACTTTTTAACCTAAGACAAAATAGTTCAGCTTCGCAGGGGCATTTCAGAGGACGGTCTGACCACAAGTACAGTCAGGTGAGAGAAAGGAGTGGCCTGGTTTTAGAGAAAGGCATGGAAGCTGAGGAGGGTCATGAGGCAAGGTGCAGGGGGAAAGCATGCCCCACCAGGTATGGGCACCCAGGAGGAAAAGCCCATTTACCTCATCCTAGTTATGGTTCTCCAACCACGACTTAGCCCAGAGACAGTTAAATTTAGGGGGACATTTGGTCCAGATCCCTTCACCTAAACTACCCCAGACTTCTTAGAAGACAGGTGAAAGGGAGGTGAAGACAATGATTCTTTGGAGGCAGCACAGCACAGGGGAAAGAGTGAAATCTGGGAACCTGGGGTCTGATCCTGGCTCTGCCATCAAGTGCTGTGTGACCTTAGGCAAGTGATTTCCCTCTCTGGGCCTCTGTCTCCCCCCTCTGTAAAATGAGGGAGTTGGAAAAGATGGTCTCTAAGGTCCCTCCTAACTTGAATACTCTAAGGTCCCTTCTGACTCAGACATCCTCTACTGTCAGATTTCCTTCCACCTCTGACAGTCTTTAATTTTATGATTCCTTCCAAGAGGTTCTGGTAACTAAGAAAAGTGCTGGGAGCCTGCAGACAATTTAATGCAGGCTATGGTCTGTTTCCTCTAATGAGAATTCTCAGTTTTACAGCCACACAAAGACCTGTTCTTAGGGAGCTTGGGGGCCCAGCAAAACGCAGATGCTGCTGGATAGGAAAGAACATTCTCTCCTCCTCAGCCCTGCAGGGGGTGGGGGAACTGAGAAAATAAGAGTACACAATGCTGTCTGCCTGGAACATTTTCAGGATGGGAGGGGGAGGGGAGAGAAACCGAGCCCCCCATCCCCACTTGAGGGCCCCTGAGGTCCATGCAATCTAACATGAACCTATCCAACAGATTAGAGGCAAAGAGAGAAGACAAGACTCTCCCAGATTAAGAATCTTTGGGGGAACAAGAGGGGCAGGGTGGGGGGAGCCCCCTGACTATGGGGCTGCCATCTCCCTGGGCAGCTCTCAGCCTGGGCTTGGGAATGGGGAACTGGCTGTTGTTTTCCAACTGTGTGAACCAGCAGCCGGTCAGCTTCCCTGGCAGGGCCCCAAGGTTCTAAGATCCACACCCTGAGGGCCAGAGCTGAACCTTGGGGATGGGGTGGGGGGGGGAGTTTGATCCATGTCCCCAGTTCCCCTTAAAGAAACAGCTCAACCCCCCAAGCTAACAAATGAATCACCATTTCCACCTCCATTCTCCACTCCCCATGCTTCCATTTCCTCCCTGGCTGCTGCTCTTCCGGCTTCTTTCTCTACCAATAATAACTCAATATCCAATTTAGAGATGATCTGGTCCAATCCCTTAATTTACAGATGAAGAGACGACTAAGACCCAAGGGAAGTGTCCAAGGTGGGAAGAAGCAATGCTGAAATGTGAACTCAAGTTCCAATTAGAAATCTAATGCTCTTTTGCTATTCCACAGGGGGAATGAGTTATTTCCAACAAGTAAGTTACACCTAGTGAGAGTTGTTTCCTTATCTCTCTGTCTCCCCATTCCAACCCATTTTCGACAAATTACAGAATAATCTTCCTAATGCATTGATCTGTCAGGAACTTCTCAGTTTTCAAGTACTATAGATGGCCCTCCATGCTTGCAGGAGTCTTCAGACAGGCATTCAGTGCCCTCCCTTCACAACATAGTTCCTATCTAAAGGCTGCCCCAGTCCGGAGACCCCTTGGGGGCACAGTGGATGCAGCACTCAACCTAGAGTTAGGAAGGCTGTTCAGTTGTGTCTGACTCTTTGAGACCCCATTTGGGGTTTTCTTGGAGTGGTTTGCCATTTCCTTCTCCAGCTCATTTTACAGATGAGGAAATCAAGGCAGACAGGGTTAAGTGATTTGCCCAGGGTCACACAGCTAGTAAGTGTCTGAGGCCTGACTGGAACTCAGGAAGATGAGCCTTCTCGACTCCAGGACAGGCACTCTATCCACTGCACCACCCAGCTAGTCGGGAATATCTGAGTTCAAATCCAACCTCAGACTTTTATCACTTAACCTCTGTCTGCCTCAGTTTCTCCATCTGTGAATTGAGGATAATACTAGCACCTCCCTCCCAGAGTTATTGTGAGGACTAAAACAGATAATATTTGTACAGTGTACAGTACAAACCTTAAACATGCTAGCTATACTATTATTAATCATACAATCTTCATTCCAACCAAACTGGGCTCCTTGCTGTTCCACAATCTCAGCCTGTCACCTCCCTCTTCTGTACACTAGAACACAGGTACTCTGCCATGCCTGGAACACAGCGTGCTTGACTCCACCCCTTTCTCTACCTGTTGAAATCCATACCTTCCCTCCAGGTGCCACCTCCTCCAGGAAACCTTTCACGTTCACTCTATCTAGAAGCGATGCCTCCCTCCCCAAGTCCCTCCTTCCTCTCTAACACTTCTCATGTTCTGCCTCATACCGCTGCGCTTTGTACACTGCTTCTCTCCTTTAGACTATAAACTCCGCAAGGACTTAGTTCCCCCTCTTTCTCTAATCTCCCGTGCCAACTGTTTGTTTAATTGAATAGACTCTATGATCCGGCCCTGGTTCTGCTAACTCGCTGTGTGAGAGGGGGAAAACAGGGAACAGAGCATATAGAAAACCTGAGGCAGGGAAAGAACTGGGGCAGACAAATCAGTGAGTGCACTGTGGAAAGAAGACTGGACTGGGTGTGCTAATCTCCACCCTTCTAGTCCCCCTCTTGTGTGAACATGGCATAACTGCTTCACCTCTCTGGGGACCCAAGCAATTTTCTGTTCTGTAAAATCAGGTATTTGGGGACAGCAGGCACGAGGAGCTGGGGTGGAAGGGTGATGAAGAGAAAATCGAGAGAGGTCTAATACACTGGGTGGAATTTTAGCTGTGCTTTGAAGGAAATTGTTGCTGTTCAGTCATTTTAGTCGTGTCCGACTCTCCATGACCCCATTTTGCGGTTTTCTTGGCAAAGATACTAGAGTGGTTTGCCATTTTCTTCTCCAGCTCGTTTTACATATGAGGAAACTGAGGCAAACAGGGTTAAGTGACTTACCAAGGGTCACACAGCTAGTAAATGTCTAACACCGGATTATCCATTGCACCGCCTAGCTGCTGGTTTGAAGGAAATTAGGGATTCTAAAAATCTTCTTTGCTAGCCATTCCAAGGGCCTTTTCAGCTCTAACGTTCCATGTTCTAAGGTCCTCTCTAGCTTTGGCGTTCTCTATTCTGAGTTCTAAAGCTCTCCCTTCTAAAGGCCCTTCCAGTGCTGCCATTCTATCACATAAACAGAAAGGGATGAAAGACATAGCATAGTTCCCTTTCCAGTTCAAGGAGCCCTCAGTCTAAAGTCTTGGACGTCTGGGAAATCCACTGGGACATTCATGCCTGTTATCTTCACCTCATATTAACCTTTGGATTTAGGAATGCAAGACTCCAGCCAGACTAGCTTTAACTGAAACCCAGCCCTCCCACACCTTCCTCAATGCCAGGAATGTTGGGAGCCTGGCTAGCCCTGCCCAGTCCTCCTCCAGCCTCTCTTCTTCCTCACCACCTCTCCACCCCCACCCCAGCCTCTCCCTCGCTTTCTCATTCTTTCAGCCACAAAATGTCAGATCTGGAAAAGACCTTAGCATCTATCTAACTCAACTCCTTTGCATTAGAGAGAAGGAAACTGGAATTCAGAGAAGGTAAAGTACTTTCCCAAGGTCAAAGAGCAAGTAATAACACTGCTGGGACTCAAACCCATCTCTTCTGACTTCCACCCCATTGGTTTTCCTTCTACCACCCTTCTTTTTTTGGCCCATGCTCCTCCACTCTCTCTGCCCCTTGTCCTCTCTCCTTAGTCCCTTCCTAATCTGAATTTCTGGCCCTGCCTCCATCTGTCTCTAATTCCCATTCCTTGTCCCCTCTTATATCCCCCTTCATCTCCATTTCACCCTTCTCATGCCCACTGGGTGGCCTAATTATTGGGTGGCCTAATTAGCTGATTATGCCCAGGGTCTGCTGGTTCTTGCTTTTAGGAGCCATTCGTTTGAGGCCCCAGAGTTACAGAAACTTAGAGTTGGGAGGGAAATTAGAAAGTATCGACCCTAACCCCTTGGTTTTACAGAGGAAGAAACTGAAGCCCACAGAGGGGAAGTGATTTGCCAACATCCCTCAGTCAGCAAGTGGAAGATCTGGGATTCAAACAAAGGCAAGGCTCTAGAATTCTTACAGCTATCGGTTTTGGATGGGCTTGCTGGTAAGAATTTTAGCATTCCGGGTAAGAAAGACAGAAACCTTAGCCTGCATGAAGAGGCGAGATAGGGAGGAAAACCAAAGAAATGATCATAGAATCAGAAAATGAATGATACCATCATGGAGGCCACCTAGTCCAACCACTGCACAAAGCCTTTTCTCCTCCACAATATTCCCAACAAGTCACAGAGAAGGACGTTCATCTGCAAGTTGCACAATTGGCCCTCCACTGGCCATGATGCAATGTCTCCTCTGCTTCATGATGCCCTAGCTCCCTTCAAAGCACAGCCCAGGTGCTACCTCCTATACCAGGCCTTTCCTAATCTCTCCCAGTCATTAATTAATTCCTTCCTCCCTCCCTGCTCCTTTCCCCCTGCCTCCCTCCTTCTCCCTCTCTCTCTCTCCCTTCCCTCTCTTCCTCTCCCTCTCCCTCCCTTTCCTTCTCTCTCTGTATTTAATCACTTATGTAACTTTCTTGAAGGCAGGGACCATTTTTTGTCACTGAACGCTCAGCACCTAACCCAGTGCCTTGTGTATAGTAATTGATAAATAAATGGTTGGTAAATGAATGAACTCATTATTCCTATCCCCCCATTTCCACTGTAGGCAGCTCTAATTATTACAAGTTTTGCTATATATGGAATTCCAATCTCTTTCCCTGGAACTTCCACCCACAGCACCTACTTTTGCCCTCTAGGCTCACAAAGCACAAATCTAACAATGTCTCTTCCACAAAACAGCCCGTCACATACTTGAGGACAGAAATCGTGTCCTCTTAAATCTCCAGATTAAATATTCCCAGGTCCTTCAACTGAGCTCCAGTTCCCTCATCACCTTCACTGTCCTCCTTGGAATATACTAGTTTGCTGATGTCCTTGTTAAAATGAGGTACCCAGAACTGAACAAAATAGTCCAAAAGTGGTCTGTTGAGGGCAGGGGACAACTGGACGATAACATCTCATGGATCAGTTTGGCAGCCATGTAGCACTGTGGGGTCGTATTGACCTTCCAGTGCACTAAAACCCCTGGTCCTTTCCACAGACTATTCTCCAAAGCCATGCCTCACCCAGTTGATATTTTTGTACCAAAATGCAGGACTTTGTGTTGAACTGTATTAAATGTCATAAAGATATTGCCCATCATTCTAGACTATTTGTACCTTGACCCTCATTTATCATATTAATTATCCCCCCCAGTTTTGGTCATTATTCCATTTATGCTTTCATCCAAGTCACTGATAAAAATGGAAGAATATAAGGCCAAAGATAAAGCCTTATGGATGCCACCTTCCTCCTCCAGGTTGACAGGGCCCTATAAACACTGTTCTTTGTGTCTGGTCATTCCTCCGTGTCCTGAACCCTCTTAACTATATTATCATGTAGCCTACATCTGATCCTCAGGAATGACAAGAGAGTTGAAATGCAGAAATTCTATGGTCATAGCATTCTCCCTATCTAGCAGTCTGGTAAACATGGCAGCAAAAAATAAAAAACCTGGAAATTAAGTGAGCCTTCTAATATGTCGTCTTCTTCTTGATGAACCCATGATGGTTCCTAATGATCACCATTTCCTCATAAGAAGGAAGGAAACAAACAATTTTTATGTGCCAGGCACTGTGTTAAGCTCTTTATAAATATTATCTCATTTGAGACTCACAACAGTCCTGGGAGGTAAGTGCTATTACTTTACAGTTGAGCTAACCTGAGGGAGGCAGATGGAGTGTCTTACCCAGGGTCATATAGCTGGTAAATATCTGAGACTAGATTTGACCTCAGCTCATTCAGACTCCAGGCCCAGCACTCTAGGGTTCTTAACCTGGAGTCTATGGAGAGATTTCAGAGGGCCCAGGAACTTGAATGGGAAAAAAAATTATATCATTATTTTCACTAAACTCTAAATGAAATTAAGCATTTCTTTTAATGATGAATTTTAAAAAAAAACACACTATTTTGAGGAGAGGTCCGTAGGCTTCACTAGACCACCACAAAGAATATTAAGAATTTGGGGGACAGAACAAAGCTGAAGTGTTTTATGAACCACCCAAAAAGAAAGACAAGAAACTAAGGAAGCAGCTTAGTGACTGCTAAATAGGTCACAAGAAGTTTAGGGTATAGGGGGTGTGTGTGTGGGTGTGTGTGTGAGGGCACGATACACACATACACACCACACACACACACACAACACATTTCATCTTTCATTTGGCCCCAGGGTTCTGAATATTCTCTGTGGCAAACTAGCAAAGTCTATGAACCCGTCTTCAAAATAATGTTTTTTTTAAAAATTCATCATTGAAAAAAATGCTCTCTCTCCCTCATTTTCTCTTGCTCTCTCTCTATATATATTGTACACATATGTATACCTGTATGTATATACACACATGTACATGTATATTGTATAGCTATACATCTATACGTTTATATGCATGCATGTATACATATATGTATGTGTATATACATATATGTACACATGCATGTGTGTGTATGCATACAAACAATGTCCAATAATCTGTCACTAGAAACTAGGAGTCCTGCTCTTTCTCTTCCCAGATCACACCCTTTTCTCCGAATAAGACCAAACACTAATCTCTCTCCCCTTCTTCCCCTTAAGCGAAATCATTTCGTTTAATTACATAACCTTGAGAATGAAGTCCAAGATGCAATCTTTGTGTAAACGAGTCTCTGGGGCCATGGCAAGCTTGTTGGAGGGGAAGAAGAAGCATTGTGTAACATTAAGAGAGAACACTGAACTTAGATTCAGGCTTCTGCCCTAGGTTCAGGTCACTTCCAAAGGGCAAGCAGTATGGTATGTTAGAAAGGGAGCTGAATTTGGAGGCAGACCATCTGGTATCAAATCTCCATCCTTCTACTACTTGGGTGGCCTTACACAAGTCATGCCATTTCTCCCTAGGCTTCAATTTCTTCTACTGAATGATGGAGACTAGACTAGATAGATAATCTCTAAGGTCATTCCCATCAGATATTCTGTGTTCTTGACACCTAGATGCCCTGATGATGGGCTTCTGGCTAACCCAGTGTCACAACCCTGGCCCAGTGGGAACTCAAGGATTCCTCTGATCTGGTCCCTCTCCTCAACCCTAGTTGCACAAGGCCATCTGTCTGGCACCCAGTGTTCTCTGGAAAAGAACAAAAAGTTTCTCTGGAGTAGGACAGAGGGCAAGGAAAACCCAGGAGGAGAGGAGGCAGCTGTTCCCTGGGAGATGACCCCAAGGCAGAGCTTTCTGGGGAGGAGGGAGCCAGAATAACAGAGTCCAACTGTTCTCATCTTGAAAGTGTTTAAGTCCAGTAACCTCTAACCAGAGCAACATGGGCAGAGATCTGTCCTGAGTAAAAGAGGAGAAAGAAAGACTGGAGGCATGGCCCCTGTCCTTAGGGAGCCCCTGGCTGAGGGGGGGAGGGGAAGGGGACACAGGCCCTGACTTCAGGAAGTCCCTGATTGGAGAGATGTGGTTCTGGTCTTCGGGGAGATCCTGGTCTGAGGGGAAGTTAGGACCCTGCCTCCCCCCTCCCCAAAGATGAGGTCGAAGACAGAGAAAGAGTTACAAATTAATAATGAGCAAACTGAGTTCATGAGAGCCTGGCAGCCAGCCAGCCCAGAAGCCCTACAGCAATGCGATTAATTGGTAAAGGCCTCAAACACACAGATATGCCAAATTGAGAAAAGAAATCAAGGGATCCCACATGGCCTTCCTCTCAGAAAAAAAAAAGAAGCTGGAATATGAGGCCCAAGAAATGAAAAGACCCCTTGATCCTAAGGCCCAGAGGTATCCTGAAAGGTCACTTCAATCCCTCCCCACCTTTCCCTAAGTCACATAACCTTCAAGCTATTATCAGATAGCTCCTTTTTCATACAGGTCTCCAGGGAAAGAGACTCATTGGTTCCCCTTCCAGCTAACTTACATCAAGGGAGACAGTGCATCAGATTGGAGACGGCCTTGGACTGGAAGTGAGGAGATCTGGGTTTGAGTCTTGGGCCCTGGCACTTGCTAACTGTGTAACTTTGAGCAAATTGCCATCCCTCTCCGGGCTTTGGGTTCCTCATCTCAATGATCAGTAACGTCCCTTCTGGCTCAAATATTCAGAGATGCTGTCTCAGCCCTCACTTCTCACTCCCTCCTCCGACGCAGTGGAAAGAGCCTTGCCCTGTGAGTCAGAAGACCAGGGTTCAAAGCCTGGCTCTGACCCTGACCCACTGAGTGACTTCCTCACTCTAGGCCTTACCTCCTACAGCTATAAAATTAAGGCTTTGAGCTAGATGATTATTACTAAGGTGCTTTTTAACCTCTAAAGCCTATGATCTCATAAATCCTATCTCTTCTACAAAGCCTTCCCTGAATAATAGCAACACTACAATTCTGTACAACTTCTCTAGTCTCTGAGGCCCTCTCTGGCTCTAAGATTCTTGGGAACCTCTGAGTCACTTTCTATTAGCTGTTATGACTCCCCTCATGGGGCCTGTCCAAGACTGGAGCCCTGAGTAACCCTCAAGATAGGACTTGGGATGTCCCAGCTCCAACTCAAACCTGAGATAGCTTCAACGTTTAGCTCTGTCCCCCTTCACCCAAGAAGTGATGACTGACAGCAAAAAAAAAAAAAGCCCAGGGCCACCAACTAAGACCTAAGGAAGAGCTCCTAAGTTTAGAAGATGGAATCAGGTATTCATGAAGAAAGATCACCTATACATTGGCCCTGACTCAGATGAGGGAGAGAGAGAGAAGGAGAGAGAGAGACAGTGATAGAATGACAGAGAGGAGGGGAGAGGAGAGAGAAGGGAGAGGAGAAAGGGGAAAAGAAAGAGGGGAGAAAAGAAAGAAGGGGAAAATCAGGGAGAGAGGGGAAAGGAGGGACAGTAAAAGAAAGCAGAAAGAAACAGAGGTAGAAAGACAGGCAGAAGAATATTTAGAGTCAGAGAAATGAAGAAGTGGAGATGAAGACAGAAATGTAGAGAAAGAAATAAACAGTGACCAAGATCCAACACTATGACACAGCAGCCACTAGGCCAATATGACCTTGGGCCCAAATTCTGGGAATAACAAAGTCAAAGTCCTGCTATCTTCTGCCCTGGTCAGACCACATCTGGAGTACTGGGTTCAGTGCTAGGGGCCACTTTTTAGGAGGGATACTGATAAGCCAGATAGCATCCAAAGGAGGGTGACCCAGATGATCACAGGATCATAAGATTATACCACAAGGATCATCGGTTGAAAGAACTGGACATTAAGCTTAGAGAAAAAAAAAAAAGACTTACAAGGAAGCCGGAGAGCTGTTTTCAAGAACTTGAAAAGCTGCCATGGAGGATTAGATTTGTTCTGCTTGGACCCAGAGGACAGAACAAGCAGCAATGGGCAAGAGTTATGAAGAAACGGATTGGAGCTGCTAGGAGAAAGAGGAGCTTCCTAACAATGAGAGCCTCTCAGAGCGCAACGGGCTTCCCTCAGAGGCGGGGGCTCCTCCCTCATTAGAGGTCTTCAAGCAAAGCCTGGGTGACTTGTCGGGGACATCGTGGAGGATTCTTGGTCAAGTACGGCTTGGACGGGATGGTCACCGAGGTCCCTTCCAACTCTGAGACTCTGTGAGAGAAAGGAGGCAGGGAGATGGAGACTGAAACAAGGGTACAGCTAGAGAGACTAAAAGATGGAAATATGTGGAGGGAAAAATGAAGAGCTAGAAACAGGGGGAAATAACATAGCACCTTCACCATGCCCTGGAGGAGCGAGATAAGCCATGCTGCCCTTTCCTGTCTCCTAAATATGGCATAAACCACCCCCACAAGGTCAATTCTTCGACAAGTCTGAGCACTGGCTGCTTAGCTGGACAGACCCGTTGTGGTGCCCTGGCACTGATAAACTGATGATGAAGCCTGGGGAGGCAGTTGTGATGGTGGGGTGGCAAGGGGGGTGAAATCAGAGAGCCTGAGTTGGTACTCCCTCTCTGCCACCTGATACCTATGTGACCTTGGACCAGTCCCTCTGTCTCTCTCTGCAACATCTGTAAAATTTCGTTCATATCTTTTGTAAACACCCTCTTCTCTCTACCCATCTGGGCCACTAGCCTAGTGGAACTAGTACCTGAGATATTAAAATCACCTCCTAATTGGTCTCTCTGTCTCATCTCAACCCTCTCCAATCCAGTCAGTCAACAGGCATTTATGAAGCACCTCCTATATATCAGACAGGGTAGCAAGCCCTGGGGATACAAAAAAGGAAGAGAGAAATTCCCAAGCTTAAGGAACTTACATGTAAGTGGGGGAGATGACGTGTAAATATCCAGGTATGTGCAAGATATATAGAGAGTATATGAAGGTAATTTCAGTGTAGAAAGGATTGTCATTGTTTGTCCTTCGTTCTCAAAGAGGACCAGGACATCAGGAAGGTTGCTTGCAAGTGAACTGGATTTAAGTGAGGGAGGACTGTGCAAAGTCACCAGCCTCACTTTCTCCTCCAGAGTCATCGAGATCCAGTGGCCAGACACAGACCAGGATGAAATAGATATATGGACATGGACATGGACATGGACATAGACATAGACATAGACATAGACCAGGAGAAAAGATTAGCAGCTGAGAGGAAGAGGAAGCACCTAGAGCAGAAGGTGGGATGGGAGCTAGTTCTTGAAGGAACCCAGGAGACAAAGATAAGGAGGTGAGGAGAGAAATCCAGTCATGGGGGCTGGCCAGTGCTAAGGCACAGAGCTAGAAGGTGGAGCGAACAGCAAAGAAGCCAGTGTAGGCTTATCCTCCACACTATGCCCAAAGGGATTTTCCAAAAGCATAAGTTCGACCCTGTCACTCTCCTACTCAATAAACTCCAGCGGCTCCCTATTTCCTCTTAGGTTAAATGCAGACTCCTCTCTTTGGCATTTATAACCCTTCACAATCTGGCTGCAACTTACCTTTCCAAGGCTGATCACACATTACTCCCCGCCCCCTTCAAACATTCACAATCCAGTCAAAGGCCTTTTTTGCTTTTCTTCCCCTCTCTTGTCTCCACGTGTTTGCAGACTGTCCTTCGTGCCTGGAATGCACTACCTCCTCACCTGGCTTCCTTCAAAACTCAGCAAAAGACCTTTCCTGTTTCCCCCAACTCCTGGTGTTTTCCCCTCAATATCACCTTCTATCTACTTGGTCTGTGTACCTGTTGCCTCTCCTAACAGAATGTAAGCTCAAGGGAAGAGATGCTCTGGTTGGTTTGCTTGTTTTTTTCTTTCTATCCTCAATGCTGAGCAGTATCTGGCACACAGTAGGAACTTAATAAACACCAAGTGATAAACGGATTGATTAATTTCAGGGCCCTTTGCTGTGTGATTTGGGAAAATGAAGATGGATATGGTACAGCCTCTGCCCTTAGGAACACCCTGTCTAATGAGAGGAGGAGCCAGGCATAGGCCTATACACCTGAAAACAAAGTACCCAGCACTCAGAGCCCTAAGGGGGCAGACAAGGGGCTGTGGCAACTCAGAGGGGAGAAAGCAAGATCCATCCCGGAAGGCTTCCTAGAGGAGGTGGCACTGTCATTATCGAACCTTAAAAGACTTTAATAGAAAGAGAAAGGGCATCCGAGGCAGGAAGAAAGTTCAGAGGGCAGGTGGTGTTTCAGAGGCAATCAGCCATCCGGTTTGCTTAGACCTAAGTCCAGGATGGGGCCAAAGTAAAGGCAGGCTGAAGAACTGGCCCATGGGGCTTAGAGGGATGTGACCAGGGTAGGTTCCTGAGAGAAGGCAACATGGTATAGAGGGCAGACCATTAAAGCTGTAGTGAGGAGCACTTGGGTCCGAGCCTCTGTCTGGGACTTATCAGTCTGACCTGGGGCAGATCACTTGGGCCTCAGCTTCTTCATCTAAAAAGTGGGTGTTAAAATCCTTATAGGTATTCCCTAACTCACAGTGCTTTTTCTGAGGAAAACAATAAAAAACTGAGAAGTTACTATGATCATTGTCTTTATCATTGGACTTTCAGAAGATGACTTTGGATGTGCAGTACGAGTTGTGGGAGGAGTGTGAGAGAGCTGGACAGAGAGGGACAGAAACAGACACAGAGAGAGAGAGAGAGAGAGAGAGAGGGAGAGACAGAGGGAGAGGGAGAGGGAGGGACAGGGAGAGAGGAGGGAAGAGAGGGGGGAGAGGAGGGGGGAGAGGAGGGGGGAGAGGAGGGGGGAGAGGAGGGGGGAGAGGAGGGGGGAGAGGAGGGGGGAGAGGAGGGGGGAGAGGAGGGGGGAGAGGAGGGGGGAGAGGAGGAGGGAGAGAGAGAGGGAAGAGAGGGAGAAAGAGAGAGAGAGAGAGGATGAGAATCTTTTACCCCTACTCTAAGTTCCCCAGGGCAGGGATCATACATCACTCCTCCCCCTTTTGTCTCTCCACTCACTGACAGAGTGATCTTAGAAACATATATTAGCAGCAAGTTAGGATAGTGGAAAGAACACTGGATTTAAAGAAAGAGGATTCTACTCTAGTATGGCTTACTATCCTTCAATAATCTTCAGTGACTCCCTATTACCTCCAGGACCAAATACAAAATTCTGTTTGTTTTTTAAAATCGTTCATAACCTAGCCCAGCCACCCTGTCACCTTTCCAATTTTCTTAAAATTGACTCCCCTCTACATACACTGTGACCCAGCAACACTGGTTTCCTTGATGTTCCTTGAACCGCACATCACATCTCCTAACTCTGGGTGTCTTCACAGAGCTGTCTCTCTCTCACTCCTCATCTCTGACTCCTGGCTTCCTTAAATCTCAAGTAAAGTCTTCTGTCCTACAAAAAGCCTTTCCTAATCCTCCTTAATCTTTATGCCTTCCTTCCCTCAGAGGTTCCCTCCAATTATCCTGTCCATGACTGGTTTGCACATAGTTGTTTTCATGTTCTTGCCCACTAGGCTGTGAGCTCCTTGAGAGTGGGAATCATTTTTTTTCCTTTCTTAGAATCCCCAGTACTTAACACAGTGCTTATCACATAGTAGGTGCTTAATAAAAAGCCTGCTGATTTGGCTTGACCTTTGTGACCTTGGAAAGTCATTAAACCTTCATGTATGATGTGAGGGCTGGACTCACTAACCTCTAAGGCCTTTTCCAACTCTAAATCAAAGGATCAAAGCTTTCAGGCTGAAAGGGGCCTTAAAGGCTATCTAATCCAAACCTCTCATTTTACAGATAAAGAACCGAGGCCCAAAGATGTTACGTGACTCGGACAAGTCACTGTGTGTCCAAGGTTGGGCAAATAAGTGGTGGGACCAGAACTGGAACCCACATTCTGTGATTCGAAATCCAGGGCGATTTCCAGTCTACCAGGGCTAGTCTCAAATGTTAGGGCCATACCCCCATCCAGGAAAAGAGAAAGGAATAGCTCCCTGACCCACTACAGATTCAACCATCGAGTCTTAAGCACCTATTGCCTGCCTAATGTGTGACCCTAAGGAGGCAGAAGAAGCAGTGCCATCCTCAAGGGTATAAAATCCAGGTCACTGCCAAACCATTCTTCTATTTTCAAATGCGTAGAATTTGGAAGTTCTTATGCCTAATCTTTTTTGATCTTTTTTAATAGTAGTTTATGTTTTCCAATTACATGTAAAGATAATTTTAACATTCATTTTTTAAAAGTTTGAGTTCCAAATTTTCTCTCTCACCACCCCCTCCTGAAGATGGTATCTTGCTTTGCTCTTGAAGGAAGACCCTGCCCAGTTAAAGGGCATGGTTCCCTGGGACTGGCCAACTCTCCTTCATCTGGCCATCACAGACCTCTTCAACATGTATTTCCCCAAGCCCCTCCCCAAACTCACACTCAGATCCTTCGCATTCTACCATTCACTTACTGACACATACCACATTAGCCACGGTGTAGAAAATTGGCTTTCCTACTCGCTAGTCCAATGGAAAACTCTTAATCAAGACGAGTCTGTTTCCCCATCTGTAAAATGAGAGCTCTGAACTCAATGATAAGTAAGGTCCCTTCCAACACCTAAACTGAATGAGTCTATGGTTCCTCCTCATCCCACTCCCCACTAAGGTCTCCTACGAGGCCCATACCATCCTTCCTGATGGAAATCCTAGCCATCCTTCAAGTTCCAGCCAAGCCGTGCCTCCTCCAGGAGCTTCTCCTGCCTGCTGCAACCCTCATCAATCTCAACTCCTCCGGACTCCCAAGAATTTGGACAATTAGCCCCTCATTAACAAGCTGATATTTGGAGAGACTTTCACGGTTTGCAAGGGGATTTCTATATATTAGCTCCTTTGGGCCTCACGACAACCCTCAGAAGTATATAGTGCAGGCAATATTATCCCTGCATAAACTCAGGTTCAGGAGCTTGAAATGACTTGACCTGGCTAAGTGGTATCACTCTATTTACTATCCCCTGCTTCCTCTCCTATTATATGCTATCTTATTTAGTACTTAGCATAGTGCCTGGCACATAGTAGGCACTTAATAAATGTTTATTGATTGACAGCTGTTTATTATTTATTCTTCAGTTGCCTGCACCCATCAATTTAATACTTCATCTTATTGACATCTAAAGTTGTTTATATACATGCACCTATCTCTTATTTTCTAATCCTTTCAGGTGTGTGTGTGTGTCTTATAAGCCTAACTAGATTAATGTTGTAGTTCAGTTGTTTTCAGTCTTATCTGACTCTTCATAACCCCATTTGGGGTTTTCTTGGCAAAATTACTGGAGTGGTTTGCCATTTTCTTCTCCAGCTCATTTTACAGATGAGGAAACTGAGGCAAACAGGGCTAAGTGGTTTGCCCAGGGTCACACAGCTTTTAAGTGTCTGGGGCCAGATTTGAACTCAGGAAGATAGTCTTCCTGACTCCAGGTCTGGCACTCTGTTCATTGTGCCACCTAGCCATCCTGACTAGATTATAGAACCATAGAATCTGCAAACCTTAAGAGTCATGGAATTTTCCAATCAGAGAAGCAGAGATTCTCAGAACCAAAGTATCTCAGAATCCCAAACTTGGTAGACATCTCAGAGGTCATCTAGTCCCAATCAACACAACTTCCCTAATGAGAGGGCAGTGAACTCTTTGCTTGAATCTCTCTGGTGACAGGAAACTCACTTACACAAGGCAGCCCAGTGCAATGTGAGATAACTCTAATTGTCAGAAAGTTGTTCCTTATATTGACCTCAGATCTGCTTCCCTGTAAATCCCCTAACTTGCCACAGTCCTTCTTTTTCTGGAGTCACCCTGAACTAATTCTACTCCTTTTTTTTTCCTAAGACAGGCTTTTGGAGACAAAGACATCTAGAAGGTGTCTCATCCCCAGGTCTTCTCTTCTCCAAGCACTACATCCCCAGTTCCACCAACTTGGGGCGACATGCCAGGGCAGCCTGGCATAGTGGTAAGAGCCAAAAGACCTAATTTCTAATCCTGACTCCACCTCTTACCTTCTACGTGACCTTGGGTGAGTCACAAGGCCTCTGGCCTCAAGTTCCCTCTCTGTATAATGGAGATAATAGCACTTAAATACCTATGCCACAGGGTTGTGAAGAATTCATTTTATAAAGCTTAAAGGCTTAGAGAAATCTGACCTAATATTGTTATTCCAGGTAGAGCAAACTGAGCACGCTCCAACCTGTCAAGGTCCCTCCTACAAGGTGACCCTTTAAGGCACCATACCTTAGACTTCTCTCCTGTCTTCCAAGAGTGCTGAGCATATGACTAGACACCCAGAAGAACCTAGAATATCAGAACTGAATGTAGGCCGCCACTCAAGACACTTCCTAAGTGACTGACTTGGGTTTCCTCCCCAAAATTTCTCTAGTCAGTCACTCTTAGGGGGGCTTATATAAACCCTGCTTGATAGGTATGACTCCTGAAGCAGTATCATGTGCTTGGGATCTTGGGGGCCTCATCTCTGAGGTTTGCAACCCTGAGAGGCAAAGGCCAAGAGAGAAAGAGGGTGATGGAGAAGATGGATAAAGGAGAGGAAATATGGTGTAGTGGAGTACTGCCTAGGAGTCTGCCGTTGTCATACTGCATGACCTTGAGACAGTCACGTTCCTTCTATGGACATTCTAGGTTCCAACGAGTTGGACAATCTAGATTCCAAGGTTCTGTCCAACTCTGACATCCTACGTTCTAATGTCTCTTTCAGGTCTGATGTTCTAGGTTCTAAGGCCCCTCCCAGCCCTGACATTCTGTGTTCTAAGTTCCCTCCTAGCTCTAACATTCTCTGGTCTAAGTTTCCTTCCAACTCCAACATTCTGTGTTCTAAGTCCCTTCCAGCTCTGACATTCTGTGTTCTAAGGTTCCTCCTACCCCTGACATTCTATTTTCTAAGGTCCTTCCTAGCTCTGAAATTCCCTGGTCTAAGTTCCCTTCCAACTCCAACATTCTGTGTTCTAAGTCCCTTCCAGTTCTAACATTCTGTATTCTAAGGTTCCTCCTAGTTCTGCCATTCTATGTTCTAAGTTCCCTCCCACCTCTGACATTCTGTGTTCTAAGGTTCCTCCTAACTCTGACAGTCTATGTTCTAAGTTCCCTCCTACCTCTGACATTCTGTTTTCTAAGGTTCCTCCTAGCTCTGACATTCTCTGGTCTAAGTTCCCTTCCAACTCCAACATTCTGTGTTCCAAGTCCCTTCCAGCTCTGACACTCTAAAGAGAATTCAGCACAGAGGAGGTAGGGAGCCATGCACCAAAGTTGGTTGGCCCAAGGTGGGGACAGACAAAATTAGTTCTGCCTCTGAGCTCCAGCACTGTACATCCCTGGGATATGCTCCAGCCAAAACCACAGGACTTCCCCACGATCCTGGCCAAGCCAGGTCACACAGGACTCTAGCGCCAAGAGAGAGAGCAGCAGCCAAGATTCCTGGAGCATTGCATCCTGGGCTAGTAACTTTAGCAATGGAAGTCCCCCAGAAGACATGAGTGAAATCAGAGGCAGAAGAGACCCCCCCCCACCCTTGGAGCCCCCTCCCCACTGACGCATCCTCCAGGCAGGTCTGCAGACACACAGGTGTCTTTCCTATTCTATAAGGAATTCTCCACCCTCTACTTCACCCCACAAGTCTCAGAAGTTCCTCCTACAGCCTAAATCTAATTCAATGAGCCACACAGCAAGTTAATTTTTCTCCTTCCCAAGACTGGGGAAACCATGAACTCAGAGGCAACACATACTGCGGGCAGTCCCACGATGCAAATTTTGAGAAACACATGAGCAGTCTTAAGAACTTAGAGCATAGGGGAAAGAGTTGTTGGCACCGGGAGTCAAGAGATCTAGGCCCTAGCATTGAATCTGCCACTAACAGACTGTGTGACTTGGGGCAAGTTATTTCTCCTCCCTGGGATCTCTCTCAGTTTCCTCTTCTGTAAAATGGGGAGATTAATCACTGCCCTGCCTTTCTCCCTGAGCTGACTTGAGGATCCACTGAGAGAATGAATATGGCCCTTTTCAATAAAAGTAGCTTCCATTTCCACAGCACCCTGAGGTTTATAAAGAGCTCACAAGAGCTAGGCAAGGTAGGGGATCCAAGTATCATCATCCATTTGTATAGAGAAAGAAACTGAGGCTCAAGGTCACAAAGCCCTGCTCTTCTGATTCTAAGGCCAGGGCTCTTTCTACCATGCCACGATGTGACATGATGGAACACAGTTATCATCTCTATCCCATCCATCTGGCATCCGACACAAGATCCGGTAAAAAGCAATTGGAAAATACCAAATCTGGACCCCCTGCCAGCAATATGCGCCCTTTATAGGCCTCAGTTTTCCCCCTCTGTAAAATGAAGTGGGGCTAGATTATCTCCAAGCTTCCCTCTGGCTCTAGAGCCTATGCTCCAATCAATATGAAAGAGGGAAGGAAGGGAGGGAGGAAAGAAGGAAGGAAGGAAAGAAGGAAAGGAAGGAGGAAGGAAGGAAGGAGGAAGGGAAGGAAGGAAAGAAGGAAAGGAATGAGGAAGGAAGAAAAGGAAGGAAGGGAAGATGGAAGGGAGGGAGGAAGGAAGGAAGACAATGGCAGGGAAGAGAAGAGAAGGCAAGGGAAGGAAAGGGAGGGGAAAGGAGGGGGGGAAGGGAAAAGAGGAAGAATAGAGAATTCCAATAAAATGTAAGCTCCTTGGGGTCAGGGACCATTTCATTTTTTGTCTTTGTCTCTAGCATCTAGAACAGTACCTTGCATACAGTAAGCACTTAATACATGTTAGTTGAATTGAGTAATCTAAAGATGATTCCAACACAAGGCAGTAGAGGATTCTTGCTCGCTGGAATTTTACAAACCTGGCCCAGATATATGTACTGAGTTCTCCTTGGTCAACATGGCTCAGTTCACCCTATCCTTCTCTAGTTACTGAGCTCCTCACTCCTCTCAATAGTTAAGGACCCAATAGGTGCCCTGGGTTGGAAAGCACCTCCTTCCTACATGAGGTATCTCTGTGTCCGCATCTCCCTTCTTAGAGTTAGCCAGAATGGTAACAATCCCCTCCAAGGGACATGACTTCTGTCCTGAAACCTCTTTTCTCTCTACATCTTCTTTCTTAGTGACCTCAAGGGCCCCCAGGGGTTCAATGATCATCTCGATGCAGCTGACTTGTCCAGAACTGCATTTCCAGTGCTCATCTGCCTCCTGAGCTCCAATCCCACATCACCAACCTGGCTATCTCATAGCTGTGTCCAAAGTCCACATGTCCAAGACAGATCCCCTCATTTTTCTCCCAAAACTCTCTTCTCTCCCTAACTTCCCCACTTCTGCCTAGGATACCATCAACTTTTACTCTCTCTCTACACTACACCCTATATCCAACCAGTTGCCAAGTCACGTCCATTCTACCTCCCTAATATCTCTCACATGTGTCCCATTCTCTGGACTCACACAGCTGCTGCTCTAGTTCAGACCCTCACCACCTCTCCTATGGACTATAGGAAGAGATTCCCAACAGGTGTCCCCACCTACAGTCTCTCCCCTTCTCAATACACTCTCTAGACAGCTGCCAAATGAGCGCTCCAAAAGCAAAAGTTAAAACACATACTGCCTCCAGGATGAAATACAACCGCCACTGCCTGACATTTCAAATCCTCCACCATCTGACTCCAACGTACCTTCCTAGACTGAGTTTTTATTATCTCCAATTGATTCTGTCTATATCTTGTTTGTACATAGTTATTTGCAGGTTGTCTTCCCCCTTGAACTCTTGGAGAGCAGGGATTGTTTTATGCCTTTCTTGAATCCCCAGTGCCTAGGACAGTGCCTAGCGCAAAGAAGGCGCTTAATAAATGCCTGTTGACTTTAATTGTTGTCAGTATCACTCACCCTCACGCAGTCTACATTTCAGCTGAAATGGATTATAGGGCACTCCCCCACCTCTGGGCCGCACAGGCTATCATTCCCCGTGCCTGGAATGCTCTCACTCCTCACTTCTGCCTCTTGCAATCCCTATTGCTGCTGTTGCCGTTCAGTTGTTTTTCAGTCCTGTCTGACTCTTCAAGAACTTGGGGTCCTTTTTGGCGGGGGAGGCAATCATGGTTAAGCGATTTGCCCAAGGTCACACAGCTAATAAGTGTCTGAGGCCGAATTTGAACTCAGGCAGGGCTGGTGCTCTATCCGGTGCACCACCTAACTGCCCCCAGTTAGGGTTTTCTCGGCAAAGATACTGCAGTAGTTTGCCATTTCCTTCTCCAGTTCATTTTTACAGATGAGGAAACTGAGGCAAACAGGGTTAAGTGACTTGCCCAGGGTCACAGGGCTTCTACGTGTCTAAGGCCAAATTTGAACTCAGTTAGATGCATCTTCCTGACTCCATAGCTACGATCCCTAACTCCTTTCAAGGCACAATCCACATGCCCTTTCCCACATAAGGCTTTGCCATATTCCCCCACTTCTTAGAACTAGGCCTCCCCACCTCCAAAATTACATATATTTTGTATTTCTCTGTGTACATATTGTCTTCTCTCAGCAGTCTGTAAGATCCTTGAGGGCAGGGATTGTTTCATTTTTGTCTTTTTTTATCACCAGCACACTGGCTGGTACAAGGTTACTGAATTCAATAAAACTGAATTGAACTGAGTTGAATATCAGCAAACACCAAGGCCTCTGGCCTTTCCCTTTGCAGAAAGAGCATCAGGCTTATAACAGATCTTGTATCTGTCTAGGAATCTTTAACTAACATATCCTTTCATCTGAGTAGGGAAACTGAGGCTGAGAGGCTGGCCCCGAGCCTGGCACTCTCCTCCTGCTCATCTCCAACTCCTGGCTCCCTTCAAGTCTCAACTAAAATCTCCTTGTCTGCAAGAAACCTTTTCCAGGCCTTCCACGGTCCCTTTCCCTGAATGACTATTTCCAATTTATTCTGTGTATATCTTGCCTATACATAGTCATTTGCATGTAGTCTCCATTATTAAGCCATGAGTTCCTTAAGAGCAATAATTGGGTTGAGGTTTTCCCCTTCCTTTTTTCTTTTTTGCATCCCTAGAATCCAGCACAGTGCTAGGCACATAGTAGGCCCTTAATAAATGCTAGCTGACTGCCTGAGGAGAGGAAGTAACTTGTCCAAGCTCATCCAGCCAAACACACTAAAACCCAGGGATCCTTACTCCTGAAAACAGGTGCTTTCCACTGGACTACGTTTTTTAAAATCCAGTTCCTCAATTCCAAAGGCCATTCCTCCAGAAACAGTGAGGGTGACAAGGACAGGGTTTGCTACAGCACAACATGGTGGGAGGAGCCTGGGCTAGGGTGTCAGGAGATCTCAATTCTAGTCTCTGCCTAACTGAGAAACACTGGCCTAGTCATTTATCCTCCCTGGGCCTCAGTCTCCTCATTTCTAAAACGGAAGGCTAGGACAGATCAGGCAAAGTGCTTAAGAGTGGAAAATTCTGGCTTTGGAGTCAAAGGACCTGAGTTCAAATCCTAGTCTTGCTGTGACGGTATACGAACAAGGCCAAGTTACTCAATCTCTCTAGACCTCATCTGTAAATAAAGAAGTTGGAAAGGATCACTTCTGGTTCTAAATCTATGACCCTACCATCCTATGGCCAGCTAACACAAAAGGACAGGACTTTTCAGAACTCTTACAGGCTTCCACCCTCTGAGACAGTGACGCACCAACTTGCCTGCTGCCAAGGAAATCTGGGAAGATGTGAACGCTCATAGATGAAGGGGTGTTTGTCAACTGCAAAGCCCTTTGGGTTACAGTTCAACAGCGGTAAAAGAGCTCAGGACCTGAAATCAGAAGACACAGATCCTCCTGCTCTCTTATCTGTTACCCTGAGCAAATTATTCCAGCTCTTTGCTCTGAGCTTTATTTTCCCCATCTGTAAAATGGGAAAAGTGGTTGTAAGGGAATCCTTCAATAAGAGTTAAAGTGCTTGAAAAAATGCCAGCTCTGACTACTACAGCTCACCTTTCTATAGACACTATCTCCATTTTACACATGAAGATTCAGAAACTTCAGAGAAGGGAAGAAACTTGCCGATGGTCACACAGCTAATAAGTGTAGGAGATGGAATTTGAACCCATGTCCTCCTGACACCAAAACCAGCACTCTTTCTCCTTTGCCAGAAGAAGCCAAGCTAATTAATTATTAATACTCGACAAGTATTAATAACAAATAAAAATACTGAATACTCACGAAGGAGCTTTAGATCTTCAGTTCTCAAATTTTTTGGTCTCAGGACCCCATTAGACTCAAAAAGATCGTTGAAGACCCTCCCTCAAAGAGCTTTCATTTATGTGGGTCATATTTATCAATATTTATGGTATTCTAAATGAAAACATTTTATTGTGATGATGCAAATCGTTTTGACCTCAAGGAGCCCCTGAAAGGGTCTCAGGGACCCTGGAGCACACTCCTGCTGCTGTAAATTGTTGTTTAGCTATCCAGCCCCCCACCACTGTCACCATGACTTCAGTGAAGAACAGGGACCTGATCTCATCAGGATTTGGCCCCTGAATTACCCATTATCTACACCTGACCACCAATTCCCATTACAATGCCCTGAACAGTCTAAGAATTCAGGGAATGTTTTGTTGAAGAAAGTGAAGAGAAGAGAAAAAGGGGAATGAGAAGAGAAAGACCAAAGAGAGCTTACCAAGAAAAAGGGGTTTAAGAGGTTGAGGCCAAGGGAGAGGCCTTTGAAGGACCATGGAATGGGATGACGGAGAGTGGTGGCTGTCAGATGTATAAAAAACAACAGGGGAATTCAAGGTACTGGAAAGGTTCCTCTGCTTGGAGACAAGGAGACCTGGGTGCAAATCCTGACTCTAACAGTAACTCTACAGCTCAACGTCAGACAAAGTTATTTTTCCTCTTTAGGCCTCAGGTCCTTCATCTTAAAATGTGAATAGTAATAGATGTAGCAGACCTTGGTTTGAATTTTGACACTTACTTGCCCTTAGTGAGAGGGAAGGTAAGTCACTTGACCCACATCCTGACCTGTAAAATGAGGGGTTGAGCTAGATAATTTCCAAAGTCCTCTTTCAGGTCTAAATCCTATAATACTACTGCTACCTCAAAGGTCTGTTGGAGAGAAAGTACTTCAGAAATATCAAAGCACTATAAAAATGTGACTGTTATTCCTACTAAAAAGGGGAGAGGGAAGTAAAGAATAAGGGAAACTCAGAGCCCAGCCTAGTTCCAGCCAGGGTACTCTCCTTTCTACCCCCATCCCCATCAACAAACCATCCCCCCGGAGGGGCTGGTGATTCTGTGGAGGGGAAAGAGGGTGGGCAACAGAACCATATAACATTTTGACCTGGAAGAGACCTTGGAGATCACCTGGAGTGAAACCTCTCGGTTCAGGTATGAAGCCACCGAGGACCAGATGTTAGGCGACTTGCCCAAGGTCAAACAGGTAGTAAGTGACCAGAATTCTAGGCCAGTTGGAATTATTCTAACGGCAAGCCCAATCACGAAAGCCTGACCCGCCCCCACCCCCAAAGAGTTACCCCATTTGGTCCCCAGCCCTGCCCTGTTGTGGGCCTCCAGAAAGGGAAAGGGCATCCCCGGCGACATCGAGGAAGAAGGGGGACTGGAAGGATGCCGTGGAAGCTGCCAGCCCCGCACACACTGGCATTCTTGGCGGGGGGAGGGGGTGGGACGGGGACTGTCACTCTGCGACACCCCCTTGCCTGGGGCTTCCCTCCTAGGGAGTGGAAGGAGAAGATGAAATTGAGTCAGAATGGGACCTTTCCACCCAATTAATTAAACAAGCCACAGATGAGGGAGGGCGGTCGGGGGGGGGGGGGGAGGGGGAACCCGGGCGGAATCTGAGCCAGGAGAGCAGAAATGTGGGAGAAGTCGGGGACCCGGAGTGGGGGAGGCACAGGGTGTGATGTTCGTGAATGCGGTGTGCACGTCAATGTGTAATGAGTGCGGGAGCGTTAATCCATGCACGGTTCGGAAGGTGTAAGTAGGGATGTGCCCCCCTCCCCCCAATTCCATGCCACCAGCAGCGGAGCCGACCAGCCGGCCCAGAGCCCGAGCCGGAGCCCGGGATGAGCGCTAGGCTCAGCGTTGGCAGCATCCTGAAATCCCCAGGAAGGGCCGGGCGCCTCCTCCCCGTCCGCTGCCCGGCTTCCCCCGCCCGGCCCCGACACCCCCGCACCCCGGGCAGTGCCACCCCGGGCTCACGCAGGCCCCCTCGTCCGCCGGGGCACACTCACCGCGTCCCTCGGTCGCCCATGGTCCCGGTGGCGGCGGCGTCAGAGCCACGGCTGGAAAATCCCCGCGCGGGCGCCGGGAGGAGCCACCCGCCGTTCTCGCTCTCCTCCTCCTCCTGCTGCTCCTTCTCCTCCTCCTCCTCCTGCTGCTCCTTCTTCTTCTCCTCCTCCTCCTCCTCCTCCTCCTCCGCTTCCTTCTCCGCCCCCGCCCCCGTCCCCGCCCCGCCCCCGCCTGCTCCCCTCCCTCTCCTAGCACCCGGGGCCCTGCCCCGCCACAGACCCAGATCGGGCTCGGGCTCTGAGCCGCCCGGGGCCGGCAGGCAGGGAGCGTGCATGCGTGGGTGCGTGGGTGTGCGTGTGTCTGGGTCTGGGTGTGTGTATGTGCGCGCGCGCGCCGTGTCCGCGTGTCTGTGTGTCTGTCTGTGCGTGAGTCTGTGCGTATGTGCACGGAGGCGGTGTGCAGATCCTGTGTACACAGGTGTACATGAGTGTGCACAAGGGTGTTCGTACGCGGGTATGTGTGTGCGCGGGCTGCTGTACACGGGAGGGCATTCGCTTGGGTGGACGCCGCACCCGCGGGGAGGTATGTAGTGCGTACACCTGGCGTTGCGGGAAAAGAGTGTGATTAAACTCCTCAGTCACTCGCTCGACTGCCGAGACGCGGGGAGAATCAGGGGTCCGACAGCGAGCTGGAGAATGTGGGGTCGAACTGTCGCTGGCCACTGCCCAGTCCAGCTCCCCTGCCCTGCCCTCCCCTCCGCCAATTGCAGGCCTGGCCGGCGGAGGAGGGCGGAGGCGGGGGCCGGGGGCGGGTACAAGGATCCGAGTTTCTTCGCGCCCGGGCCACCTCCCTCCCCGCCCTCATTTGGCGCAGCTGACTAGGGAGGGCCCTAGATAACCCCCCCTCTTTCTGGTCTTCCTCTCGGAAGATCAGTAACGTCCCAGGGTGGGTTTGTGTATGTAGATGTAGTGCTGGAGAGAACCTGCAAGAAGAAGGGGGCCTGGGAGGGGGAAGAGGGGTGGGTGGAGAAGTGGGGTTAAGGTTGCCCTCCCTTCCTGGGGTGAGACAAGGGAGGGATTGCACAGAGAAAAGTCACGTGATATGACGGTGAGAAAAGCACTGAATTGGGGGTCCAAGGACTTGAGTTCTAATCAGACCATTGCCAGATTTGCTGTTTGACCTTAGGGAATTGACTTCACTTCTCTAGGCCTCACACGTGTTCCTGAGAAATCATAGACACTTGTTGGGATGAGACCCATATGTCATGAGAAAACTATACTTAATTCAAAGGAACTCTTGCTTAAAAGGATTTAAGTGTGTACAGAAGGGGATGTAGTAGTAACAATCTATACACATTGAGAAGATATGTTTAGAGAAATCCAAAAAGCTAAAGGCAAGGCCATGAACAAATTTGGGGTCATTTTGTTGGTGGGGGGAGGTTGGGGTAGCTGGCTTTCTCCTTGCCTGGGGGGCTCTTGATATTTCTTCATGGTACTTCATAGGTCTGGTTCAGCCATGGTAGTTGGGGGTGTCCTAAAACTAAACATATGCCTTTGGTTCCCAGCTGGAATCAGACTTGTCTGGGGAACACACTACCCCATTTCCCAAGAGAAGAGTAGGACTGCACCCAAGATAGGGCTGACTGTCCCCTGACCTCCTGCCCGCAAGATTATACACAAACACACTGAATTTGCCATGGAGGGGCTAATTACAGGACTTACCAGAAGGGATATGACAGAGCTGATTACGAGGATCTACCAGGTAGGAATCATTTGGGTAACAATCGCAGAACTAAACAGAAGTAATTTTGTTTAGGCCTGTGCTAAAAACCACCTGGGCAGAAGGAGGAGATAGATGTGCCCTGAGAAACATTGAGTGAACATTCCAAATCCAATATTGTATATCCTGTCCTCAATCCAGGGTATTCAGAGATGAGTAGAGGGAGAAAGGGGAGAGGGGTAGAACCTTGGGGGAATACATAGTATAGATAAAGAATGAGATCTTCCCTTGAGGAACTTCTAATACAGTAGTGGGATAAGACACCAAGACACCAAGATAAGGATAATACACATCACTTGAAAAGTGTATCAGAGAGGTGCAAGGTGCTGGCCAAGGTCCAAGGAGGGAGGGTGTCACCACCTGGAACAACCAGAGAATGTTTCATGAAAGAAAAGTTGAACATGGAAGGATAGGCAAGAATTCAATGGATAAAGTTAGAAATCGAAGGATGGAAGAGGGAGCGATGGGAGCAGTCATTTAGTCAGCAAATATTTATTAAGCATTGACTATGTACAAGCACTTAGGATACAAAAAAAAAAAAAAGGCCAAAACCTGGTCCCTTCCCTCAAGAGGTCCCAGTCTAATGGGCCAGACAACATGCAAACAACTATGTGCCTACAAGATCTCTCTATTTGGTGTTGGGGGCATCAGGGAATAAGTTGTCCTGTGTGGCTAGAGCAGTTTTTGGAAAAGTCCTATAAAGTGAAACTGGAAAGGGCTTTGAGTGCCCAGAAGAATTTGAACTTCAGGTGGTACAGTGGACAGCGTATCAGGCCTGGAGTCAGGAAAACTCATCTTCCTGAGGTTCAAATCCGGCCTCAGATATTTCCTAGCTGTGTGACCCTGGGCAAGTCACTTAACCCTGTTTGCCTCAGTTTCCTCATCTGTAAAAATGAGCTGGAGAAGGAAATAGCAAACCACGTCAGTATCTTTGCCAAGAAAACCCCAAATGGGGTCACGAAGAGTTGGTCGTGATGGAACAATAGCAAGCCACAGAGCCCCAAATGCTTTTGAAACTGATGGGTGAAAGGTATGTGTGAGGGAGGTGGCTGTGGGTCCAAATGAAGGGGAAAGCAAGAATAGAACGAGTCTCTCACTCTCTTTTTGGTTCCTGAAGATGCTCGGGAGTTCCGTATAATAGTCAAAAGTGACTGACCAGGAATCATGACACCCAGGGTCCTAGTCCTTAATCTGCCCTTTCTCCACTATAAAACTAAGTGACTCTAGTATATGATACATTTTTTAAAAAATAAATTGAGACAGTTGGACTAGATCAATGGCTTAAAGAAGATCTGAGTTCAAATCCTACTTCAATCACTAGTTGTGTGACTCTATGTGTCACTTAACAGTTCTCTGCCTCACTTTCCTTATCTGTAAAATGCGGATAATAATGGTGCCACCGCCCACCACCCCCACCCCAGGGCAGTTGTGAAGTTAAAATCAGACAATATCTGTAAGGCACTTTGGAGACCTTAAACTGTGCTGCATAAATGCCAGCAATTACCCAGCACCTAACTCACAGGGTTGGTGTAGGGATGAAATGAGTAGACCTAATATGTAAATCATTTTGAAAACCTGAAAGGGCTGTAGAGATGCTAAGTATTGTTATATCTCTATGGGGCTCTTTCAGCTCTGACATTCTATGAATTCCTCAGCTTAGAGTAAGAGAAATAAGTGGGAGGAGAGAGTGGGAGAGAAAGAAGAAAGGGGAAGAGAAAGAGAGACCAGGAGGGGAAGAGTGGGAGAAGAGTAAGAGCAGGAGGTGAGGAGGATGGGGGAACGATGGGGGGAAGGGAAGAAGGAAGGAAAAGGAAGGAGGGAGAAAGGAAAGGAGGAGGCAGCCCTAGAGAGGATAGAACCCTGGACTTGGAGTCTGGAAGTCCTGAATTCAAACCCAACCACACATACATACTAGCTGTGTGACCCTGAGCAAGTCACTTCACCTGTCTGCCTCAGTTTCCTCAGCTGTGAATAACACTAGCACCTACCTCCCAGAGTTGTAGCGAAGATCAAATGAAGTCATATTTGTAAAGCCCTTAGCACAGTGCTAGGCACATGGTAAGCATTTAATAAATGCTTGTTTTTAAAAAGAGAAGAGGAAGGGAAAGATGGATGGAAGAAAGGAGCAGAGACAAAGAAAAGATTGGGAAG
Organism: Trichosurus vulpecula; assembly: GCF_011100635.1. Lineage (NCBI taxonomy): Eukaryota > Metazoa > Chordata > Mammalia > Diprotodontia > Phalangeridae > Trichosurus > Trichosurus vulpecula. Next base: position 122,027,588 of record NC_050574.1, on the reverse strand, counting down.
GGAGGGGAAGAAACAGAAAATCAGAAAGGGAAGAAAGAGGAGAAGAAGAGAGGAAAGGAAGGGAAGAGCGGAAGGAGAGGAAGAGGAGACAGAGAGGCAGGGGAGGGGAGGGAAAGAAAAGAAGGAAGGGAAGTGAGGAGGGGAAGAAATTGTTTCCTGGAAGTACTAGGCTCTTAATGGGCAAGCACTCCCTGAATGAGGAGAAAGCCCAGGGCCCAGCTCCAACCTTGGCCCTGGGCATATCTCCCACCAGGCCTTCCCACCAAAGGCATTTGGCTCATTGGCCCTGATTAGTGCCTAATATCTGATTATTAGCTGGAGGAAGAGAAGCCATCATTTAGACTGATGCAATTAGGGCTTGTAATAAACATCATTTGTAATTACATTCCCATAGAGTTACCTCTGCTCCTTGTCTATAGAGCCAGCTAATTCAATCAGGGATGTGATCACTGTAAGATGGGGGGGGGGGGGAGGAACAGGAGAGCAGTGGGGAACATGACCTGTGTCCCAGTGATCAGATTGAAGGGCTGAGCTCTGACCATGTGACCTTCAATCTTAGTGACCCCTGTCTGGCTGTAATTGTCTTCCATGGTGCCTGTCCTTTTATACTAGTGAGGCCATCAAGTAAAATAGGGAAGACTTTGTATTAAGAATAAGGAGATGGAGACTTAGGGCTCTACACTGACTTGTGTGTAGTAAACAAGTTCCTTCCCTCTTCTTGGCCTCAACTGCCCCATTTATAAAATGAAGCATTTGGACTAGATGGTCCGTAAGGTCTCTGCTGTCTATAAGGTCAACTAGGTGGTGTGATAGATACGGTGCCAGGTCTGGAGTCAGGAAGGCGCCTCTTTGTGAGTTCAAATCCAGCCTCAGACACTTAGTAGCTGTGTGACTCTGGGCAAGTCACTTACCCTTGTTTGCCTCAGTTTCCTCATCTGTAAAAGGAGCTGGAGAAGGAAATGGGAAACCACTCTTGTATTGCTGCCAAGAAAACTCCAAATGGGGCCACAGAGAGTCAGCTGCAACTGAAAAATGACTTAGCCACATCAAAAGGTTCTGCCAACTCTGAAGAAGGAAGGATATTTGAGGTCATCAGATTCAACCTCTTCAATTTACAGATGAGGAAACTGAGGCCCAGAGAGGTTGTGACTTGCCCAAGGTCAAATAGGTGGCAAGTGGCAATTCAGGGCTTATGCCTAGGTCTTCAAATTAAGGGATTTTCTTTCCACCCAACCCTGTCAGTCTATGGCCTGATGCCCACTCTGACCTATGTTCCGTGTTCCAAGAGTCTTTTCAGGAATAGCATTGCACATCCTAGGGTCACTCCAACTCTGTCATTCTTTGTTCCAGCTGCCAGATTCCAAGGTACTAGAAGCAGCTGTACCTATTTTCTTGTCCCTTCATTATTTGGAATGAGTTATGATGGAAACAGGGATGAGGAGTACAGAGGAGAAAAACTGCCTCCTGGTCATGGCAACAGTGGGATAGAGGAGAAGAGCAGTGGGAGCATACTTAGCCAGAGATCTTGGCCAGGGAACCAGGACATTTGGGAGAAGTCCTCCTGGCCCCTTCCTCTTGTGCTAGGCAAGGGTTTCTGTAACTAGGTGACAGGCTGCCTTCTGCCCCCAGAGCCCAACTAGACCCAGGACTGATGAAAGGTAAGCCTTGGGCACAACATGGGCAGGTGGACACACCTATAAGCTCTTCAAGACCAGGCAGGGACTGTGTCCTAGCTAAACATCATAAAGCAGAAAGGGGATTTCAAGGCTGAGCTCAGCAGCTGCTTCCTCTGAATAACCCTCCCTGATGTCCACAGCCATTAGTGTTCTGGGTCTCCTCAATTATTCATAGGATCATAGACTGAGCTGGAAGGACCTCAGAAACCACCTATTCCAGCACCCTCATTTTATAGATGAGGAAAATGAAGCCCAGGAAGGCTAGTGGACGTCTCGTTGTTTCGTCGTTTCAGTCGTGTCTGACTCTTCATAACCCCATTTGGGGTTTTCTTGGCAGAGATACTGGAGTGGCTTGCCATTTCCCTCTCCGGCTCATTTTACAGATGAGGAAACTGAGGCAAGTAGGGTTGAGTGACTTGCCCAGGGTCACATAGCTAGTAAGTGTCTGAGGCCAAATTTGAATTCAGGTCTTCCTAACTCCAGGCCTGTTGCTCTATCCCACTGCACTACCTAGCTGCCCCTCATGGACTTACCCAAGGTCACATAGGTGGCATTAAGTAGCAAAACAGGGGTTCAAACTATGATTCTCTGAATCTTTGCATTACATTATGCTGCCTCTCTAAGCTTTTCTCTGATCTTTTACCCCTTCCCATCCTATCCTCTTCATACTTGGTTGTATCTCCCTAGTAGAGTGGAATTTCTTTTGGAGGAATAACTCTGGTGAACTGAATTGCATCAAATGGGCTAGAAAGCCCAAGCCAAACACTGAAGGAAAGGGGTAAAGACAGAGGGCTACTGAGGGAACAGAGTAGGAAATTAAGGAACCCTAGAGAACACTAGGCAAGAGGCAATTGGGATGGGGCAAAGGAAGGAGGGTTTATAAAGTGCCCAGGGATGGACCAGGGACCAAGGCCCTACTCTGACTTAACAGAGATGGGACTGCAATGATATCAACATCTCTTGGCTTGACCTTCCCCAAGGTTAGGAAGGGATCTCTCCTTGGGCTAAATTAATCTCCCAGGGGCAACCACTTTTATTGGATAGATTCTATTGCCTTAGGCAGGTGTCCCAAGAGAGACTAAGATGGGCCCTGGTAGGGGGAGCTTCCTGGGCTTCCGGCTGTTGAGTTTAGATTGCCTTCCTCCCTGGAAATATAGGAACCTTTGAATTCTGCTGAATCTACAAGACTCGAGGGTCTCCTGGGGCCATCTACTCTATACTCAGGCCCCAACTGACTTTCCTTTCACTCTAACTCCAAATCGATCGGAGCTTAGTGGTGTGGTAGAAAGAACCCTGGCATAGGAAGCAGAAAAATGGAATTTTGCTCCTTATTCTGCCCTGCGGGACCTTGAGCAAGTCATTCCCCCTGCCTGTGCCTCAGTTCTCTCATTAGTAAAATGAAAAGACTGGACTAGATAGCCTCTGACTTTGTAGTGTTCTATTTTCTAAGGTTCCTCCCAGCTCTGATCATCTATTTTCTAAGGTTCTTTCTAGCTCTCATATCCCATGAGAACAGAGTGGTCAACTCAGTCAAGAAGATTTAAATTCAGATTTAAATCCTGCCTCTGATATCAATTATGTGACTTTGAGGAAATCATTTAACCTTTCTATTTCTTTGTTTATAATCTGAGGATAATCATAGTGCCCACACCTACAAGCCTTCAGGACTGACTGAATGAAAATTTATTAAATTTATTCAAATTTATTAATTATTTAATTAATTATTTAAAAATAATTATTAAAATTTATTTAATACTTACTATGTACCAGTTGCTAAGCTATATGCTGGAGCTACAAATACAGACAAGCAAGACAGTGCCTGCCCTCAAGGGCCTTTTATTCTAGTAGGGGAGAACAACACATATTGGGGAGTGGGAGAGCCCTGGAACTGGACAGATGTGAGAAGGGTTCTTACAGGTGAGATGCCTGAAAGGCATGGTAAGTACAGATAAGGTGAAAGCTCAAATAACAAAATGTATAAAAAGACTTGCAAAACTTAAAATGCTATATAAATGTGAGCTGCCATTTTGTTCCAAGAATCCTTCTAGCTCTGAATTTATGGTCTATGTTCTAAGATAGCCACATAATCCAACCTTCATGGTCCATCAGTCAATCAACGAGCATTTTTAAATCAATTATTATGTACCAAGCACTGTGCTAATTCTTGGGGATACAAAGAAAGGCAAAAAACAGTCGCTATCCTCAAGGAGCTTACAGTCTAGTGAGGAGAGGAGTGAAGAGAAACATGAAAATGACTTAGGTACGTACAAGATGCATACAGAGTAAATGGAAGGTGATCTCAGAAGGAATGACCCTAGGGACTGGCTAGGGCACAAGGTGGGAGGGAACCAGGAAAGCCCCCCTCCTCCCTGCCCGCACAAGGTAGGATTTGAGCTGAGTCTGCAAAGAAGTTAGGAAGCATGAGTAAGGACTGGAAATGAAGTAGGTGTCGATCCACTGGGAAATCACTAAACAAATTGTAGTACATAGATGTGATGAAATATTACCTATTGTATAAGAAATGGTAAATGTGGGGCAGCCAGGTGTCGCAGTGAATAGAGCAGCAGCCCTCGAGTCAGGAGGACCTGAGTTCAAATGCGGCCTCAGACACTTGACACACTTACTAGCTGTGTGACCTTGGGCAAGTCATGTAACCCCAATTGCCCGCCTTCCACCCTCAAAAAAATGGTAAATGTGATAGATATGGAGAAATATGAAAATACTTTTACATGTATACTGATGCAAAACGAAGTAAGTAGAACCAGGAAAGCAATATACACGATGACTATAACAAAGGAAATAGAAAGAAGAAGAAGATGATGATGATGATGATGATGATGATAGAAACAATGCCACAAAATTATAATGATGAAACTTGACCCAAAAGACAAAATACGAGATGACACCTCCCCCACTGCTTTATATGGGGAGAGGGGAGGAGTGCCATCTCCCACTGCATATAAATTTTCAATATGTTAATTGATTTTGATTTTTTTTCTTCTCCTATTGCATATAAAATTTCAATATCTTAGTTGGTTTTGACTTTTTTTTCTTTCTCTTTTTTATTCTTTATTTTAAGGGATGGCTCTCCAGGAAGGAGGAGAAAGAGGAATTAGTGGGAAATCTAGGTCATATATGTACACACACACATACACACGTATATGTATATTTATATGTATATATGTGTGTATATTTATCCACACACATATAGATGTAAAACAGTTAAAATTTATTTTTAAAATTTTTAAAATTTAAATTAAAACTTTTTTAATTTAAAAAAGAAGTCCTTAGGCCTCAGTTTCCTCAACTGCAGAACGAGGAAATTGAACTAGATGGCCTCTGAGCTCCCTTCCAGCTCTGAATCTATGATCCCGTAAGTCAGTGTTGTCAGATAAGCAGTGTGAACCCAAGCAGAGGCAACAGCATGGCATGGTGAATCAATAGGTGGGCCTGGAACCAGGAAGACCTGGGCCTAAGACCTGCCTCTGACACAAATGGACAGTGTACCATTGGCAAATTAATCCCAGCACTTAGCACGGTGCCTGCAACATAGTACCTGCCTAATGAGTGTTTATTGGATTGAATTGAACTTAACCTCTCCACGTCCCGTGGAATAACCTAAGCCCGTAAGTGACAGATGATTGCCCATCTGCATCCAGCACGGAGAGTATTTCACTTAGTGTAGGGAGAAAATGTGTCTCTGTGTTTGCCACTTTTTGGAAAAAATCAGACAGTGCTTGGGCTTATGATTTGGACTTCACTTGACCTTGAATTTAGTGTGAGGCAAAAATCACTTGTTTCATGGAAGAGCTCCTAGGTAACCTCTTCGTAGACATTTTAGTCTCTAATGGTGTTTGCCGCTGCAATAGGAGGGAAGGAAGGAGATGAGGATTTATTAAATGCCTCCTATGTGCCGTGAGGTTTACAGATATTATCTCACTTGATCCTCACAACAACCCTGGGAGGTAGGTGCTATTATTGTCCCCATTTTACAGCTGGAGAAACTAAGGCAAAGATTGTTGCTGGCCTAGGGTCACACACCTACTAGGTATTTGAGACAAGATTTGAATTCAGTTCTGCTGACTGCTTCTGGAGTTCAAATGGAAGGATTCTCTATAGATCAGCAAGCACTTATTAAGTACTTCTTATATGCCAGGCACTAGGCTAAGCATTGGAATAAAAAGAAAGGCTAACAACAGTCCCTGCTCTTGAAGAGTTCACAATCTAATGGAGGAGACAGTATAGTAACAGGCGAAATACAAGATAAATAGGAGATAATCAACCGAGGGAAGGGCTGAGAATTTATCCAGATTAGAAAAGGCTTCCTGGAGAAGGTGGGGTTTTCGCTGGGACTTGAAGGAAGCCAGGAAGCTGAAATGAGGAGAGAGAACATTCCAGGCATGGAGGACAGCCAATGGAAGTGCCCCAAGTCAGGAGATGGAGTGCCTTGTATGAGGAAAAGCAAGGAGGCTTGAGTCACTGGATTCAAGAGTACCTGAGGAGAGCTGAGGACCATGGAAGGTGGAAGAAGACTGGAAAGGCGGGAGGGGCCAGGTAGGAAGGGCTGTGAATGTGGAGGGGAGGATTTTGTGTTTGATCCTAGAGGTGATGGGGAGCCACTTGAGTAGGTGGTGACACAGTCAGACCTGCATTTTAGGAAAATCACTTTGGTGACTGAATGGAGAATGGGCTGGAGTGGGTAGGAAGACTTGAGGCAGGCAGAGCAACCACTGGGCTTTTCAATAGTCCAGGCATGAGGTTACAAGGGCATGCACCAGAGTGGTGGCAGTGCCAGAGGAAAGAGGGCAGATCCAAGAGATGTTGCAAAGGTGAAATCGGCAGGCTTTAGCGATAGATTGGATGGGGATGGTGGTGAGAGAGAGTAAGAAGTGTGTATATGTGTGTGTATGTACACAATTATGTGTATGTATATATACACATATGTGTGTCTGTGTATGTATATATATGTATACATATATGGTATATCACAGAATGTCAAAGTTGAAATGGACTCCAGAGACCAATCATTCCAATACATTTTTCTCTTCCCCAGACTAAGTGTCACTAGCTCCTTCCAACAATCTTCATAAGACATTCTGCTGAGGCCCTTCACCATTTTGTTTTTCCTGCTTGGGATGCTCTCCATATCATCAATCTTTTTCATAAAATGTGACATCCATAATGGAACACAATCTTCCAGGTGTGATCTGACCAGATCAGAATCTAGGGAATTATGGGAATTCCCCACTGAAAGTAGTTCAGGATCAAATTAGCTTTTGTGGTTGCCATTACACAATATGGACCTTTAATGAACTTGCACCCTAGAGGGGCGTTGTCCTCTAGGTCCTCAAGTGCGGCCCTTTGACTGAATCCAACCCTCACAAAAGGGCCACACTGGAGGACCTAGAAGGCCACATATGGCCTTAAGACCTCAGATTCCCCACCCCTGCTCAAGACTAAAACTTGACTTTTCGTCCCACTAAATTTCACCTTCAGTGATTTAGTCCAATGTTCTTGACCAATGAGATATTTTTGGATCCTGACTCTATCTTCCAGTGTGTTAGTTATAGCTAGCTTTATGTCATTCAAAAATCCAATAAGCATGCCATTTATTCAAGTCATTGACAAAATTGTTAAATAGCATGGGGGAAAGGACAGCTCCCTGGAGCACTGCACTAAAAACCTCCCTCCGTGTTGACATTGAACCATTTTTCTTTGGACCTGGCCATTCAACCAATTTCAAACCAACGGTACTATTGTCTAATCCGTTATCTCCCTATCTCCCCATCTTTTCTACAAAATTAGTTCAAGACTTTGTCAGATGCTTTTCTAAAATCTAGGCAAGCAATATTAGCAGCTATCCCTTGATATACTCAGCAAGCAGCCCTATTGAAAAAGGAAATGAGCTTTGGTCTAGTGTGAACTGTTCTTGCTGAAGTCATGCTGGCTTGTTGTGTTTACCACTTCCTTTTCTAGATCCTCACTAACCACCCATTTAGTAACACATTCTATAGTTTGGGTAAGAGTCAAGTATGTATACTATACTTTTCAGATTCTATTCCCTTCCTGCCTTGGAAGATTGAAACATCTGACCTCCAGTTTTCAGAAACTCAGTTCAGTAACTCAATATGCATCTATTAAGCATATACTATGTACCAAGCACTGTACTAGGCACTGGGGATGTAGAGGACCTCCCCACCCCACCCTGAAAAAACCCATTTCTCACCCCTAAGGGATTTTTCTTATGGTTAGCTGCCCTCTTAGCAAAATCATTTAAGGGTCTGCTTCCTGGATGGGGGAGTGGAGAAGAGCACAGGATGTGAAAGAAAATGTCTCAAGATTTGTCAAACTCATTATCATTTCTAATGTTTTATGGGAGAGTGAATGATACTGCCCAAAAGGGTCTAGAAAACATTGCTATGAAGTTGGGGATGTGGGGGTGTAGAGAAGCTCAACACATACACAGATAAATGCATATAAAAATATATAAAGTCATTTCCAATAGGAAAAGCATTAACAACTAACTGGGGGACTCAAGAAAGGCTTTGTATAGGAAATGGGCCTTGAGCTAAATTTTGAACAAACTGAGGAATTCCAAGAGGGCAGGAGGTAAGAAAAGAAAGCATTATATAAAGGCAGAGAAGCTGTAGGGCCTAGACAAACATATTCTTAGCAGTACATAGTATGACAATGCTGTCCATGGAGTTTTCTTGGCAAAGTTCCTGGACTGAGTTGCCATTTCCTTCTCCAGTGGATTAAGGGAAACAGACATTAGGTGACTAAGCCAAGGTCATACTGCCAGTGAGTGTCCCAAACAGAGTTTGAACTCAGGTCTTCCTGACTCTAGGCGCAGCATTCTATCCACTGAGCCACCTAGCTACCCTGGCAGTAGTTTATCATTCCTGCATTTGAAGTCTTGATCGGTCCTCAAATCCAAATCCCATTCTCAGATACTAAGGTTTTAATGATTTATTTTTTGTTTTTATGTTAAATTTATTCCTCCATATACTATACCACCCCCAACCTTCTCTTGTAACAAAGAAAAATAAGCTAGGTTGATCAATTCTTCCTCTCCCACCCAGCTTCACTCCTCTGGACTCTATCTCGGACCAGGAACTTGATCCTGGAAGACCACCTCAGCCCTTCGATTCACACCTCATCAGTATTGTGTCCCTGGGGCCCTTCCATCTGATTGGAGGACTCCTCCCAGAGCCTCCATCTAAGGAGAGCACCCAGGCCAAGCATCTCTTTATTTCCCAAGTCACTGCCCACCTTTGGACTTCTCCATCATGCCCCAATACCAGGTACCTTCCCTGCCTGCTTCTCTCCTTTCCCAGCTCTCCCCGCCCTTTTCAGCTCCCTTTTCTGTCTTCCTCCATTAGGTTGTAAGCTCCTTGAGAGGAGCGACTTTTAACTATTTGTATTCCCAGCACTTAGCACAGTGCCTGGCACATGGTAGGTGCCTAATAAATGTTTATTGACTAAATAAGCAAGTATATACAAGATCCCAAACCCATAGCTCACTACCTCTCTACTGAAAGAACCAGATACCATTTTCTTAAGCAACTGTTTATTTCCCAAATCTGCTTCATTCATTGCCTTCAGTAGGAAACAGTAACAAAAGCACCACATGGATGGGAAACAAGAGATACACACAAACAGATAATAAAGATCAGGAGTAGAATTTGTTAGGGAAAAAAGCAGGGGTAGTAATCATGATCTCAGACAAAGTTAAAGCCAAAATGGATTCAATCAAGAGAAAAATAGGGAAAATACACTATATGTCAGTCATATTAATCAATATTATTTTCGACTATTTAAAATAACTAGCTAGTTATTTTGGTTGGAATAATATAATAATATTAAGGTTGGAATATTGCTGTGGTGCAGGAAACGATGAGTTGGTGCACTTAGAAAAATATGGAAAGACTTGGATTTATGAAGGAAGACGTTATCCACCCTCAGAGAAACAGAGGACAAACAAGTATAGTACACTTACATATGAATGTATATGTCTATATAAGGATATAATAATAGATATCTAAGCATATGTATGTGTATATGTATCTATATATGTTTGATGTTTATTTGCATATGTGTATATACATATATGTGTATATATGTACATGTATGTATATATACATACATGTACATATACATCTGTGCTTAATTGTAGCCTTCTTGGGGAGGTCAAGGGGAGAGAAAACAAAGTAAAAAGTGCACAGCAGAGAACAAAAGAAAACTTAGAATGAGGCAAAGAAAAGATGGCTAGGCTTCTTTGAAATGGAAATTTGTTGCTACATATTTTGAATCCTCTCTGAGCATGGCAATGCTTTTTCTTTTCTTTTCTTATTTTATATTTAAGTTTCAATATGTAAGTCTTTAATATGTTTCTTTTTCTTTATTGTGTATTTAAGTTTAAAATAAATTAATAAAAAAGGTAAGAAAAAGAAAGTACCACCTGTACTCCCAAGGTCTTCAGGGTTTTGCCCAAGTCTTCATCATCTTTAGCAATGTTTTCTAGACCCCTTTGGGCAGTATCATTTATGCCCCCATAAAACATCAGAAGTAGATAAAAGTGTTTGACAAATCTTGTGACATTCTCCATCATATCCTGTGCTTTCCCAAAGGAAACAAACCCCTAAAAGATTAGGCTAAGAAGGCAGCTGACCAGAGCCTCCTCTACTATCTCTGAGTGACTGGATTGCCCAATGTATCCTTTTGATAAAACTATCTTGCTACTGTGTGGTCTTTCAACTTTCCTTCCCAAGAACCTGAAACTCACTGAGGACCATGTAGCTCGTCTAAGGTCTGTGAGGAGGTACAGATCTCTGAGGAGGTTCTGGGGTCTCTGAACTGAGCTCTCATACTGAACTTTCCCCTGGATTGACTTTTTCCTTTGATTTCAGAAAGGAAAGGGGAACCTGAGGGATGATGTAAACTCAGATTGGAGTTTAATAGGAAGACAGGGGAGAAAACAGAGTAGAGAGATGGAGAGACAAAGAAATGGGAAGAGAGAGTGGTACAGAGAGAGAAATATTGTGGGGTCATAGAATTTAGAGCTGAAATGGCATCTTAGAGATCATCTAATCCAAGATCCTTGTTTTATCCATGAGAAAAAATGAGGTCCATCAAGAGGCAATCACTTCTCTAAGGTAATAAATAAAAAACAGAACCCTATGAAAAAGAGAAACAAAGGGGGAGATGGAAAAGGATAGGATAAGTAATACAGAAAATTGGACCAACAACAAAAAAAGAAAGAAACAAGGGAGACAATTAGAGACGGGGAAAGCAAGAGAGTCAAGAAAGGAGAAAAAGAAGGGGAAAATTGAAAAAGATGTAATGAGACAAAGTAATGGAGAGAGACATGGGCTGAGAAAGAAAAGAGAAGATAAGAGTTTGTCTGAAATGGAAGACAGAAAAACCTATTCAATACAAGTCACTTTTCCTCTCCCATGGGGATCTCTCTAGTTGGGTGTAGGCAGCCGACCTCCAGGGAATGAGGCTTGGGCACCTCCAGGTTATCTCACCGCTCTTTTGCTCCACCTTTTCCCCATCATTCAAGGAGGTCTGGCAGCCATAGCCAGAGGCCGAAAGGATGAAGAAGAGGTACTGGGTGGGAGCTGGAAGTGCAGGGAACTCAATGAGGAGGGTTAGGGGGAAGAGCCCTCAATGGAAAGTAAGACAAGAAGGGGTAGGGTTTGGGCTCTGCTATTTATGAACTGTCGGATATTGATAGAGTCTCTTCCCTCCTTTGGTTCTTGGTTTTCTCCACGAATGATGCACAGATTTGTAACATGAAGAATCTTAGGGGTGGATAGGACCTCTAGAGGCCACCTAGTCCATCCTGCACCTTTCCCAACAAATCTTCCACTTGGAAGCTCCAGCGAAGAAGAGGACCAGGACTTCCACCTTCCACATCTGAACAGCACATGTACTCTTCAGTACAGTGACACTAGCCTCCTTGTTCTTCTTCATATGAAGCACTTTATCTCTTGACTCAGTGCCTGGAATGCTCTCCCTCCTCATCTCCACCTCATGGCTTCATTCAAGTCCCAGCTAAAATCCCACCTTCTGCAGGAAGGCCTTCCTGATCTCCTGTAGTGCTCATGCCTTCTCTCTGTTGTTTATCTCCATTTTATCCTGTCTATAGCTAATTTGAATGTAGTTGTTTTCACTGCATTCTCCATTAGATTGTGAGTTCCATGAGAGGATGGGCTATTTTTCCCCTTTCTTTGTATCCTCAGTACATAGGCTGACACATAGTAGGTGCTTAACAAATGCTTGTTGACTAATGATGAGTCTAACAGGCACTCAAAAGTACATATCTTTGCTTTTTCTGGAATGCCTTCCTTCCTCATCTCCATCTTTTAGAATCTCTAGCATCATTCAAAACTCAGATCAAGAACCACCTCCTACACAGAGGCTCTCCCCATTCACGGTGGTGTTGTTCAGTTGTTTCAGTCATGCCCTGCTCTTTGTGACCCCATTTGGCGCTTTCTTGGCAGATACTAGCGTGGTTTGCCATTTTTTTCTATCTCTTTTTGAAGATGAAGAAAACTAAGGTTAAATGACTTGCCCAGGGTCACACAGCTAGTAAGTGTATGAATCCAAATTTGAACTCAGATCTTTCTGACTCCGGATCCTGTGCTTTATACGCTATGATGCCACCTAGCTGCCCCACCCCCCTCTTAATAGTGCCCTCCTCCCAAATTACTTTATATCTACTTTGTATATATTTTATGTGTGCAAATGTATATGTAAATAGGTGTATACATATATATATATATACATATACGTATACATGTATGTATATATGTACTTATACATATGTATAGTTTCCCCTTGATGATTCCTTGAGAACTGGGACCATTTTGTTTCTATTTGTAGACCCAGGGCCTGGCACACAGAAGCTGCTTAATATATGTTTGATGAAATGAATAAATATCCCTTCCTTCCCTTCTGACATTCGGTGATTCTGTGATCCTTCTCAAATTAGAATCAAACCCACTGCACTGCACCCTCTGGCGGCCAGAATGGACAATTTCGGCATCTTCTGCAGATGGACAGAGGTCAGCCTCCATCCTGAGCAACAGTCTTCCCAGATCTAGGAGGTAGGTTTGAATAACTAGTATTCGCCTCGGGTCAGATTGAGACCCCAGAAGTGGAGGAATGATTCCTTCTCTCAAAGGCTAGAGGGTCGAATCAGGTTCTAACCCAGAGATGTTATTTTTTATCTTACACCTCATCACACTCTGCCTTTCATGTCTTATTTTTGCTGCCAGACTGTGTGAGGTTAGTCATCTGTCAACCCTCAAGTTTCAACATATGGCTCTGTCTGTAGGCACTCGGTGCATGCTGGATGGACAGGTAGAAGGGAGGATGGATGAATGAATATATAGATGGATAGGTGGACCCATGGATGGATTGAGGCAACTGGGTGGTGTGGTAGATAGAGCATGGGACGTGGAGTCAGGAAGACTTGAGTCAGGCACTAGCTGTATGACCCTGGGCAAGTCACTTAACCTCTGTGTTTCAGTTTTCTTAGCTGCAAAATGGAGATAATGATAACAGTACTTACCTCACAGGGTTGTTGTGAATTAATCTATGTAAAATACTTTGCCAACTTTAAATGCCACATGAATATTAGCTGTTATTATTATTATAGGTAGATGAGTGAAGGGGTCGATGAACATCTCCTAATTTGGGACTGGGATTGGGAGAGGTGCACAGGTGCTTCTACTTAGATGAAGAATGGTGTGAAATGCTATTCTGCCTCCAAGAGGATCCATTTCTTGTCTCCGTAACTTTGCAATGGCTCTCCCCTGCGTCTAGAATGTTTCTGCTCCTTCTCATCTCTATCGCTAAGAATCCCTGGCTCTCTTTAAGATTAATCGAGGTGATGGTCAAAGGATATGAACAGGAAACTTTCAAAGGAAGAAATCCAAGCTATCCACAACCATGTGAAAAAATGCTTCAAATCATTCATAATTAGAGAAATGTAAATTAAAGCAGTTTAGTTCTGCAGCTTCTTTGGGTCCTCTGCTGGTCTCTAATACCATAGAATGAATTGCACCTGTTATTATGGATGTCCCCTTGCAGAGAAAAGGGCTAAACTCTCAAATTATCCCTAAATGCTATTGCAGCAATCCCAGACAGACAACAGAAGCTACCTTCAGCTTAGATGCTTAGTTTTTTTCCAATTCTTTTTCTCCTACTGCACCCTGAATCCTCTAATCTGGCCTTTACCCATGCCTAAGATAGGTACTTCCTCTCCACCTCTGCCTCACAGAATTCCTCACCTGCTTCAAGACTCAACTCCCACACTAAATTCTGAATGATGTCTTTTCAGATCCTGGCTCCCTGGCTAATCCCTTCCCTCCCTATCTATTTTGAATTTATTCTATCTCAATCATGTTCCTATCCCCACCTAAGGATACACTAGAACAGTGATGTCAAAGCCAAATAGAAACTATTGCTGTTAGAAAACCACAAATTAACATTATCTATGTTGCATTTTTATTCATTTTTGTTAAACATTTCCCAATTTTATATTTTATCCTAATTATATTTTCATCTGATTCCAGACTACAGAGTGAGTTTGATGCCTCTGTGCTGGAAACTTCAGGGAACTTACCTTCAGGTGAGATCTGAGATACTCTCTTGGTTGAACTGAGTTATCACACTTCCAACGAAGAGCTTATTCACTCTGCTTTGTCTGGTATATTCTGATATATATACCTTCTCTGATTTCTGTTTCTCTGTTGACTTGGATAAATGGATTGATTATTCACTATGTGCGTTTATTGTACAACTGGCATTTAATGGAAAAAGAATTAAGCTTTGGATATACAACTTGTGACCCTTCTTCCCCATTTAGAGATGGTGATTGGGAGGTCAGTTTGAATGTTATTTCCCCTGGACTAACAATATTTAAGGGAGCAGACAGATATAATTCTAGTCTGTAATTCCCACTCTCTCCAAGGAGAGTAGAGTGGTCAGCCTCTGGTCCCAATCTCCAGCTTTTCCTCCTGGAAGGAATCAAAGTCTGCCTTGGAGAAGAGTGAAGGGAGGAAACCCTAGAGATATCTGTATTCATGCCTCCTAGGAGCCACATCTAGATAGATCCATGTGAACACCCATAACCTACATGAGCAACACACAAGCACAGCACACCCCCTATACTAAGTTTCTCTGAATACATCATATTTGCAATTTCTTACAACTGCATTATGTTCCTATATCATAATTTGTTCAGCTGATTCAGTTGATTGGTATCTACTCTGTTTCCACTTCTCTGGAAGATGGCTAAAAAATTACAGGACATGAGTATAATAGGATATTGTGCTGTAAGGAAAAATGAACATGAAGAATTCAAAAAAATGGGAAGATTTCATTAACTTGAGAACTCTCAGATAAGGAAAATCTCTCTTCCAATGTAGGTCAACTTAGAGTCTTAGACAATTGCTTAGATGAGCACCGAGGGAGAGGTTATATAGTCATCCTTTCCAAATCATGACTTTCCCTATTGCAGTTGTGATCTATTGCAGGTCAGGAAAGAAATTAAACAGGAATTTTGGTTGAGTTTTGAGGAAACAGCAGAGGATGCATGAAGGCCAGCAGATGATACAGAAAAAGTTTAGAAACTCAGAAATGCATAAAATATATGTGTAGTATTATATAATACCAACCCAAATTTTAAAACAAAGTCCTATAAACTCCTCAAAAAAGAAAAAGAAAAAATTTAGACTTCTTCTCTAGTACAAAGGAAGAAAAATTTTACACGGATTTTCCAAATCACAGAGGTGCTGCGCCCCTAATCTTTAGTGATAACTGAGAGTGAAGGCCTTTTCTCTGTAGGGGGAAGACCATAATAACAGGTACAATTCATTAGATGGCATTAGACACCAGCAGAAGACCCAAAGAAGCTGCATAGCCACCAACAAGGAGTGGATGGCAGAGAACGGCTTAGTAGAAACATAGAACAGAGAGTACTGTGGCAAAAAGATTAGAGCAAGAGGACCACATTTCAGTGGAGCAAGTGGTTTGCTTGATGACACTACCAGAAGACATTAGTGATGGCAGCATTGGACAAGTGAGTTGCCTTATCTCTGCAAATATTCCTTGACCTCACAGATTCCCTTTGCATGTGTCTTGGTCACATGAGATCCGTGTGTGTGTATGCGTGTACCTTCTCTGTACGTCCTGGAGGGACATTGTAACCAGTGAGAAAGTAGACAACTGTGTACATGATGATCTAGGAATAAATACTGCAAAACAAAGGAAAATGATTCAGCACCTGATAAGGCAGAGGATCTTGTGGATTTTGAGAGCATGGAACAATAACACACTGTTCTTGAGTGGTTTAAATGAAAAATGAGAATTGTGAGAGCAGAATTTATGACCTGCACAGCAGAAATGAGTGGCAAAATGGAAAAACTTGAATCCACGGTGGTGAGAGTCACCAAAGGAACAAAAGAGAGGACAACTAATTGGGAATGCAAATACACAGAAGTGAAAGACTGTCTGGAAGAAGAGAAACAAAAAGCAATAGCATTAAAAGAAAACATGCTCTCCATGCATTCAAAGCATATTGATCTTGAAGGCAATATGCACAGAGACAACTTAAGGATTATAGGTCCCCCAGAGAGACAAGTGGGAAAAAAAAAAGAAAACCCAAATACCATAAATGCAAGAAATAATACAAGAAAATTTCCCGAGACTTCTGAACATTTCCCACTAGCTGCTCTGTTTGGTTTCAACTCCATGAACATCATTCTTCCCTCAGGACAAATTTCATCATCATGGAGATTGCTTTAACTTTGATACTCAACACCTCCTCAGTATCCTCAATTGCCTCTACCCTGTCATTAAAAGTCTGGAGGATGGAACAGAAAACTCCTCCCAAAGCTTCCCTCGAATTTTCAGCCAACTCTTCATTTCCCATCAGCTGTTCTGCTTGGTGTGGACTCCATCAACATCATGCCCCAGGTACCCTCTGGTGCTCCCCTGCCCCTACTTTTCAACTTCTTTTTATGTGTAGTTTTACCCATTAGACTATAAGCTCCTTGAGGGTAGAAACAGTTTTTCTTTTTCTTCTTTGTGCTTAGCATAGTGCCTAACACATAGTAGGTGTTTAATACCTATTTATTGACTGACTGAACATAGAAAACAAATCTCCTATTGAAAGAATCTATAGATCACCTGGGGGGGGGGGAGTTGGGGGCAGGGGACTGGGGACATAAGGCTACAAACTCCAAAACACATAGTGGTTAAATTTAACAACTCCATCAAGAAATAACAGGTTCTATAAGCAACCAAGAGAAAGATCTTCAAATAGAAAGGAAAGGAAATTCTAAAACACAAGTCTATTCTTCACCCACCAGAAAACATAGGAGGGAATGGAATAATGTGTTCTGAAGAGCGGCAGAGCTGAAGATGTAACCCAAAGTGACCTACCAGTAAATCTGAGGTTAACGATTAATAAAAAAAGATGGACATTCAATAATAAAAAGAAATTTGAAACATTCTTAGAAAAAACTATACCTGAAAAGATTATATGAATGCTCCCAGATAACAGAAATACAGGAGGAGAGAATGAATGTAGCAAACAGAGTGACAGCAGAGAGACCAGTGACTTTTTTCTATTAAATGTACACAAGGAGAAAAGAATGAAAGTAAAAGTTGGGAAAAGTGGATATTAGAGAGGAACACCTGGGCCATTATAGACTGGAGAGCTTCCAGGCACCTTGCCTAGAGGTGAATCAATGTTTTTTGTGGGACTGACTAAATTACAAAATGGGAGGGTATATGGAAGGAGGAGGATAGAGAGGAGAGTGTAATGTCAAGTAAGTGGTCTCTAAGGAAAAGGAGAGTCTTCAGGGGAGTGGGGGAGGAGGTGAAGAGAGAGAGATTGGAAAGGGGGCCAAAACAAAAAAAAAATGCATCACTTGTTTTGGTGGGATGCTTCTGATGAATACTTTTTTTTTTTTGGAGGGGAGATTGGGGTTAAGTGACTTGCCTAAGGTCACACAGCTAGTAAGTATATCAAGCGTCTGAGGCCACATTTGAACTCAGGTCCTCCTGATTCCAGGGCCTGGTGCTCTACTCACTGCACCACCTAGCTACCCCTGAATACTTCTATAAGTGAAAAGAGATACTATGTGAGAAGAGATAGAAAGCTTGTGTTGAGTGTTGTCGGCAGGGATTTGGTGCTTGGAAAGACCAGTCATCCAGCCTGAGGACACCCTAGACACACAATACGTTGGGAGAGGGGAGAGATTAAGTATTCACAAACATTTTTAAAGAATTTAAGTGCCCTAGTTCATAAACTCCTCTAGCAATAAGTGCTTTGTTGTCCTGTGCTTCCAACCTTGGGCCAAGAGGGTGCCATTATAGAGGAATTTAATAAGTGCAGCAGGATTTTGGGTTCCTTCCATGCTTTTCCTGCTTAGTGCTTCTTCCCTGGAGCCCCTTTCCCAACCCCGTCCAGGTAATAAGATATAGTTGGTATAAACCACGGCAAGGCTTTGGACACTAGTGACTTGAATTGGACAATCCACTTATTTAGATAATCAGGATATAGATATATATATATATATATATATATATATATATATATATGTTACATGTTATAACAACTGATTATATGACACAAAATATATCACGTGTACATGACAAATGAGCTATTGTGCAGGTGGTGCCTTAGTCTAATAATTCACTTGTCATAGCAAAAATCACATGTCATATTATCAGAATACCTGTATTCATAAAATATATGTTCTGATATTCTAACTCGCTGGATTGTCTAATCCAATTGCTAGTATTCAAAGACCTTGCCAAGGTTTACATAAAATATGTCATATAGGAAAGAGGGAGGATTCCCACTGGTCCCCTACAGATTCATGTTACCTAGCCTCAACTTGGCCCTCGCTGCTGCTAGGCAACCTGCCCCTCCCTACCTAACTCACTATTCACCTATTCACCACAGCAGCTCTCCCAAACCTCTTCATCCCTCCTCAAACTTCCCATGGCTCTTCCTTCCTCCACTGTCTCGACTGAGAAACTTGCATCATATTTTATTGAAAAAAAATGGGATTTTCCTCAGTCAGAGGGAACTAGGACAAGAGTAAAGACTGGCCAAGATGACATCAGAAACCTGCACAAACTCCCTGCCTAGAACCTCACGTATGGAAAGGGCATGGAAGGTCTCCAATCCAATTTCAACATGAACCAGAATGTCCTTTATAAAAACCCCAACAAGTGACCATTCAACCTCTGCCTAGAGGCTTCCTTCAGGTATATGGGCAATCCAAGCCCTTCAATCAAAAGCAGATCCTTCCACTTTGGGACAGCTCTGAGGGCTAGTCAGTTCTTTCTTAGATTATGGGGCCAAGTCAAATCATTCTGTGTCATCTGCCCAGGGACAGTCCCTTCAATCCTCTCTTCTCTGTGTTAAACATTTCCAGTTTTCTTCAATTGAGCTTAGCTTCAAGTGACTTTCCATCAAGTTTGTACCATTCAATACATATAACCTAGCTTCTCAATGATGCCTGAAGTGAGACCATCTCACCAGATGCTGCATGACTGTGTCCCTGCTATTGAACTTGACTGAGCTCCCAAACTTTATGTCTGCTGAAAAGTGGACATGGTTCCAGGACTGAACACGGCACAACAAATATGGCTTGATCAGGCCAAAGGACAACAGGAGTGTCACATATGTATTGCATGACTATACATGGATAACTTATATCAAATTGCTTGCCTTCTCAATGAGAATGGGGGGAAGGAGTATAGGAAAGAATTTGGAACTCAAAAGTTTTAAAAAAAACTAATGTTCAAAAATTGTTTTTACATGTAATTGGTGAAAAATAAAATATTAAATGAACAACTACAACAACAACAACAAAAAAAAAAGAAAAAAAATGAACCATTCACCAAGAACTCCCTCTTCTTCTCTGCTCCTCATCTCATATCACTGGAGTGCCTTTTGCCACCATCTCCTCTTTCACCCATCTCACACAAAGAGGTGGCCCTTCTCCTTACCAAAGCAAACCCCTCTACCTACATAGATGATCCTATTTCATCCTGTGTCCTCCAATAGGAGGACCCCCTCTACCATTCCCACTCTTTGACTTATATTCAGTCTCTTCCTTTCCACCAGCTCCATCCCTACTGCCTATAAACATGCCCATGTCTCTCCCATCCTCAAACAATCATCCTTGATCTTCCCATTCCTGCAATCATCCCACATATCTCCTGACTTTTGTGACTAAGAGAAAGCTGTCTCTTTCACTCTCTTCTTAACTTGCTACAATCTGGCTTTCAACCTCTCCTCCTTGATACCCTCTTCTCTCTAGGTTTTCAGGACTACTCTCCCCCAGCTCTCCTGTCTATCTGACCAAACCTCAGTCTCCTCTGCTGGATCTTCATCCAGGTCATATCTGGTAAATGTGGGCATCCCCACAGGCTCTATTCTGGGCCCTCTTCTCTCTCCATACTACTTCACTTGATAATCTCATTAGCTAGCATGGATTTAATTATCTCTATGCTGATGATTCTCAAATCTATTTACCCAGCCCTAATCTCTTTGCTGACTTCTAGTCTTGCATCTCCAAATGCCTTTCAGACATCTCAAACTGGATTTCCAGTAGGTGTGTTAAACTCAACATGTCCAAACTTGAACTCATTATCTTTTCCCCTAAACTCTACCCAACTTCCAGACTTCTCCATTACTGTCAAGAGCACCACTATCCTCCCAGTCCCCCAAGCTCATAGTCTAGGTGTCTTAGGTGTCCACTCCCCACTATTTCTCAGTCTCCTTCTCCTCCTCCTCCTCTGTCCACATGGGGAGTCATACCTTCACCTATGGATGTTCTATCCAAAGGAATATAAATTTTAATTGCATATACTTCTCAACGTATCTTGGAGTTTGGGGGCTAGATTTTTTTCTTTCCTACTTATTTATTCTACCATTTAAAAAAAAACTGGGACAATTAACTTTTGCCTCATATCGTTTTTAATTTATGATTTCATGAAATATTGCTCTGAAAACCCAGGCTTTGATAAAGCCCATTGAGATTCAAATGGAGCTACCTGATGACACCTTTAAATCCAGATCACCCTGGCTCTTACTGATTGGCCAATAATAGTCCCCAGCCCAAGCCTCCCTTGCTCATTGTTTCCGTTTTGATGGCTCAGAGTGTAAATAGCAATTGTTTCCACTAGGCCAAAAACTCTGAAGGTCTTCCCCTCCCTGATTCTTTTGTGTAGGCAAAGTAGGCCATCTTTATCTCTATTCTTACCTAACCTCTAACTGCTGAATTGGTGTTGCCTCGGACAAACTGGGAAAGACCTTAACTTAAAAAGGCCAAGGTCTCCCACTGCTTGCAGAACCATTACCAGTTGTCTTAACCTATGCTTTGTCAATGGACTCTGATAATTCTGGAGGAGAGTGTGAGACTAATGACTTTGCACAACTCTGCCTCATTTAAATCCAGTTCACTTGCAAGGCAAGACATCACCCTCCTGATGTCTTTGACCTTCTTCAAGAACAAAGGACAAACAACATCTTTGTACTCCCAATGCCTAGTACACAGGAGGCACTTACTAAATGCTTTTTGACTGACTGATTGCTATGCTTTGAAATGTTTTGAACTAATTCCTGGACATTTCCTGGACTTGATATTACTGTGTCCAAATTTGACTTCTGCCTACAATAATTAAAGATTATTTACAATATAGCTTTGGGTAGTCATTATTGGAGGTACTACAGATAACATTTATCTTGCTTTTATTGTCAGCACTCTACTTAAGTCTTACTGTTCCTGGAAAAGCTGTTTGAGTCAGATGGCCTGTTCAACCATCATTGGTCTTATTTTTTTTTTTTTTGCCATTTTCCTTGGCTCCCTCTTCCCTTTCATTCATCACTATTATGATTTACTTTCCCCTGTATTTCTTTGCAAAGAGACTTGACATCAAAACTGGGTTTTCCATCAAGCTTCTTATGGGCTTGACTTCCTTTACATTTCCCAGGTGATGGGCTGATTTACTCATTCCTTTTCCAAAGCATCACCTAGTGGGCCATTTAGCAGAAGAGGTTAACATGCAGAGGAGTTCATCATAATCAGTGCTGGTTTCCATCTTGTGCTGCAGGCTGATTGGGACCAATTCATCGTCTGAGAAGACAGTTTCATTGAATAGATGCTGGGGGGCTAGTCTTGGTTCCCCTGTGATGAATTTCTATGGGCAATTCTCTATTTTTGCTATGGGTTCACAGGCACCTAAGTTGTTGTTTCCCTGGAAGGAGAACCATAAAACTTTGACCTGGATTTATAATCCACACCTCTAGGTGTGCCAGGAGAAGGCATGAACTGCCAGTTCCATCTATCTTTACTGCCATCTTGTTCCAGGGCAAGCCCTAAAATTGGGCTATTATTAAAGGTCACTCTGTCCTTTGGAGAATATATTATTCACTCTATTCTTCACTCCAGCTCCACTTTGTGTCAGCCCTTGGAAGATTGCCCTGTTGTGTTCAGGCAAGTCTAGGATTCTGCATTATGATTTGCCAGGTGGAATGATTTCTTTCTTTGTATCCTATAGTAATCTGTGAGTTTCCTGAATGATAGGTATTAATCTAAACAATTCAGTAATCACAGAATCCCAGAGATGGAAAGGCCATCCTGTCCAACCCATACCTGAACAAAAATCCCCTCTATAATATCCTCTACTTGTGGTCATCCAGCCTCTGCTTTAAAAATCTCCCCTGAGGGGAAATCTTCTATCTCCTCTAGCAGCCCTATCTTCTTGGATAGCTCTAATTGGTAGGAAGTTTTTCCTTATGTGAAGTTTAAATCTGTCTTTCTTGAGCTTTGACCATTGCTTCTAGTTCTGCCCTCTAGAGGCCAGAAATACAAAACTAATTCCTCTTCACTTGACAGCCCAAGTCTGTACATTTTATTGCAGTTCATTTAGAAGTTGTTCGGTTGTATCTGACTCTTCACAACCCAATTTCGGAGTTTTCTTGACAAAGATACTGGAGTAGTTTGCCATCTCCTTCTCTAGCATATTTGACAGATGAGGAAACTGAGGCAAACATGGTTAAGTGACTTGTCCAGGGTCACACAGCTAGTAAGTGTCTGAGACCAGATTTGACCTCAGAAAGATGAGTCTTCCTGATTCCAAGCCTAGTGCTCTATGCTCTATGTCATCTAGCTGCCCTTGGAAGACAGACCATTACTCTGCTTCTTAACTTGGTATAGTCTTAACTGATAGACACAATTACTATTATGGCCTTCTTACTTACCATACAGCCTGCTGTGTATTATTGCCAACCACTGGACATCAGGGCCACACTATTTCCGTAGTGATTTCTTTCTTCAGAATTCAGAGGTTCAAATCCCACCACTATTACTCACTACCTGTATGACTTCTGTCCTCTAATAGATCGTTTGTCCCTATGTGATACTTTATGCTTCTATGAATTTTTCACGTTTTGTTCCGTTATGACCTGAGCCTCTCGAAACCCAGTGCTCCATACCTCCAAAGAAGACTTTGATTCTTGCCAGAAGGAGAGGCAGGAGATTGGTGCTGGAGGCTAGCCACTCTCTTCCTCAGAGAAAGGGTACTGGGCTAGAATTAGACCTATCAGTCCCGTTGGATATTGGTAGTCTAAGGGAGATCATTTCTAGGTTCAAGCTGAACTCCTGACATCCCTTAATGAAGGAGTACCCCAAACTATGTATCCAAAGTTTGATTTCCTTCCTAGCAAATGCTAGTTGCACAAAGAACACACATAGTAAATAACTAATAAACCCATTTATTCAAGCCGATGACAGAAATTACAACAAACAGAAGACAGAGAAGGCATCCAGATAAGAATATGCCAAACAATATACAGAGTGAATGAACTCTCCCATTGAGAATAAGGTAGGAGAAAAGAGGACTGAAAGGGGGCCATTGAATTCTATGAGAAAGTTCCATTCAGTCCAATGATAGGGGCAAAGACAGATTCTTTAGAAGGGGAAAGAAGAAACAAAGGGGAGCCTGTTTTGATGAACAAGGAAGAAATGGTTTCCAAGATATGACAAATGATGAGAACTTTGAAAGGGACGTGACCATTCCATTTTAGAATTCATGATAAAGAAGAGAAAATAACTAGCATTAATATAGTAGTTTTAAGGTCTGCAAAGGGTCTCATTTGATCCTCATAACAATCTCATTTCACAGATGTTGAAATTGAGACAGAGAGACGTTAAGTGACTTGCCCAGGGTCACACAGCTAAGGATTCAAACTCAGGTCTTCCTGATACAACACTCTGTTCACTAAGTTCAGAGTTAAGAGAGAATATTGATTATATTACATTACAAAGATTTTGCACAAACAAAACCAATTCAGCCAAAATCAGAAGGAAAGCAGGAAACCAGGGGGAAAACATAGCAAATTTCTCTGACAAAGATCTCATTTCTCCAATATATAGGGAACTGAGTTGAATTTATAAGAATATGAATCATTTCCCCAATGGATAAATGGCCAAAGGATATGAACAAGCAATTTTCAGAACTAGAAATCAAAGTTATCAATACTTACATGGAAAATTGCTGTAAATTACTAATAATTAGAGAAATGCAAATGAAAACATCTCTGAGGTACCACCTCACACCAATCAGATTGGCCGACATGACGGAAATGAAAATGACAGGTGCTGGAGGGGAAGTGAAAAAATAGGTACATTAATGCAGATTTGGGTAGCTAGGTGGTACAGTGGATAGAGCAGCAAGTCTGGAGTCAGGAAGACTTGAGTTCAAATCTGGCCTCAGACGCCCTGCGCAAGTCACTTAATCCTGTTTGCCTCAGTTTCTCATCTGTAAAATGAGCTGAAGAAGGAAATGGCAAACTACTTCCATTTCTTTGCTAAGAAAACCCCAAATGGGGTCCACAAAGAGTCAGACACTACTGAAACAACTCACCAACAATAACAGCAGTATGTTGCTGGTCGAGTTGTGAACCGTTCTGACCTTTCTGGAAAACAATTTGGAACTATCTTCAAAGGCTATAAAACTGTGCGTGCCCTCTGACCCAGCAATACCACTACTAGATCTACCGAAGAGATCCAAGAAACAAGAAAAAGACCTATATGTACCAAAATATTTATATTGAATATTTATATAGAAATTGAGGGAATGCCCATCAATTGGAGTATGACTGAACAAGTTGTGGTATGTGATTGTGATGGAATAACATTGTGTTGTAGGAAACTATGAAGGAGATGTTTTCAGAAAAACCTGGGAAGACTTATATGAGCTGATGCAAAGTGAAATGAGCAAAACCAGAACACTGCACAGTTAATAGCAATATTGTAATGATGACCAATTGTGAAAGACTTAGCTACTCTGATCAATACAATGATTCAAAGCAATTCCAAAGGACTCATGATGAAAAATTTTATCCACCCCCAGAGAGAGAACTGATGAACTCTGAGTTCAGAATGAAGCATTTTTTCATATACCTTGTTTTTCTTGCCCCCCCTTTTTTGTTTGTAACATGGCTAATAAGGAAATTTTTTTGCATGACTTCATATGTATCATATTGCTTGCCTTCTCAACAACATATTTTTTTGGATGTGGTTAAACCCAGGATTTGTTTTACTTGACCATACATATTAAGAGGAAAAAAAATTCTGAAGAATGGAATTCAGGAAAACACCAAAACAACAAATTCCAGTGAGAAGGGGGGAAAAGCAATTGTCTGAGAGACTGGTAATGATGCCCAGGTATCTGTGGAGAGGAGAATTCTTCATTTGGCCTTTCACCCTGATTAACTAGGCAGAACTCAGGACAAAGAATTAAAGGAATTTATTATAAGTGTGTCGACACCACATTGACTTTTTAATTCTCTTCCGTGTCTTGCCTTGTTTATCAGGGTGAAGAATTTTTCTTTCAACAATCAGCCAACTTGAAATTTTAAAAGATCATAAAAGATGGAAGCAAGTCAGGAAGTGTAATGTAAATGAATATGAAAGAGGCTAGTCCTGTAAAACAAGAAGCTGCTAACACTCCTAAGGAGCTGAGGCCAGTGAGGAATTGCAGTGAGGGTTGCTAAAAGCAACCAGGAACAATGCTGTGGTCAGCCAGATCGGAGAAGGAATGGGCCCACTGCTGGGCTGGGACTGATGGCACATGGCGTTAATGGGCCTCATTTGCATGACCCCTTTCTGTCTTCCCAGCAGCCACAGGAGGCATTAGCGAGAGAAAACAAGACAGAATTGCCCACCTCTCATTTTTACTTTTGTTTTCTCTGTCTAGAGCAGGGATGTGGGAACTTGTTTTAAACATATCTCTATCATTTTATTTCAGTATAATTGGTTTCCTTTGTAACTATATCTTATTTGATGCATATGCTATAACAACAGCAACTAGCATTTACATGGTGCCTTAAGGTTTTCAAAGCCCTTTACAAATATTATCTCATTTGAGCCTCACAACAACCCTAGGAGGTGGGTGTGACCATTTTACAGATGAGAAAACTGAACCCAAAAGAAGGGGTATGTCCAAAGCAACATGGCTAGTAAGTGGCAAAATCAGAATTTGAACTCAGGGTCTCTGATTCCAAATTTAGCACTCTTCCCACTGAGTTCCCCTGAGTGCCTGGGGCAATGGGTGAGGGGAGTGTTGGAGGGGGCGGTGCACCTGTAGAAATGGTTGCAGCCTTTCTGGGGGTGGTGATTGTAGAGGTAGTGGGGAGGGGATGGGGGGGGGGCAGAGCATCACTGAGATAGACACCAACAGCATCCCACTGCCACCCCACCCCTGCTCTTTGCAGAGCCTAGCTGACACTAAAGAACTATCCAGGTAGTTCAGACTGTTGTGTAATTGGTGCATGTTAATCCAGGAACCCTGGTACCAGGGGTGCTCAGCCTTATTCCTCCCAAATGAGCCTCCTCCAGCCCTGGATCACCCCTAAGGGCTCCAGTTCAAGGTCCATCCCCCCAGGAGACTGGGGGGTTGTAGCAACAACACTATTTGCAGCTACTGTGGCTGCCTAAGACCAAGAACACCAGCACACAGGAGGGCTGCTAGCACAGGTTCTTTGATCTGCTTTGCTAAGGAAAGCAACTTTAAGGGGTTTACAATCTCACTTTAATTAAACATACATACATCATTCACGTAGTTCAGAGGAAGAAGTCAGCAACCTGAACTTCAGAGAAAACACAAACAGAAATTACAAGTAGAAATTATGTAAACAGAGCAAAATAACACAAATTAGCAGACAGGCTTCTAGCTGTCTGTCCAAGCAATACATAAACAGTTACCACAAAGAGAAGCACCAACATCTGGGTTTTCAAAGCCTCGGGTCTCCTTAACGGAGGCTACCCAGTCTCTTCTGGTCAAATCACACAACACTCTTCCAGTGAGTGAGACCCCCAAGTAAAATGCTGACCTCAGAGTATATATACACTGCTTCAGGGTCAGAGAACGTCACCCATGTAACTCAAACTCATTCTACTTAGGTTTTCCTGTGACTTAAGCAGGTCATCAAAGACTCCCGATTCAATCAAAGACTTTTGACTGAAACAAAGGCAAGACTCAACCAAAGGTACTCGCCTTAGTGCTGAGAAGCACTGAAACAAAAAACAGCAAAAAGTCCCACCTTGCTTGGCATTACAGGGGTGTAGTGGGGGAGGGAAGACTACTGTCTCCCTACCTTGTCTACACCCTTGAAAGACTTCAATTCAAATCAATCAACAAGCATTTACTTTTCACTTTTCAAGTTCCAGGCTCTCTGTTGAGTGTGCTTTCTCAAAAGTAAAACAGTCCTTTCCCTCAAGAAATTTATATTCTAATGGAAGAGACAATGTGTGCATAATATACAGTAAGATACATACAAAGATAGGTATTAGATTCAAGGTACCTTTAGAGGAGAAGACATTAGCAATTGAGATTGGGAATTGGAAGAAGGGTGAATGAAGCCAGAGATTCTTAGAAGTGGAAGTGAGGAAGGAGAGAGCATTCCAGGCAGTGGGAACAGCTAGGGCAAAGGCATGCAGATGGGGCATGTATGAAGATCAGGAAGTCGGTTTGGACCTCAGAGTTCCAGGAGATAAGTTATATGTAAGAAAACCAAAATGATAGCAAGCAGATACATTGTGAAGAGAATTGAATATTTCATCATAGAGGTAATAGAGAGTCACTAGAGTTTTTTAGGCAGTAGACAAGCTATTGGTCTAAGTCTAAGAATTTCAATGAATTGAAATCTCTTTTGAAGCTTTGGTAAGTTGAGGTTTCCCCAGCTGTGCTCATTGGAAACTTTCTGTTTGGTAGACAAAAGGTGACAGAAATGATTATTTCTCTCTTGTATTAATAACTGATATTGGATCAGAACCAAGGTTTTTCCAGTCAACCAATGTGGGAAACCTTTTTTCAAAGATTTACCCAAGGTCAAAATCTAATCAGACAGTAAAAGAAATTCTAAATTTGGGCTAATGGGAGGATTCCAGCTCATTGTGTTTACTCAGACAAGTCTGGGAAAATATCGATTTTCCCTTTTGTCAGACAGCTGACGTGGAAATTGATGTCTCTTTGACAAAGATTTGGTTGATCCAAGTCACATACTCTAAGACCCTCATTGTAATATAGCCCAGCCTTTCATTGTAATGTTCATTCTGTCATTAGTTGTTAACCAATCAGAGTCAATTTCCACCCTCAGGAACACCTACTCTTCCAAGATCCTATAACCTATAAGCCCACAGCCATGAGGGGTCTTTGTGCTGAGAGACAGCCAAATGACCATCTTTTTATTAATAAACATGCTGGCCTTATTAAGAAAATGATTAAATTACCCAGAAACTATGTCTCTGGAACTTTTTAAATGTCATTTAAATGTTTGCAGCTTGAACAAAGATAGTCACTCAAGATATTCTGTCTCTTACCCCTTGCACCCCACTGCACCCTGTCGGCTGCCCTGTCCTAAAAGCCGCCTGTGGCTGGGATTTTACTAGTTTACTCACAAGTAACTTTTATTAGTCTCTGTCTTATAGGAAGAAACTTGACAAACAGCCAGGTGATAGTTGCAGTTTTGATTATACAACTCTTTGCCTTGAAATGACACTTTAGGCAGTATCTTCTTTCAGGAAGAAAGATTTACTCTACATGGGTGAAGCTTAAAAGTAGAAGAGACTTTTCCTTGGCTTGGGTGTACCGGTGTGGGGGAGGTGATGTCTAGATGACCTTTGGAGGTCTCTTTCTGCCTAAGGATTCTGTGATGGTCAGTGGTGCCACTGGAGAATTATATAGTCTCCAGGCTGGATTACGAGAGGTTACATAGTGGGAGCCAAAGCAAGACAATATTTGGCCAGGATGGAACAGTAATGTTGATGGGGCTGAAGGCTGACAAAATCTGTGAGTCAACCTTGAGAAGCCCTGGGCAGTGGTTGCCCTGACACTTGCCTGAGGGCTTCTGCTTTTAAATGAGAGAAGCTCAGAACTCATTGGCATGAGTAGCCAGGATTTAAAATAGATGGCACTTGCATGGCAGCCGGGATTTAAAATACCTTCTTTGGTCTCTTAACAGATTTTCTTACCATTTGTCTCTTAAGCTTCTTGAGGTCTGAGGTTATGTCTTATTCTTCTTCATACTTCCAGTGCCCTTGTTCAGGATAATATTGTAGATAGTAGGAGTTCAATAAGTTGTTCAATTGAATGGAGATGCCTAGAAGCCCTGGATCTTCCTTGTCTTTGAGATCATCTCTGTTAGTCAAGGACCCTGGTGATGTAGAAATTCTGACAGTGTTGATCTGATGGTCATAAATATCTCTCCCTTTAATTTTTTCTCTTACAGGAAATTGGCAGGTTCTATCATGGAGCTCAAATGCATTTGGTCAATTAGGGCTTCCACCTGGGGATAGAAGATGGGCATCCAGGAGAACATGGAGATAAACACCTAGCACCACCATGAATGTCATAGCTCAGTCATTGTCCTTTCTTGAAATTCATGGATCAGTGTGTGTAAAACACTGGCAGGGCGACTATAGAGTGTTCCCAGAAATGGAATATACATGCCTCCCTCCTCACTTTGTATAAGGAGGTGGGTGATGGAATGGCTTTGTATGAGCAGGAATTCAGGCTTTTGACTCAGTTGGTGGCTAAGCTCTGACTTAGCAGGGGTAGCCAGGTGGCATGGCGGATAGAGCACTAGGCCTAGAGTCAGGAAGATCTGAGTTCAGATCCAGCCTCAGACACTTTCTAGTTGTATGACCATAGGCAAGTCACTTAACCTCTGGTTGCCTCATTTTCCACAACTGTAAAATGTGGGTTGTTGTGAGAATCAAATGAAATATTTGTCAAAGCACTTAACCCAGAGCAGGGCACATAGCAGGTGTTATATAAATGCTTATTCCCTGTTTCCCTTCTCTTAACAGTGTGGTGTGCTGTTGGGGGAGCAGGGCTGATTACTGACTTTCACAGAACAGTTTTTATTTAAGGTAGGTATATGACTTCCTAAAAAAAGGTTTCTGAAATGCCTGTGGTTTTTATTTGCAAATAGGTTTTCTGAGGATATCCTTACCCTCTCTGCTAAGAATTCAAGTCATACTTCACTAAAAAAAAATGAAATTGAAAAAATTCACAAAGCATTCCTTCTCCTCCCTTCTTCCTAGTGTCCTATCACTCATACATCTTCCTCCATTATTTCCTCCTTCACCCTTTCTCACATGAGGAGGTGGCCCCTTGCCTTTCCAAGGCTAATCCCTTTACACAAATCCGTGGCCCCCATCCCCTCCCATTCTCTGTAGCAGATTGCCCCCTCTATCATCTTCACTCTCACAAATTTTCAATTTCTTCCTGTGCTAGTTTCTTCCCTTCCGCCTACATATGCTCCCACGTCTTCTCCAACCTTAAAAAAAACCCTCATCTGATCATCTGATGGTCAGAGATCTGACCATTCCTGATAGTTACTGTTAAGGGGTCCCCTGAATTTGTCATTTTGAGTTGCCATATTTTCCAGAAACGCTGGACCCAGGGTATGCAGGAAGCCCTGAACTCATCAAGTGCATAGCGCCCCCCTGAACTGACATAATTTGTTGGTTGCACCCCAAGTTGGACTCCCTACGTGTCCTTGGAACTCAAAACAGGCATCAGTCAATCTGCACTAGGCTGAGAAACTGTTTGTGCAATTGAGACCCTTGTAGGTGTGTAAACCATCCTGTCTTCATGGTCTAGCAGTTCCCATGGGGAGAGAATGCTGCCTTTGCCATTTTATTTATTTATGATTTCTCATTCCCTTTGGGAGGGGATTAGCCCATTTCTTCTCCCATATGACTTTCCCTATCCCCAGGAACTTAATCCGGGACTATCACCAGGTCATCTTGGCCTATGTCTTGCCACTGGATTCAGATGACTTTGGAGGAGAGAGTGAGGCTGCTGACTTTGCACAGCCCTGTTTCATGTAAATCCAATTCACTTGCAAGTCAAGATATCGCCCTGTCCTGATGTCACTGGTCCTTTTTGAGAACAAAGGGCCAACAACAACCAAGGCTTTCCCTGTACCCACTGGGCTCCTTGGCATAGGGAGTTCCCATGTGCATATGCTTTTCTCCTGTAATAAATCTGGTTGTAACACATGTCTCATGGACTTGTGATACTATTTTTGGTTAACAGTACTATCCCATCTCTCTTTTCCCCTTCTTAACTAAACCGCTTGAGAAAACCATCTGCCTGAAGTGTTTCTACTTCCTCTCCTTTTGCTCCTTTCTAAACCCTCTTCTGGTTTCTGAACTCATTCATAATTCAACTAGAACTGCCCTTTCCAAGTTAGCAGGGACTTCTTAATTGCCAAGGCCTTACCTCAATGCCCATCCTTATTGACCCCTTGGCAGCCTGTGACACTTCTGCACTCCCTCCT
This sequence comes from Trichosurus vulpecula, assembly GCF_011100635.1. Lineage (NCBI taxonomy): Eukaryota > Metazoa > Chordata > Mammalia > Diprotodontia > Phalangeridae > Trichosurus > Trichosurus vulpecula. The sequence goes on along the minus strand of NC_050574.1, from coordinate 121,996,016 downwards.
CCTGGATACGTTCTCCTCTGCTTGGTGACACTGCGCTCTCCTGGTTACCTATGTGCCTACTCCTCCATGCCCTTTGGTAATACCTTCATCCACGTCATGTCCACTTATTGAAAGTTATGCTGACTTTGCTCTGAGCCCTGCTTGTCAGTCAATGTTGGAAGCGGCCCTGCTGGGGAGGCATCACACAGTCTGCAGCTCTTCTATTACCTGCTACTTATCATATTGTACATCACCCCCTACCTGTTTGTACCTGGCAATTGTCACATACCTGCTATCGTGGGGAGGAGCGGAGATGTAATGGCCCATCCCTTTCTGCAGACATGGACACGTCCCAATTGTCTTTATCTCCTTACCAAAGGTATCACTAAAAGCTGGCTCTGTCTTGAATGCCTCGCTGATGTCTGGTGATCAGCCCATCAGCATCTACAGGTTGCTACCTGGATGTAGTTTTAATACATTCTTTTTAATTCTCTTTTACCGAGTTTTGCCTCCTTAATCAAGGCAAAAGCCCAGACAAAGAATTTTCCTTTTAACACACTTAGCATGGGTGTCCCCCCACCCCCCAAGGCTCTGCCCAGGTCTTCTCTTCTCGTTCTATACTATCTCACTTGGTGATTTCTTCAACTCAGCTCAGCTCAAATATCACCTTCAGCAAGATGCCTCCCTCCTCCCCCCACTCAGTGCCTTCTTCCCTCTGAGATTAACTCCTGTTTATACTGCTTGTATCTGTTGTTTCCATATTGTCTTCACCATTAGGATAGGAGCCTCTTGAAGGCAGGGATTGTTTTCTCCCTTTTTTTAAGCCTCCCAAACACAGCGTAGTGCCTAGCCCATAATTAATTGTGATTAAGAACAGCTGCTGTAGTGAGTGAGCTAGATAGAGTGGGACAGAGAATCATTTAGGGAGGATCAAAGATACTGCTTCCCTGCATCGAGGACCACCAGAGGTGTGGGAGCTGCCAGAGTGAGCAGACAGCCGAGCCCATTTTTATCATCCAGGCTTGGAGAGCCCCAGCCCAGTAAGCTGATTGACCCTGAAGACAAAATTCTGAGTCCTATGGGAGCAGGAGCAACTCTGTCCACAGGTCATGCAGTATTTGGAAATAAACTTGGTGGAGCAAATTCTTTGTTGCTTTGTAGCAATTACTTTCATTGAGAAATAGAGAAAGAGAGAGAGAGAGAGAGAGAGAGAGAGAGAGAGAGAGAGAGAGAGAGAGAGAGAGAAATGGAGAGAGAGACAGAGACAGAGACAGAGACAGAGAGACAGAGACACAAAGACAGAGAGAGTGTGTCCCAGATGCCACCCAAGAGGAAATCTGCAATATAGCAACTTGGGGAGATAGGGACATGGTGGACACTGCTAGCTCCTTTCATATCAGCTTCTTTCCAGGTTTGTTTTTTTTTTTTCCTTCAGCATCCTGAAATGGGTTGGCACCATTGTTCTTTGTTGAAGCTGAGAGCTAGAAGTGCCCAAAATCCAAAGCGATTCAGCAACTTGAAGAAAACTACAAGACCAAAGAATTTGCCTCTCTCTGACACAGGTATAGGGCACTGTTCTCCACTAATAAGGAGAAAGTCCCATACCAATGGACTTTGGAACTGGGGTAATATTAGCATAGGTTTTCAACTTTGTAGAATTCCAGAAATCACCTTTCTGTCAGTCCAACATGTACCCAATGGAGAATCACTTGTGCCATATTCTCCTACCAGTGGTCACCCATCCTCAGTAAATCCTCCACTATAGAGAGGTACAAATGAACTAAGGGGGTAAAACTTGCTATAAAGTGAAAGAGATTAGGCAAGACTTCCTGGAAGGGATATCATTTCAGTTGAGTTTTACAGGATGGGTAGAGATGTGATGGGGAGGAGGCATTCTAGGGTTAGTGGTTGGAAAGGATAGTGAGCATGGTATGTCAGTGTGATGAATGAAGTCTAAGAGACATAATTTCTGGGCAATTAATAATTTTATTAATTATGGCTAGCAAATAATTGATTAAATGATGGTCATTGGCTTGTAAATCAAAGACAGCCCTTGGAGAACATTCAATGCTTAAAAAGCCTTTGGAAAAGGGGGTGAACCTGAGGGTGGAAATCAACTGTGATTGGTTAACAATCAATGAGGGGGTAGACATATTAATGAGGAGGTGGGCAAAAAGTCTTCAGCTCCCCCTGCTGAGAATGTGACCCTGTTGTGAGACTCAGCTGCCTCTAGCAATCTGGACAAAAGAATCCATCTCTACCCAGACTACTCTGTCTGGTTTTCCCCTTCATAAACTAAATTTCAGAGGAGAAAGTGAGGGTAGTGACTTTGCACAGCTCTCCCTCAGTGAAATCCAATTCACTTGCACGTCATGGCATCACCTCTGTGATGTCATGGTCCTCTTCGAGAATGAAGTTCAAACAACAACACCACAACACCCTGAATTCTAATGGAAGGTCCCAAGGACAGGGGCTTATTTCCTAAAGGCAAAATCTCACCTAGACTGGATTCTGTTTGTATAAGGTCTTCTAGTTCAGTGGGGTCCCACCCAAGATCGAAAAGTGTTGGACATGACTAAACAAAAAAGAAAGAGAACTTTATCCACATCTTTGCAAATTTGCATGCTTACAGTCTCACACAATGAACCAAATAGAGTCAGATGACCAAAAGGCATTCTCTAAAATCAATAATGTTTGATTATTGTCCTTGCAATATTTTCAGCAGCTGGGACCAAAATAACTTGAAAAGTAGTCTTCAAAAACATCCCCCCTCTTTTAATCTGCCCACCAAAGAACTGGAAGCTATCAATGGTTGGAACCTCTCAAAGCACTGGAGTACTTTGATAAACAAGCATTGGCTTTAATTTAAAATTCCCTTCTGCATTAACTCCAATAAAAGTGTTAGGTGATCCTCAGATACTTTATATCTAGATTTTTTCCTTTATTAGAAATATAAATCTTAGAAGGCATCCTTTTCCAGACTAAGATTATTTCATCAATCATAAAAATTTATTGATCAGTGTATCTGGGGTATGCTAAGTGTTTAAGAACCAGTTTGGGGGTGGAAGGGAGAGAGAGGAATGTACACATGAAACATGTTTAACTTTAATATGTATTATTAACAGTAGTTCATCATTTTCGTAAGTCTAGAAATCAACAAAACAATATGGGAAGTCCTGATTTGTAGTATTTGCCCAAGGTGTAAATGCTGCCACTGAAAATTTAATGACTGGCAGGTACAAATTTCTCCATCCTTTCTTCAAAACATAGGGATATTTCACTACTGCATCCTCAGCCATGTTGGCTGCCTCTCTAGTAATTTCGACGATATGCAACTGCCCTTGATTTTTAAAGTGACCGAACCAGCCAACACTTGCAGTAAAAGCTTCTTCACTATGCACATCATGTCCGTTTTCTTAGGTAAATCTGAAGCTTTTGTCAGTGGCTGTTCTAAGAGGAATTTGTTTTCAATTGAAAGCTGCAATCTATCCACACAGCTAAAAGACTCTCCGGTTTTGTCATTGTTACACTTCTATTCCTTGTAATTGTCTGCAAGCCACAAAAAGCTTTTTATTTTGTTTGTGTTTTATAATATTTTGTTCCATAGAGTCAGAATTCCAACATCTCATCTTATTTTAATTATGACCAGATTCATGGTATTCAGTTACAGCAAATTTGTGTCCTGATGTAATAATAAGATTCTTCTCTTCGGCGTGGGCAGTGTTTCCATCTGATGCGGGGAGGGGCGTGGCTAAGTGGTGCAATGAATAGAGTGCTGGACTGGAATTGGAAAGATCTGAGTTCAAATGTGACCTCTGACACTTACTAATTGCATAACCATGGGTGTTGAACATTTAAGAGCCCTTAACAAAATAGACACAAGAAAGAACATTTCAGATGGTGGTTGTTGTTCAACAGTGTCCAATTTTTCATGATCCCATTTGGAGTTTTCTTGGTAAAGACACCGGAGTGGTTTGCTGTTTCCTTCTCCAGCTCATTTTGCAGATGAGAAGCTGAGGAAAATAGGGGTAAGTGACTTGCCCATGTCAAAGAAGTGTCAGAGAGACATGGTCTCATATCTGTTCTTTGGACCAAGTTTCTCCTTTGTAATTTTGTGGCATTAACCTTTTAAAAATGTTGTTACTGGTCTTTTGTTTCTTTTTACATCCCCATAATTTCTCCCCAGTATCCTTTCCTTCCCCACTCAGAGAGCCAACCCACATAAGAAGCATTTTCAAGATCAAAAAAAGAAAAAGAGGAAAAATTAGTGTAACTCATCAATACATTGACAAATTCTGAAAACGTGTGCAGTATACAACATTTGTAGACCTCCTACCTCTGCAAAGGGGTGGGGTGGGGATATCTGTTTATATCTCTTCTTTCGAGACATGTTTGTTCTTTATAATAGTGTAACATTCACTTGGATTTTTTTTATGTGTGGTTGTTCTATTTACATTGATGTAGAAATTATGTATTTTGTTTTTTTAGCTTGCTTACTTCCCTCTGAATCAGTTCATGGAGATCTTTCTATGCTTCTCTGTATTCATAACATTCATCATTTCTTACACCATCACATTCATGTACCACAATTTATTTAGCCATTTCCCAATTGATGGACACCTACTTTGTTTTCAGTTCTTTGCTATCAAAAACATCTGCTGCTATAAATATTTCGGTGTGTATGGGGACTTCTTATCCATGGACTTCTTGGAATATAAACCTAGTAATGGAATCTCTGGGTCAAAACATATAGATAATTTAGTCACTTTATTTACCTAATTCCAAATTGCTTTCCAAAATGGTTGTATGACTCTGCCAACAATACCCACTGGTATGTGTCTTCCCATAGACCCTCCAACATTGACTATTCCCATCTTTTGTCATCTTTGCCAATTTGCAAGGTGTAACGTGAAACCTCAGAGTTGTTTTATCTTTCTCTTATTATTAGTTTTTGGAGAGTTCTTTTACAAGGCTATTAATACTTTGCACTTCTTTGGAGAATTGTTCAAGCATTAGACTTGGAGTCAGGAAGACCTAAATTCAAATCTAGCCTCAGAAACTTCTTACTTATGTGACCTAGGGCAAGTCACTTAATCTTTTTTTGCCACCGGAGAAGGAAATGGCAAACCATTCCAGTATCTTCAATGAGAAAATCCCATGGATGGAGATCCACGGGGTCACAGAGAGTCAGACACAACTGAACAACAGCTTCTTTTGGGAACTGTTATCATTGGGGAATGGCTTTTGGTTTTCCATGCATACATATCCATATATCTCTATATAAGATAGATGAGGTGTTCGGGGAGGACTAGCACCTCTGGCATGAGGACTTCCTGAGTCCTTTTCAGGGCTGCTCATCTACCTTTGGTGTCTATCTGTCACTCAATCCTCATCTGTGGCTCCAAGAAGCTGTAGCATGGGCATCGGCCACACCCCGGTAAACCATCTCAGTGGAAGGGCTAAACCAGTGTATCCAATGGACCTCAAACCCGTAATGAATTGGTGGGGTGTCTACCCCAACGTGTGAAGGCTTCACCCAGGCACAATGGGCAGAGGAGAACAATTTGTTCCAACAGCTATGAAGGCAGCTGAAGCAGGCTCTGTGGAACACTTAGAGCTCCGTCAGACAATCAAGACTCCAATGTTATCCACTGCATCCCAGGCCATCTCCAGTTACCCTGACTTTTGTCTTGCCACTGGACTTGCATGACTCTGGAAGAGAGAGTGAGACTGACAGCTGTGTGCAACTCTGTCTCACTTCAATCCAATTCACGCACAAATTACACCATCATCCAGTACTCTTATCTGCTGCACCACCTAGCTGGCCTCTTCTTATCCTAGAGGCATTAATTTTGTTTGTGCAGAAGCTTCCATTTTCACATAAAGCTATCTATTTTATCTTCTATGATTGCTTCAAACTGGGCTAAGAAAGTTGCCTGTGAAAGTTACATGATCTGCTTCTCTCCTAGTTTTTTTTTTTAATAGTATGATCTTAAATTCGACATTCCCTTTCAAGTGGTTTGTGGTGGTTCTTTCCATTCTCATTGTGTATATCCTTTTCTTGGTTTGGCTTACTTTCTTCTTCATCCCTTCTTGCTTCTTTGTATCCATCACATCTATCATTTCTTGCAGCACAGAGACATTCCATTACATTCACATACTACAGTTTGCTTAGCTATTCCCTAGGCAACAGCAATCTACTCTGTTTCCAATTTTTTGTCTCAACAAAAAGTGCTGCTGTAAATATTTCGTTGCATACCGAGCCTTTCTTGTTAAAGGTTAGCTAGCCTTTAGAGAGTGCTTTAAGTTTTTCAATATGCTTTACAAATATTATCTCATTTGGTCCTCACAACAATCCTGAGAGCTGGGTGCTATTACTATTCCCATTTCAGGGTTGAGGAAAGAAACTAAGGTAGACAGATGTTAAGTGACTAACCCAGCGGTTACCTACTAAGTGTCTAAGGTTGGATTCGAACTCAGGTCTTCCTTGATCCAGGTATAGCCTACTGAGCCACCTAGCTCACAGCTTCTATTTGGGGGCTGTATTTTCTATATGATTAAATAAAAAAACTAATTCTGGTCTCTAGGTCAATTGCTCCCGGGCTCGTCCCTAGAGAGGGGGCAATTAGCACCATCTGTTGGAGGAGATTCAGCAAAGCCATCTCTGGATCAATCAACCAGCATTTGTCGGTGCTCAGTTGTGTCTGTCTCTTCATGACCCCATTTGGGGTTTTCTTGGCAAAGATGCTGTGGCGGTTTGCCATTTCCTTCTCCAGCTCATTTTACAGGTGAAGAAACTGAGGCAAACAGGGTTAAGGGACCTGTCCAGGGTCATATTGCTAATACGTGTCTGAGTTCTGATTTGAACTCAGGTCTTCCTGACGACTCCACGCTCGGGGCTCTATCCACTGCGCCACCTAGCTACCCAAGAAAGTGATGTAGAAAATGTAACTAATGCGGATTAAACTTTAAAGTATGTTGTGCTTTTCAGAGAGCTGTTAAACTTTTACTAACACACCCCTGCAAATGCCAGTGCCTCCTCACCAGCGATAATCTAGAATTTATTTTCTATGTCTCTTTTATAAAGTACGTTTTTTGTTTTAGAACTCATATTCTAAATGGAAGAGACAGTTATTTATGTGTTGTCTCCCCCATTAAGAAAGTGAGTTCTTTGAGGTCAGTGCCTGGCACATGATGGTCATTTAATAAATGCTTATTGGCTTGATTTGTGGATTAATTCACTCTTCGTCCTTCTCGTTCCAGGGTTCTCTTCCAAAAATACTACATTTCCCATAAGCGCCCGCGCTGGGAAAGTGACAAAGACTTCACTACCGCGGCGCTTTGCGCTTGCGCTGTGACTGACTCTCCTCCCCCTCGGCTTTATAGTCACTTCCTCTGCCGGGCTCTCTCTTTCCCGTCGATGCAAGATGGCGGTGCAGATCTCCAAGAAGAGGAAGGTAAGGTCCTAGGAGCTCCTGGGAGCTAGGGGAGGGATTGCGGGGCCGTATGGGATACCCAAGAAGGAACGGCCGTCTGGCCCTAGGTCCTTGGCTTGTTTGGGCATCGCAAGGAGCCTCGGTGGAGGAGGATGGCGGCGGATTGACGCTCCCGCCGCGGCTGCCTCCATGTTGCTCCTTGGGCTCCGGTCGTGGGGCCGGGCGAGCCCACGATGGCGAGGGCCCAGCTTGGAGATGGGGGGCGCCACGGGGTGGACTGTACCAAGGAGCCGCCGGGGCAGGGGAGACCGGGGGGAGAGGCAGAGAGTTCTCTCGGTTCCTGGGCCGAGTCGTGGTAGCAGGGGAGCCGGGAGGCCCGGATGCCTGGATGCCCACCTCGGGCCGGTGCGTTCCAGGCCAACCCCGTTCCGGGCTTCATTTTCCTCCTCCGTAAAAATCACTAATTGGGGCCTCTTAAGGGGGAGAGCCTGGAAGGAGGGAACGCTCGGGTATTTAAACATTCTTGTCCCGAGGGGGATGAGTGTTGGAAAGAGAACGAACCCCTCTGTCAATGAACCAGCATTTATCAGCGCCCGCGCTGGGCCCGCCTCGGCTAATTGCTAAGCCTTCTTTGATTAATCCCCTTCCTTAGCCTTCAAAGTGTAATAGGAAGGCGTTGACGATTTTATGTCCCTGAAGACAAGTCACGGGCATTTATTAAGCACTTACTGTATGCCAGGCCCTGAGCCACTTGAAGATAGGAGGGATACATGTTGCCTCACCTCACCACTTGTGGAGCCCTCATTCTTACTCATTTTGCAAGTGGTAAAGTGCCAAACGCTTCTCCATAAGACGGGCTTTTCTTGTTGGGTAACTCTTTTCAAAAGAAAAAAGAATTGCTATGTGATCACTGAAGGTTATTACAATATATAATATGCAATATTACGTGTGATATTAAGTATTCTGATTACATAATTATAATAGCTGGCGTTTATATAGTGCTTTCAAGTTTGCAGATATTTTATCTACCCAAGAACCCTGGGAATAGGTGCTGTTATTATTCGCCTTTTCTATATGAGGAAACTGAGGCAGACAGGTTAAGTGACTTTTCCCAGGGTCACACAGCTGGTGTCTGAGACTAGATAGGAATTCAGGTTTTCCTGACTCCAGGTCCAGCATTCAATCGATTATTTAGATGCTGCATCAGACTAGGACTTCAGTGTATATAGTTAAATAACAGGAGCTTCCATTTATGGCCGTGACTTCCATCTTTCACTGTTTGTAAACGTGCTTCACTTAAGTGAGGTTAGGTAGGTGGTGTAAGCACTGTTAGCTTTTACAGATGCAGAAACAGCCACAGAAAAGGTAAAATTAAGTTCTCCAGAGTCATAGCTACTAACTGGCAGGATGGGAGACTCCAATCCAAGTGTTCAGATTCTGAGGCCCTCCCCTCTTTGAGAATTCTCAGTTCTGTTGATGCTTAAGTGGGTCAAAAGAAGGTAGGCTGGTAGATATTGGGGAGATTAACTCCTGCTCAGGTTCTTGGTAGAATGGGGAGAGAGGTGTAGCATGACACTTATTTTCCTGGGACTATGAAGATTAAAATTACTGAGTATCCAGAGCAGTGGGACCACCTAACCTGTAGTTAGTACTTGCTTAACAACCAAGACATGCTCATGGCATCTACTGTTTCCCATCTCAGATGAGCAGCTAGGTGTGGATAGAGTGCCAGTGCCTAAAGTCAGTCCCATTAAATGTGGCCTCAAACACTTTAACAGCTGTGTAACCCTGGGCAAAGTCACTTAACCATGTTTGCCTCGGTTTCCTCATCTGTAAAATGAGCTGGAGAAGGAAATGGCAAACCGCTCCAGTATCTTTACCAAGAAGACCCCAAATGGGGTCATGAAGAGTTGGACACACTGAACAACCTCAACTAAATCAACCTCACCCAGAATTCTCTCCCAATAATAGCATGTTGAAAGGATCTTAACTATTGCTAATAAGTGCCTAAGCTAACTGAAAGAGATTCCAGTTTAATGAGTATGATTTGTAGAAGGGAGAGAAATGGTTTAGTGGTAGATCACATATCAAATTTAATGACACAACTTTTTGGAAAAAGTTAACAGATTGGGATGTAACTCATTTCAGACCATAATTGAATTGCAACCATAGTGCGCTACAGATACAAAAACTTGCAAATAGTGTTGTATTTTTTTTAATTTAAATATCTTTATCTGTAAAATTCATGATAAACATTCATTTAAAAAAGAAGAGAATTTTAGCTTTTAAATTGTCATTGTTAATATCATTATAACAACCAGCATTGTATAGGAGAGGTAGTAAGCACCATCAGGTCAGAGGAGGCTAGGCCTTAGTTACTTTTGGCTCTCCCTACAGGAGTTTGAACATGAGGCTTTTGCATAGACCTTGCTCTCAGTGGCTAATGAACTGAAGCCTGGAATTTGAGGATCAGTTTGGTATAGTAGAGTTGGAAATTTGAATTGGAAGTCAGGTAATCTGGGTCCTACACCTAACTCGTAACCTAAGGGAAGTCACTTTCCCTCTGTACTAAAGTTTACCTCTCTGAAGTGTGAATAATCTAGCCTTTTATTCTGGCTTTTGATTTCGTTAGCCACTTACAGTTCAGGTGCAACTGATGTGGTACATTTAGCCATTTAGGCAGACAACAGACTTTGTGTTCTTTGGGTATTCAGCTCTGACCAGGCAGAGTGGGACTGATAATAGCACCTACCTCAGAGGTTTGTTGGGAGGATCAGGTAAGATATTTTCAAGCCCTTTGTACATGGTAAAAGCACCACAAATGCAACCGTTATAAAAAACCCTTCGATGAAGATTCGATGACGAGTCTGACAGGAGGTGGACTCTTTGTTCAGGTGCTCTCCTCTGCTGCGTTCTGCAGACCAGAATTCAGACTCCTGGCTCAAAGTAACTTCCTAAAGAAGACCTAGAGGCATTTGTCTGAGAAGGGTTGATAACACTTAAATCAGAGCAGAAAAACTAATAGGGCTTTATATCAATACAGGCTCTTTCTTTTATATTTAGTTTGTTGCTGATGGCATCTTCAAAGCCGAGCTGAATGAGTTTCTCACCAGGGAGCTGGCTGAGGATGGCTATTCTGGGGTGGAGGTTCGAGTTACTCCAACCAGGACAGAAATCATCATCTTGGCCACCAGGTAATAAGCCTTTGAGCACTCAATGGAGGGAGGTGCATGCACATCTGCCAGCTGTGTATCAAACAGGGCACTAGCTGAAAGTTGGCCTTAAAAAACAAGACTCACTTACAAGACTTATCATTATGGTTTTATCTTTTTAAATGGACTTGTTCTTCCTAGCACATATTGTATGTTATGTTTCAGCCCTGGTTGTAGTGTGCTTATAGGCCATACAAGCTAGTTTTAGTATTTATTGTAGTTGGATGGATTTGACTTCAACTAGGATTTTTGTAAGTAATAAACCTTGTGTTCGTGCCCTGGTTTGGACACTCACTGGCCATATGAATGGGTAGTTGGTGGCAAAGTATGATTAGGAATTAATGTTCTCATCTCTATCATAATATAGTGGATGCATAGGCCTTGAGTGAAGATTCTATAGCGTAACTTTCCCTTCATATGTAGGAGAGCATAAGGGCTTCAGGTGAAGGTGCTCTGGCCAAAGATGTTGGACACACACCCCAAAAGTCTGTCGTGTTGTGTCTTCATTCTCGATACCACAGTGATGGTGTCTTACAAGTGGATTGGAGTGAGGCAAAGCTGCACAAAGTCAGCCTCAGTCACTCCAGATGTCTTAGTTGAGGTTTAAGGTGTTAAAGCTTAGAAGACTCAAGATACCCTTGTAGTAGAAAGGTGAAGGTAAAAGGGACTTCAGAAAACCTGCATATGAATGAATTCCTTCTATGACGATCGTCCAATGTCTCTGAACAGTGCCAGTAATTGGAAATTAATCACTGAAGACAAACCAGGCTAATGGTTGAGCTTTTGTTTCTTACCTTCCCTTTTACTTTTCACCCACATGCTCCTGGGCCAAATAAAATGTAAGCTTTTCTTAGGCATTTGAGAGCTGCCAAACTGTTCCGTGTCTGCTCCTTCCAGTGATCCCGTTTGCCTCCACTTTCAGGACTCAGAATGTCCTTGGAGAGAAGGGTCGCCGGATTCGTGAACTGACAGCGGTGGTTCAAAAGAGGTTTGGCTTCCCTGAAGGCAGTGTAGAGGTAAGTGTGGCCTTTGGCTGAAGTTTTAATCCTCATTGATACAGTCTCATCATGTGGAGAAGTATAGGAAAGACAAATGAGGGAAATGCAGCTGCTCTTGAGAAGAGTTTTGGGACACAACTATCTTCGAGTATCTGAAAGGAAGTGCTCAGTACAATGAGGTTCCTTACATAACTGTTAGATGTTCCCCTGGGAGCAGGGAGTGCCTTAATCCTAGAGGGAATGTTTTGTTTTGTTTGTTTTTGGTCTTTGGAGGCCAAACAGAAATAGCCCTGGGTAGATTTTAACAGGAGAATCTTGTCAGGTGCTAAGCCTCAGCAAGATGTGCATTTAGGGTCCTTGTTTTGTTCTTTTAAAGCTGTATGCTGAGAAGGTGGCCACCAGAGGTCTCTGTGCTATTGCCCAGGCTGAGTCCCTGCGTTACAAACTGCTGGGAGGTCTTGCTGTTCGTAGGTAAGTTTCCTAGTCCATTCGGACTTAATTTGTACAGCCTGCCTCATAGGGCTATTGTGAGCAAAGTTCATAACCTAGGGAGCTGTTATTTCTTTGGGGACCTTTGATTTCATCAGCTGCTGTTATCTCCAACATCATATAGCTGGACTCCATTGTGCCTTAGTAACAGTTTGCAAATTTCCATGGCTAGAAAAATTCAGGCCAGTCCTTGGAGATGGGGTGAGTTGAGGATTATGGTCTTTAGGACCTCATGCCTGGGATCTGATGCAGTAGCAAGTCAGAGGTTAACTCCTGTTATGTAATACTATAGTGCTAGTCTGAGGCCCTTATCAAAAGTGTGTTCTATCCATCATTTGATCTGGAGAGCGTTGTCTGGAGGCTGCTTGCCATAGTGGGTGCCCAAAAGACCTGGGTCTGCTATTTACCAGCCCTGTAACCTCAGGCAAGTTGCTTTTCTGTGCCTCGTTTTTTTCATCTGTAAGTTGTACCATTAGGGGGCCAGAAGACCTAAAATTTCTTCCAGCATTAGCAGTATAGTCTAGGAGTTATTTCTTGGGCTTAGCTTCTGTGTCTTGAGCTTTTATCTTAACAGGAGAGTCACAGCTGGGCTGAGACTTGCTGACCTTTCCCTTCCTTAATGCTGATTGGGTCTTGTAACTACTAAAACAAATAAGTTTTGTTCAGTTGAATCAGAAATATAAGGTTCTTTTAACATCTCTCTCCCAGTTTCCCCCACTCCCGACAAATAATTAGTGTATTGTTAGATGATAGTCTTTTTTTTCCTTCTCTGCCCCTGAAGGGCCTGCTATGGTGTCCTCCGCTTCATTATGGAGAGTGGAGCAAAGGGATGTGAGGTGGTGGTGTCTGGTAAGCTCAGAGGCCAGAGGGCCAAGTCCATGAAGTTTGTGGATGGCCTGATGATCCACAGTGGAGACCCTGTCAACTACTACGTCGACACAGCTGTGCGTCATGTCCTCCTCAGACAGGGTGAGCAGCTGCAAAAACTTGGGTTCAACTTGGTGTTGCCGCAGATAGCTTATGCCTTGAGGAATTGAATTCAGGAAGGGAAATGGCTGGGTTGGGAGCCTGGATCAGCACTCTATCCCCAGGACTCTGAAGAACCCGAAGGCTGCTGGAATCCCCTTCAGTGATGACAAAGATGACGAGTCAGAAAGGACACGACCTGCTCTGAGTCCCCTGGCATTGGCATGTTTTGTGTCACTGTATGTGGGGGCCTTTGCAAAAGTGTCTTGTCTTTGGTTGATCTAGAGGCATTTGTCTGAGAAGGGGCCAAAGAGCTTTTCTGTACTAGAAAGTTGCTAGATTCTGTCAGATCTTTGTCTCATGTAGCCATTTCATATTTAACCTTGGTGCCATTCAGGTGTATTGGGAATTAAAGTCAAAATCATGTTGCCCTGGGACCCAAGTGGCAAGATTGGCCCTAAGAAGCCCCTGCCTGACCATGTGAGCATCGTAGAGCCCAAGGATGAGATTCTTCCTACCACCCCCATCTCAGAGCAGAAGAGTGGGAAGGCAGAGCAACCAGCTATGCCCCAGCCAGTGCCCACTGCGTAACAGGTCAGTCCATAGAGCTGCATTTGGGTGGGAGCAGCTAGCTAGCGATTGTTTTGTTTAAGAGTGTGTGTGCCAATTTAATGCCTGTCCTCAGAGGCTTGTTCTGCCTGGGGCCTTTGCCCATGGAATGTTTCTTAGTTGCTAGGGACCCAAGAAGTCATTTTGCCTGACACCCACTGAAAAGTATCACAACTTTTCACAATAGATTTGTGTCCATTGCCTTCTGATCTGCACCATAGCCTTGGGAAGGAGGCAGGGTAGGGACTTAGTCTGTTAGAGGCTCTGGGAAACTGAAGTGTCTCCTCTTAATAATGGGCTAGTGACCAAAGCGAGACTTCTCAGAAATGCAGCTTGTAGTTTTATTGGATGGTAAAAGTGTCAGAGGCTTGAAAAGGGACCATAGAACATGGAATGGTAGGGCCAAGAGACCTGAGAGGTGACCAGATTTATAGAGCAGGAAATGGGCTCAGAGAGGAAGTGACTTGCCCAACCTCCCACTGCCTTTCCCACTTTGCTGTCCTGCCTCTGCTTGCATGTCTAGTGATACACTAACTCCCAGGGACTGAGATGCTACCATTTTGGGGCATTTCTGATTGTTCAGAAGCTCTGAAATGGAGCCCAAATCTCATCTCTCATTCCGGGCAGAGTGCACTGTCACTGTGTCTCCTTTTCCTCCTGTCCTTCTGCTTTGGCTCAAGCTGTTGTGGTAGACTCCAATCCCCACCAGTGGAAATCTTTTAACACCTTTTAATATCTTTCAGTGAAATCTTCAATACACCTGTCTTCTCACCTTATCCTATTCTGTCTGTATCAATAGTATTTGTATGCATGTCTCTGTTAACCACACAATGTTGAAAACTTTGCTGTCACCTTTTACTTGTCTCTGTCTTGCACTTACAAATATTTAATAAATGTTAAATTGCAAACACTCTGCTTTCCTTTTATTTTCTGGCAGTTGTCGTAGTTCTTTGGAGCTATACAAAATAATGTGTACTCCTTCCCCCTTCCCTAGCCCTTCAGATATTTGAGGGAGGCAGCTTGGTATATAAAAAGACCTCTGGACCATAACACCTGGATTCCCTGTGTGGCTTTGAGTGGATCGCCCTTTCTAGGCAGTTGGGACTAGCTTTCTCTAGGTTCCCTCTGGCTTTCAAGCCATTTTGTTGTTTTCCCCTGAGGAACTTGTGTGGTTAATAGTACCTCAGTAGACATGGTCCAGATTTAGAGGGTCAGGTCCACCAACCCACCTCTGCCAGAAGATAAGATTGACTGACTCATATGATGGTCTAGTCCAGACTTTCTTTGTAGTTTTCTGTCACTTAGAGTTTTAGTTTCTTGCTTTCTCCTCCTAGAACAGAATACTGATCTCAGGTTCTAATTCTGGCTGTGTTGATCCTTTACACATTTGAGTGATTCTTTTCCCCTCTGCCTCAGTTTCCTCGTGTATAAAAAAAGATGATAGTCCCTCCCTGCCTCCGATCGGGCTAGTTTGAAGTAGGGTAAATGGCTAAGTAGGTAACTTGACTGGATGTTAATCAGGTTTAAGAAATGGCCACTGAGATGTTGATAAAGAGGATTAAATTGATTTGAATATCTTGGAGAAATGATATAAATCACCTAGTTCAAGATGGGGGGTGCAGAATGAGGGACCCTGTAAGTGCTGGACCTTAAGTCTGCCTTCATCATGTAGCTTGCTGTCTAGTGGGGTGGGGGGCATTAAGACAAAGACTATTATACATAGGTGGAAAAAACAGTGCCATGTGTGGTACAAGATGGTAGGTTTTTATATGAGGGGGCATCTTGAAAGGTACATGTAGAATGTGGCTTTTGAGTTAGCCTTTAATTGAGACAAAAGTGGGAGGTGGGGAGACATTGCAGATATGAAGAGCTATAGCCAAGGCAGGAATAGCACAGGTCTGGTTCTGGGCATAGAGGAGTAAACTTGAGTTATAGGTGTATAATTGAAAGTAGGGTGATGGAAAGCCTTGAATGACAAGCAAAAGAATTTGGACTTGATCTGGTAGGCAATAGGAAACCTCTGAAGCTTGAGCAGACTGGTGATATGACTAGATTTAATGCATAAGTTATTCTGGTGGTGGGAAGACTAGTTCAGTGGGATGCTACTGAGGGCTTGATGTAGTGGTAACAGTGGAAATGGAGGGGACAGATGTGAGAGATGTTGTGGAGATCAGAAACTGGCAACAGGCTTTTTCCTTCTCCCTCACCTCTCATATCCAAAGATAACACCAACTTGTAGACTTTAGGGTTGCTGCTTTTATCTAACTTTTGTCTTATTTTGGTTTCAAGGACTCTGTGACACCTGGAATGGTGTGCCCGAAGCTCTTCTGTAAAGATCTTTAATAAAATCTTTTTTTTTAAAACAAACACTCTGGTTGTCGCATTTTTTAAAAGGTGGACAGATTACCAGTAAGAAATGAACAAATTCATCCATAACACCTTGTCCCAGATTTTCAACTATCAGGTACTGGGGATACCAAGACAAAAGAGGGAAGTCAGGAGAAAAGACTTGATTTGGACAAAGTCGTTTCACCAAGACTTGTTTCCTCACTTACATTTCACAGGGTTAGGAAAAAAATAATGCACAATTTCCACACTATAATTATATTTGGTACTATTTATTTAAAGGTGTTTTTTAGGAATTAAAGCACTTTGTAAAATTTTAAGTCTAATGAGAATATGAATTATTAGAGGTCCCCATAAGCAGTGGACCAGCTTTTATATTCCTAAAAGCATGGCTTAGTGGATAGAGAACCTGCCTGGAAACAACAAAAACTGAAGAATGAAACTGGTTATGTGACCCAGGGCAAGTCACTTAACCTCTAACTACTGCAGCACTTAAGATTTAAAGCTGCAACTGAAGAGTGTCCTCACACTGATGGAGAATTCCCTACACCAACGAAATGGTAGGTCCATCCCCCATTTGTCTGTATAACCATGTTCCCAAAGTAGGTTGTACCTCTCCCTGGGGGGTACTGTAGAAGCCTGTGGTGCAATTGGGGGTGTTGAATAAAAATAAGGGGCAGTGGAAGCATAAGGAAATAGAGCATAAAGAAAATTTTGAAAAACCATTTGTGTGTGTTTCATCTATTGTGTAAGTTAGTTGTGATTACATTTTCCAAATAAACACAAAATAGAAGTTATAACCAATCAGTGGTCAATTCTGACAGATTTTAACAAGCAAGTGTGTGGAAAATTGTTGGGAAGTCCAGGATACATCAGCAATTAAATTTAAGATATGTCATTTTTTAAAAAGAATATTATAGTTTTTTGAAATGATGCAAATTTCAAAAACCAGTAGATTTACAGGAGGTGCTAAGTAATTTTTTTTTAAGGGGTGGTAGGCTAAATAAAAAACTGCTTGTTGCTAACTTTTTGCCATTTATTTCCTGGGCAAGTGGGCCTTCTAAATTTGCATCTTCCCATATATGTTTGATATGAAACATCCCCTCTCTTGGTGTTTAGTTTTTTCTCATAACTCCATGAACCACAGCACACCAGATACTTTTTTCCTCCACTATCTACCAAAGTGTCCAAGCTCATCTCTGCTTTTGTCTTCAATCGTTCCCAAGATCAGGGTCTTTTCCAGTGAGTCCTGTCTTCTCATTGTATGGCCAGAGTAAGCTTTGGCTTCAGTACTGGACCTTTCAGTGAACAGTCTGATTTAAGTATTGACCAATTTGCCTTGCTGTGCAAGAGAGGAAGTGTTGGTTCTGCAGTGCTCAGCTTTTCCGTATACAGTCCTACTGTCAAGGCCATACATTGCTGTTGGAAAAACCGTAATTTTGACTAAAGAGATCTTTGTTGGCAAGGTGAGGTCTCCGCATTTTTGTATGCTATCCAGATTTGCCATAGATTGCCTTCCAAGGATCAAGCATCTTATAATTTCATAGCTGCAGTCACAGTCTGCAGTGATCTTTGAGCCCAAGAATATACAATCTGACACCGCTTCCATTTCCATTTCTTCTCCCTCTATTTGCCAGGAAATGTCTGGTTGCCAAGATCTTAGTTTTTTTTTTTTTTTTTGATGTTAAGCTTCAAGCCAGCTTTGATCCTCTTTCACCCTCATCAAGAGGCTTCTTAATTCTTTACTTTCTGCCATCAGAGTGGTATCATCTACATATCTGAGATTGTTAGTATTTCTCCCATCAACTTTATGACTTTTGGGTTAGCCTGGTATTTCATATGATGTACTTTCCATATAAATTAAATAAGGGGATAATATATTCCTTGTACCCCTTTTCCACTCTTAAAGCAATCAGTTGTTCCATGTTTGGTTTTAACTGTTGCTTCTTGACCCACATACAAAGTCAAAGACTTTATTGTAGTCAGTGAAGCAGAAGTTGACCCATTTGGGGTGGTCTTGGCTCATTTTGCAAATAAGGAAACAAGCAGACATGGTTAATTGATTTGCCAATGGTCACAGCTAGTAAGTATTGGGCTGGATTTGAACTCTGGACCTGGGATCTCTCTCCACTGTGCCACCTAACTGCCTAAGGAAACTCTTGCCTTCTCCATAATCCAGCAAATGTTGGCAATTTGGTCTCTAGTTCCTCTGCCTCTTTAAAAACCAGCATTTCTGGTATTTCTTGGTTCACATATTGCTGAAGCCTAGCTTGCAAAATCTTTTTTCACTTAATAGTATTTTATTTTTTCCAATTACGTGTAAAGAAAGGTAGTTTTCAACATTCGCTTTTGCTATAAGATTTTCAGTTTCAAATTTTTTTCTCCCCTCTCCAAGACGTCAGGCAATCTGATAACGGATGATATGTGTACAATCACATTAAACAATTGCACATTAGTCATGTTGTGAAAGAGTCAGAACAAAAGGGAAAAACCTTGAGAAAGGGGGAAAAAAACAAAATAGTATCCCTCAGTCTGCATTCAGACCCCATAGTTCTTTCTCTTGATGTTGGTAGCGTTTTCCATCATGAGTCTTGGAATTGTCTTAGATCATTGTACTGCTGAGAAGAGCCAAGTTTATCAAAGTTGATCGTTGTGTAGTTATGCTGTTACTGTGTACAATGTTCTCCTGGTTCTGCCCGCTTCACTTCGCATCAATTTATGTAAGTCCAGGTTTTTCTGAAATATGCCTGCTTATCATTTCTTGTAGAACAATAGTATTCCATTATTCATATACAACTTGTTCAGCCATTCCCCAATTGATGGGCATCCCTAGCTTGTAGAATCTTAAGCATAACCTTGCTGGCATGTGAAATGAGTACAGTTGTTTGATAATTTGAACATTCTTTGGCTTTACCCTTATAGTATTGGGATGTAAATTGACCTTTTCCGATCCAGTGGCCGCTGTTGTTTTCCAAGTTTGCTGGCATATTGAGTACAGCACTTTTAACAGCATCATCTTCTAGGATTTTAATAGCTCAGTGGAGTTTTGTCACCTCTGCTAGCCTTATTGTTAGCAATGCTTCCTAAAGCCCATTTGATTTCATTCTTTGGGATGTCTGCCTCTAGATCAGCAACTACACCGCTGTAGTTATCAGTGATGTTAAGATCTTGCATAGTTCTGTATATTTAATCTCTTCTGCTTCTGTTAAGTCCCTACCAGTTTTGTATTTTATCATGCCCATCTTTGCCTGAAACATTCCCTTAATATCTCTGATTTTCTTAGAGATCTCTTGTCTTTCCCATCCTATTTTTTTTTTTCTATTTCTTTGCATTGCTCATTTAAGAAAAGCCTTCATCTCCTTTCTATTCTCTGGAATTCTGCATTAAGTTGGATGTATCTTTCCCTTTCTCCTTTACCTTTTTCTTTTCTTTCCTCAGCTATTTGTAGAACCTCATCAGACAACCATTTTGCTTTCTTGCTCTTTTTTTTGGAGTGTTTTTTTGTTGCTGCCTCTTTATTGTGAACCTCTTTCTTTAGTTCTTCTGGCACTATCTACTAGACCTAATCCCTTAAATCTATTCATCACCTCCACTTTATATTCACCAGAAATGCTACACCTATACAGTCTGATGGTTTTCCCTTTCGTTCTTCAATATAAGTCTAAATTTTGGGACAGCAAGGTGGCATAGTGAATGGAGCACTGGCCCTGGAGTCAGGAGGACCTGAGTTCAAATAAGGCTTTAGACACGTACTGGCTGTGTGACTCTGGGCAGTTCACTTAACTCCGATTGCCACCCAAAAAATTTAAGTTTAAATTTTACAATAAGAAGCTCATGACCTGAGCTACAATCAGTACAGCTCTACCTTTGACTACAAAGTATATAATCAGTTTAATTTCTTTTTTAACCATTTGGTGATGTTCATGTGTAGCGTCACCTTTTGTGTTGTTGAAAAAGAGTATTTGCTATGACCAATGAGCCATCTTGACAAAACGTCTCTGCCCTACTTCATTTTTTACTACAAGGCCAAACTTGGCATGTTATACCAATTGTCTTTTGATTTCCTATGTTAGCATTCCAATCCCTTTTGATAGATGTGACATCTATTTTTGGTGTTATTTCTAGAAGATATAGGTCTTCATAGAACTGATCAACTTAGGCCTCTTCAGCATCAGTGGTCGGAGCATAGACATGTTACTGTAATGTTGAACTGTTTGCTTTGGATTTGAGCAGATATCATTCTGTTGTTTTTAAGATAATACCAAAGTACTGTTTTTCTTACCTTTATTGACTGAGGGCTTCTCATTTATTCTAAAGGATTCTTACCCACAGTAGTATACATAATGATCACTTAAATTCATCCATTCCCATCTTTTTTAAGTTCACTGACACCCAAGATGTGAATGTTTAATCTTTCTATCTCCTGTTTGACCACCTCCAGCCTACCTTGGTTCATAGATCTCACCTTCCAGTTTCCTATGCAATACTGATCTTTACAGCATTGGATACAGCATTCCTTTCATCACCAGATATATCTGCAGCTGTGGTTTCTTTTAGCTTTGGCCCAGCTCCTTCATTAGTACTAGGGCTATTTGTAGTTGTCCTTCACTCTTTTGACCTGAGGGGCTCATCTTCTGGTGTCATATCTTTTCATTTTAATACTGCCCATGGGGTTTTCTTGGTAAAGGTACTAGAATGGTTTTCCATTTCATCCTCTAGTGGATCACCTTTTGTTTGAACTCATCATTATGACCCGTCTATCTTGGGTAACCCTGTACAGCGTAGCATATAGCTTCATTGAACTATGCAAGCCCCCTGCCTGACAAATCAGTGATCCAGGAGGGGAGGAGGCTTCTACACATATATACTTTCAACTTGGCAGTTCCTCAGTTTAATAAATTCTTGTGACTTAGTCCTATATTCTGCCTCAGCTAGTCATACTCTTGATTCTTGCTGTCCACCTACAAATCTTCCAACATTCGTAAACTCTAAAATTCCTTTATCTTCACAGTTTATCATGCCATCTTACCACATTTTGGGTTTTTTTTTTTTTTTTTTGAGACTGGATCTCTTCTTTTGCCCAAGCTGGAAGTGTAGCAGCCACTCTTCCTCCATAAAGAGGCAAATGGTCTGGGTCATCCTTTTTTAGCCTGATTGGCCTCTTGTTCTTGAAAGTTTACCATGCTGGCACCAGATTTGGGGCAGATACCTGACTGCCTTTAGACCAACTGCACTTTAAAACTCAGCTCAGTTCACCTGTCAGCGCAAAGGAATCATAGGTGTTAGACACCACTTGTAGGGCCTTGTGCCTTATAACCCCACTCTTTACTGCGGTTTTCAATTCTGGAAGGGAGCTAGATTGACTGAACAGTGATGTAAAGTATGATAGAGAACAAGCCTGATGGGAATGGTAGTAAGTTAACAACAGAATAGGGTTCTAGATGGCACAGTAGAAGTAGAAAACGTTGGAATAGACACACTCAGGATAGAATAAGCCTGAGGTGAATGAGGTTATAGAGTGGTAACAGAAAAAGTTTTGCCTAGGTAACCCTAGGGAGTCACAGAGATTGTAAGAGGAAAAGGAGAGAGTTTGCTAGCCAAAAGACAGTTGCCAGGAAAAATGTGGCCTAGACCCCAGCTGGATGTTGTTTTGAAACTACCCAGCCAGCCATGGGAGAAGAGGTTAGTTTCTAAATTTCTGAGGTCAGGTAGTCTAGTTGTGAAGCACCGGGTGGTGAAAGGCCTGATACCCTAACTTTATATGATGACTGATTTCCCTCATTAGTAGAGACAGCTCTGCCCCAGGTCCCCAGCTCCATGTTCATTGAATTATCAGCCCTTTGACTGGGGATGGGGGTGGGTGGGCAGAGGATCTCTAAGATCTTTCCTGGTACTCTTACCTTCTTGTATTCTGTGACTCTGAATTTTATCCTGTACATTGAGGCCCAACTGAAATTCTTTAATGCTAGTACTTTCTCAGTAGGTGAAGTAGTGACCTTTGTATTTCAGAGGTCCCAGAAGGAGAACAGTATGATTGAGCAGGTCACGGTGTACTCTGAGTTAGCCACTAGGGAGCAGTAGCTTCTCAGAGTTTCCTCAAAATGAGATGGTCTGCAGTCTATAATGCCTACCAGCTCTGGTGATTTAGAATAGTAGTAATTGCCATTCATATGTTGATTTGAAGTATGCAATTCATTTGAGGTAGGTATGGATAAGACCTGTGATTCCATTGGCATAGGGAAATTCCAGGTGCAGAAACTCCTACCAATACAGGCAGGCACCTTCTCTGCAACCAGTATCCCTTTCTCAGAAGGAAGCTGTGTTTCAGAAAGGGAAGTGACTTGGCTACAGTTATATAGCTAATTAAGTGTCAAAGGTAATATTTGAATCTAGGTCTTATGATTTCAGGTTAAGTACTCAATCTGTGAAAAAAAAATTCTAAATGTTTTGGTAATTCTATTCCAATATAATTCCCTTCTTTTGGAACCTTTTGTATTTTATGCATTCAAAAACATTATTCTGAGAAAGGGTCTGTGGGCTTTCCCAGACTTTGAGAATCTATAATGCAAAAAAAGGCTAAGAACTCCTATACTAAAACATACTGCCAAAGCCAAACCCTCTTCTATAGATGATGAAATTGAGTGCCAGAGAAGAAAATTAACTTAATTGGATATTAAATGGCAGAGATTTGCTGGACTAAAACTACAGATTCAATGCTTTACCCAACT
This sequence comes from Trichosurus vulpecula, assembly GCF_011100635.1. Taxonomy (NCBI): domain Eukaryota; kingdom Metazoa; phylum Chordata; class Mammalia; order Diprotodontia; family Phalangeridae; genus Trichosurus; species Trichosurus vulpecula. The sequence continues at coordinate 121,973,253 of NC_050574.1, read as the reverse complement.
ACATTATTTTTCCTTATATTCCCTTGGCCAATTACTCAACAAATACCCAGTTAACTTCAGTTGTACACTGTCGACCTGAAAGTTTGGTTAAAGGAGGCAAACAGGCTAGGTGATATATAAATTCACATAGTTTATTCCCTTGAAGCTGGCAGATACATGATCATGGAATCAGAAGCAAACCTCTGATTGACTGGAAGAAGAAAGACAAGGTTTAAGTAACAATCCCAACTGCAGTTTATGATCTCCATATCAAAGAAGGGAAGTTCTTAGTTGAACAAGACAATTGACTAGGTAGGGTCACTTAGAGATTAGGACCACAGGATGCAGATGTCTCTAGAATATCAAGATAAGAGAAATCCCACTGTTCTGGTTGCAGACGTTCTGTCACCAACAGGAAAGATACCCCTTGTCAATCTTACCTGGTCTTTGAAGTTGCTGAGGCAGGAAAGGGCATTTTTAGAATAAAGCAAAAGCAGTTTGGATGCTTTGGATGTTCTTGGGGTTCAAATAATCTGAAAGGATTGTCAACATCATGGCTCCCCTTCCTAATAATTAGAGCTCCTCCACAATAATTATCAGGGGCAGCTAGGTGGCATGGGCCTGGAAGTGAGGAAGACATCTTCCTCAGGTCAAATCTGGCCTCAGACACTTACTAGCTGTGTGACCCTGGGCAAGGCACTTTAACACTGTTTGCCTCAGTTTTCTCATCTGGAAAAAAGAGCTGGAGAAGGAAATGGCAAACCACTCCAGTATCTTTGCCAAGAAAACCCCGAATGGAGTCACAGAGTCAGACAGGACTAAACAACCATACAATAAATTCTTAAAACTCTCACCATCCTGTCTGACTTTGGAGTCTTGACTTTGGTGGTTGGCTCGACAGGGGCCTTTCTTCCCAGGGTGGCATTGGGGAGTGCTGGCTTTTAGATAGCATCAACATAGCTGACAGCTATATTGGTACTTTAGGGGGTGGATCAGAGTTACATTTTGCTTTGTTAAAAAGCCAATTGTTGGGAGGATTGGAACGCAGTGAGATAATGAAGAATTACCTCCATAAAAATACTTAACCAGTTAGAAAAAAACAACTAAAAAGTCATATTCGAAAGGCATACTTCAGGTCATCTTGTCTGATTCATGTTTGAACGTCATTTCTTCATATAACATTCCTGAGAAGTGGTCATTCAGCTTGTGTGAACTAACAGAGAATGAAGTAGGCAGGACCAGAGAGAAAATCTATGGATTAACTACCGTGATGTAAGGGAAGAAAACATTGAGACTTCAGAACTTGGTGAAATACAGTGATTCTTCATGACTTCAGGGGATTGATGATGAGGCATGTCTCCTGCCTTTCTCTCAGGAGATGCATAAAGATGCAGGCATTTTCAGATAGGCCAATATGTCAGTTCATTAGGTTTGACTATATGTGTTGGAAGGGAGGGTTCTCTTTGTGGAGATGAAGATATCACTGGGAAATCATATTGATGTTTAAAAAAAGATCAGTATTAATAATGTTTGGTGGGGACCATGACAGGGGTTGGGGAAGGGGCAGAAAGAACAGTGTCTTTGAAGCCCTCCTGTAGAGAGGATCCCACTTTTTCCAAAGGTAGCCTCATCTACTTTTTAGATGCTCTTTTCTTCAACCAAGCTGAGCTCCACCCCTTTGCCACTTCATCCCCACTATACCCAGCTTTGCCATTTGCAGCCAAGCAGAACAAGTCTAATATTTCAGGTTTTTGGTTGCTCTTCCCCATCGTAATTCTTGAAGACAGTCATATCTCTCCTAAACCTAAAATCCCCAGATTTTTCAACCTGATCTTCTATGATCCAAATCACCCTGGTCATCCTTTACAAGATGCTTGACCTGGGATTAAGCCCCAGCTCTGTCACTTACTGTGCCTTTGGCCAAGTCACTGTGGCTTTCTGACCCTCAGTGTTCCCCCTATTAAAGAAGTTGAAGTTAGCTCATAATTTGGTTCATTGGAGAGAACACTGACTCTGTAGACAGAGGACCTGGGTTCAAATCCTGTCTCATACAATGGAATGAGCAATGGCTCTAGGTTTAAATCCTGCCTCTGATACTTCTTACCTGTATGACCCTGAACAAGTCACTTCTCTGGGCCTTAGTTTTCTCATTTGTAAAATGAGGGATTTGGACTAAGGTGATCTCTGAGGTCCCTTCCAGATCCAGATCTAGGAGCCTACATTTCTGAAGCCTCCCCTAACCATTCTGCAATCCAAAGTGAGAGATAGCCAGAATCTCAAAGCCTTCAGTTCTGGAATCAGAATGGAATTAGTTCCCTACTTCCCTTGGTGTTGGGAGTGGGGAATGCATCCCTGCTTCCCAAAGAGCTTTCCTGTTTTAACAGTGGGAGTGAACGTACCATCAATGGGTCTCTGCCAGCCAACATCAAGTTTGAGGATTGAAGCTAGGGAGTCAATCATTGGGATTAGTGGTGGTGGTGGTGGTGGTGGTAGCAGTAGCAGGAGTAGTAGTAGTAAACAGTAACAACTACAACTGGTTTAGAGTTGGAAGGGACCTTGAGTCCAGCCTCGTTTTTACAGTCTAGTGTGGGGACAGGATAAGGATAACGGCTTATGTATATGGCTCCTTCTAACATTCCAGTCATCTCAATAGCTTATCACTGTCATCAGCTATTGAGCCAGCTGGGGGGAGACTAGCCCTAGCTCACTGCTCTGCCCACAGTATGTGCTTAATAAATGTTTATTAATGGATTAGCTTGATCCATACCTTTCCCCCACCCCAACTTTTGAAGTTTTCTGAAATTTACTTGGAAAAGTCTTTTACCCTGGGGTCCATTAATTAAAAAAAAATTAACTAAATTTCAATATAATTGGTTTCCTATGAAAACCAACAGACTCTGTGGATCCACAGAATCTTACAGATTTTGTTACATGCACTTAAAAACCTTATTCTGAGAAGGGGTTTATAGGTTTTACCAGACTACCAATGGAGTCCATGACACAAAAACGATTATGAAACCTTTGCCCTAATGAGCAACCTTCTGATCATAAGCCCCTCCTCTCTTAGGCAGGCTGTACCTCGATACAAAGCCTTTCAGTGGGCTCAGGTCCTGCCTTGGAGATACCTTTCCCTTTACCCTAAACTCAGGAGTTGCCTTTCCTCCCCTTGATTCTTAGACCTCTCTGACATCTGTGCATATAACCCAATTCTTCTTTTGTGTAGTCATGTCTATTCCTGTTCTTATCTCCTCCAACTAGACTGTAAGTTTTTTGGGAGTAAACTACTTTCCATCTTCATATCCCATAGTAGGTGCTTAATAAATGTCTGAAATGGAAGTAGGTTCTCCACAGTGTTTAGTGTTGCAGAGAGATTAAGGGAAGGGAGAGTCAGGAAAATGCATTGGATTTACCAGTTTATGTCATTAGTGACCAGTTTTTGGTAGACTGGTGAAAGAAGAGAGTGGGTCATGTAGAATGGAGGCAAGTAGTGGAGACAGCTTTTTAAAAAATTGAATCAGATTTCATTGGTGCCAATTGTCACCTTCTTTTAGTCGCCTGGGTACTTTGAAGTTATGTGATTTGCCCAGGGTCACATAGTTGGTAAGTGGCATTTTCCAGAATTTTAGCTGTGACAAGAGAAAGGTGGTATTGTAGCTAAATGGGGTAGCAATGTCAAAGGATGGCTTTTGTTTATTTTTAAAGGATCAGGGAGGCAGAAGCATATTTACAAGTATATGGGAATTTGAGAGTGAAGAGGAGAGGGAGGGAGGGAGAAAGAGAGAAAGAGAGAGAGAGAGAGAGAGAGAGAGAGAGAGAGAGAGAGAGAGGAAGAAGAGGAGGAGGAAGAGGGAGGTGGAGGTGTGTGGGGAGCATTTGGAAATTTGAGAGAGGAAAATTCCTACTACTCCCCAGTCCCTCTCCCCTGTCTCTCCCCATAGTGCCTGTTACAATGCTGAGCAGGTGCAAAAAGCCTATTCAGCACCAGCCTCTGAGGACAGGGCTAGTAGGTGCAGGATGTGGGGGAAGAGTGTTTTCCCATCCATTATCTCAGTGTTACTTACAATAGCCTCATCCTGTAAGCAGGGCATAGTTTACCATCCCCATTTTATTGGAGAGGAAACTGACATCTCTTTGCCAGTGCTGGACAGTAAAACCTTACTTCAATTTGTTAATGCTGAGGGCTGTTTCCTGGATGATCACAGGTCAATGTGCCCTATAGAAAAGGTATGTCAGTGGAGATGGAGTGGGTTTAGTTAGGATAATTCAGACTGAAATTGGGTCCCCTCCCTCCTCCAACTGTGTCCCTGGAAATTAGCTCCTCAATTCGAAGCCAAGCTTAGCTGAAAGAGCTGTGAACCAAGCAGACGTCTTTGTCTCTTCCAGAGGAAGAGGGGGAGGTTGTAATGCATTCATCTTGCTCCCTCTCCGGCCCTCCGCCCTGCATCCAGACGAGCCCTCAGACCTCCTCGAGGTCTTTGTGTGAGGAAAAGCTTTGTTAAGTGTGGGGCTTGCCTGCTGTGTAAATTGCCTATCTGGAATCATTCTCCTTTAGTTCCAAATTGCTTCTGCCTGGGCGGGGCTCCCCCCTCCCAATTTGGAGTTGAGTGTGGAGGTTTTTGTTTCCTTTCCTGGGCAGAGGGAACAGAGGGCTGGTTGACAGGGGGAGATTATAACTGTCAAACATACCCATCAGCATTCAGAGAACTGCTCCCAAGCCCAGCCTTGGAGGATGATGGCTTCCTATGTTTTCTTGAGGCGTAGGTGGGGGAAAGAGATCTATACTGGACGTCAAAAGACTTGAGTCCTTGACCCAGCTCAGCCACTGATTTACTGTGCGATCTAGGAAGGAGAACCATATTGGTGATCTAGTTCAGGATTAACTAGTACACAAACTGATTTTAAAAATATTTTGGTAATTGTATTTCAGTATAATTGGTTTCTTATTTATGTATATAAAAACATGATTTTGAGGACACCATAGGTTTCTCCAGACTGCCAAAAGGCACAGAAAAGATGAAGGGCCCCAGTTCTGGTCCAAGCCGCTCATTTTGCAGATGAGGAAACTGAGGTTGGAGATATCCAATGACTTAAGGTCATATTGATAGATATGAATGGAGGCAGAACTTGAACTCAGTTCCTCTGGCTCCATATTTAGCACTCTTTCCCAGTGTATGTTAATGCCCCATCTAGGCTTCAAATCCCTATTATGTTAAGTAGAGACCCTTGGATTTAGGGAGTTAGAGTGGCATAGTGGACAGAGCATTGGGCTTGGAGTGAGGAAGACCTGGACCCTTACTACCTGGGTGACCCTGGGATAGTCATTTCCTCTCTGTGCCTTGGTTTCTTCATCTGAAAATGAGGGGGCTAGATCCAGTGGTCTGTGATCCCACGGCTTAGGGGATCCTTAGACTCCTCTATTTTCTAATGTCCCGAACACTGATTTGGCTTTGCGGTTGTAACCCCAACACTTGGGTGGTGCTTTCCCCTCCATTATCTTCTAGGCTCCTTTTCTGAGAAGTGTCCCCAGAGCCTGGCTTGAGCCTTCCTGACAGGGAATCAGATAGATAGGCATGTGCTTATTAGGGTCCTTGCAGCAAATGGCCACAGCTGGTACCCTCTGCTCTGGCCACAAATATCTACTTTGAATCATAGGTACTGAGAACTAAAAGGAACATTGGAGTCATTTAGTTCAGAGGTTCTTTGATTTTTGTGTATGTCCTGGATCACTTTGGCAGTAGTCTGGTGAAGCTTAGGGACCCCTTCTCAGAGCCATGTTTTTAAATGCATAATAAATTAAATCCATTGGATGACAAAGGAAACCCATTATCATGAAGTACAATTATCAAAATAGTAAGAGACCTAGTTCATATATCCCTCGTCAAGAATCCCTGATTTAGTCCAGTGTCTTCATAGGGCAGAGGAAGAAAATAAGGCCCATAGAGATGAAGCCTTTCTTCATCCACTTTCCCAGAATCCCACGGTGGCAGAGTTAGATCGAATGTCCAGGTCTCATCTGCTAGATCTCAGTTTAGGGCTCATGCTGGCTCCCTCCTCTCACTCATTTACCTCCAAACTACTCTATTCATCTTTCTCATTCACCTGTGAGAATGATATTTTGCTCAGGAAGAAAAGATTACATACAAGGTGTTTGTCCACAATGAATCAGTCTGGGCATTTAACGCTGGCAGAAGAGGTGCTTGTCTGTCTTCCCTCTCCCCTCCACCTCCAGATCAGGGGCTTCCCTGAGGTCAGTGGCTATCCTCTTTCTGTCACCCCTCTACAGTACACAGCTCCCCACCCGGAGAACATTGCCAACTAAATGCCAATTCATTAAACATTATTAAGATGCTCATCGTTTTTAGGGAGGGATTTATCTTGATTTGCCCTGGCTCTTGCAGTCTGGTTTAAAGGATGGATTGGGGTAGGGGGGTGGAGCGTTCATGTTGCCATGTCTCAGTCCTGGTGCACTGTACCCCTGATGCTTCCTGGCTGACTCTCCTTTACCAGCATGATCCTAGGGATTGCTGTGATGGGATGGGGGGACGGGAGAGAGGGCAACCTCCTCGGTCATTATCAGTGGCTTCCAGATGGTCCTAGTGCCTATAATCCTGGTTAATCAGTCTGGACCCCAGGCTCAGCTGGAAAACAGTGTTTTTGATGAGCCTGGCCCCAGCTGGGGAAGCCTCAGCACCAGTGCCTCCAGGGGGGCTGTGGGCAAAGGAAGGTGCAGGGGAAGCCTGATGGGGATACCATGCTTCTCATCAGAGCTCAATGAAAAACATGTGGACATTTTGCCTTTAAAATGTAATCTATGTGCAAATGAGGAGTGGGGGGAGAATTTTAGAGAAAAGATAGCCAAGACTAGCCTCCCTCTGTCTGTTCTTGGGATTCAAATGACTAGGGGATTATAAAATCCATTTGGCTCCTCCCATATTATAGAACACTGAGAGTTAGAACTACTCTTAATATGTAAACTGTTAGAGCTGCAAGGGACCTTAGAACACAGAATGTCAGAGATGGAAGGGGCCTTAGAACACGAAATGTCAGAGTTGAGAGGCATCTTAGAATGGAGAATGTCAGAGCCAGGAAGGCACTTAGAACACAGAATGTCAGAGCTGGGAGGGCCCTTAGAACACAGAATGACAGAGCTGAGAGGGGCCTTGAACTTGGAATGTCAGAATTGGAAGGGGCCTTAGAACATGGAATGTCAGAGCTGGGAGGGACCTCAGAACATGGAATGTCAGAGCTGGGAGGGGCATTAAAAATCATTTAGTCCAACCTGATCATTTTAAAGAGGGGGAAACTGAGGCCCAGGTTGTATAGGTCATTCAGTGATTTCAAAGGAAGTTTTGAGGTTTCCAGCCCAGGGCTCTTTGCATAGCACCACACTCAGAGACCTCATTCAAGCCATCACCTTTAATTAAAAAAAGTCTACTCGTTTGTCTTTTTTTTTTAATCTCCCTTAATTTCTCAAACACAGAAGCTTTATGTGTGTTTCCTGACTTGTGGCCCTCTGAGTTTGGTAACTCAGAAGACCTGGATTTTAGTTAATTTTATCATTTTGTTCGGGCAACTGACTTATTTTACTCTGGGCCTTAGTTTCCTCATTTATAAAACAAAAAATAGGTTGGACAAAATGATCTCTAAGGTCCCTTCCAGCTCTGAATTCTGAACTCTAAAATACACCAGAGGGTGAGATCAGAGTAAAGAAGTTCAGAAAAATGTTCTAAGAAACATATGGGAGAGGCTTTCTAAAACCTTAAAATATTTTGTAATAACAGCTCAAACATTTATAGTGCTTTAGAATAAACTTTAAAGTACTATATAAAGATAAGGGATTAAGGCTGTTTTCTTGGAGGTAAGGAGTAAAATCCTACAGGGTCTGTTTGCACTCAGAAGTAATACACTTGGCAGCTTGAATGAGTGAAACTAAAATCAGGTCTTATTTCTATAAAAAAAGGGGAAAATAAGTTAATTGGATTTTTGTACACAGAGACCTCACAGAAGTAGAGGCAGAGGGCCTGGGTGGCCTTAGTCTTGGTTGCTGTGCAGGCAGGTGTCTATCCCAAAGCTCTGGGCTCAGCTGGGCCTACCCCGCCCCTTGGGGTAGGTCTGTCCCTGGCCCAGGTGCTGAAGGATGGTGACACAGCCATGGGCACTGGTGCATCGTTGCAGGGGCTGTTGGTTTTCCAGACGCCCACTCAGTGGGTCAAAGGTGAAGGTCTTATCTGTGCCTTCTCCTCTTGAGTCCCGACCGCCAAGGACATAGATTCTTCTGCCACAAATGGTCACTCCACAGCTCTCCTGGAAGGTCAAGAGACAGACATGTACTCAGGCTTGGCACCTTTATCCCCACGCCTAGGCAGGCCAGCTCTAGCAGGGCAGAATTTTGGAATGTTAGAGTCAGGGAGTTATCATGATAGAACATCAGCATCATATGATCATCGTGGAATCATGAAATCTCAGAATTGTGTGAGCATTCATGCATGGACAGTTCCAGCTCTCCCACTAATCAGTGGTGTTACTCAGCAAATGACCCCGCCCTTCCCCGGGCCTCAGTTTCCTCTATGAAATGACGGGGCTAGATTTTCTCCTCTATAAGGTCCTGCCTCCCACCTCCTGGCTTTAAATTTTTCTGTGATTCTATATATATTTAATATAATATTGCAAAAGCTGAGAGTACCCTTCTAGAAGCTCCAAGCCCTTCGTCCTGCTCCTCATCTCCTTTGCCAAACTATGTCCTCTGCCTTGACCTTAGGAGGAGCCAGGCAGCCAACTCAGAATCAAAGTCAGGCAATTTGATTGCAAGTCAAGCAATCAAAGTCAAATTTTCCAATGAACTTTTGTTGTTTAGTCATGTCCAATTATCATGAGGCCATGGACTCATACTGTCCATGGGCTTGGCAAAGATCCTGAAGTGGTTTGCCATTTCAGTGAAGTGACTTGCCCAGGGTCACACAGCTAGTAAGTGTCTGGAGCCAGATTTGAACTAAGGTCTTCCTGACTCCAGGTCCAGTACTCTATCCACTAAGCCACCTGGCTGCCTCACACTGTGTGACTGGGAAAGTCAGCTACCCTCTCTGACTTCTGAAAACTGACCATCGGTTCTCTCCCTCTGTTAAATGGAGATGGTGACCATTGACTAGACTCCCTCACAAGGTTTTAGGGAAAGTCAAATGAGATTAGATGAGAAAATGCTTTGAAAAGTAAAAAGGAAAGAGGTTTGAAGTTCTATAGAATGTCAGTTCTAGAAGACACATTGAAACATGGAATGTCAGAACTGGAAATGCCTTAGAACAGAGAATGTCAGAGCTGGGAGGGGATTTAGAACACAGAATGTCAGAACTGAGAGGGCCCTTAGAACACAGAATGTCAGAGCTGGGAGGGACCTTAGAACATAGAATGTCAGTGCTGGGAGGGCCCTAGAACACAGAATGTCAGAGCTAGAAGGCCCCTTAGAACACAGAATGGCAGAGTTGGGTGGGGGTCTTAGAACACAGAATGGCAAATTGGGAAGGACCTTAGAATGTTGAATGTCAGCGCTAGGAGGGATGTAAGAGCAGAGTTTGTTAATATTTGTTTGTCATGGACCCTTTTGTCAGTTTAGTGAAGTCTATGGATCCCTTTTAAGAATAGTTTTTAAATGCATAAAAGTAAATGCATAGCATTACAAAAAAACCCCAAATTTCACTAAAATAAAGTTGTAGCTTTTTTCCCCGTCCAAAGCTATGGACCCCCTGACATCTGTCTATCCATGGTCTGTGGATTCCATTTTAAGAGCCCTGCCTTAGAAAACAGAAGGTCTGAATTGGAATGTATCTTAGGCCCCTGCAATATCAGGCATTACCTTGTCCCTTTGAGGCTTCCCCTACTCTCACATCATCCCCAAAAGGAGCCCAGATGGAACACAGACCACCTCCTTACCAGGGGCCCAGGGAGTGAAGCTGCCTCTGTCCAGAGATCTCTACGTGGATCATAGCTGAAGATCTTGCTCAGGAGACCCCCCACCACGTAGATGGTGTCATCCAGGGCTACAGCTTCTATGCACCTCTGGGTAAAGGGGGCTGGAGAAAGGAGGCTCCACTTGTCTTCCCCAGGATCAAAGCATTGCACCTGAGGGAGGAGGCCAGTAGGATCAGGTAGGGAGAAAGCCAGGTGGAGATGAGAGGGCCAGGGCTTCAGTCCTCCCAGCCACATAACACCTTTGTCTACAGACAAACGAAGAATGTTCTGCAAACCCTAAAGCCCTATATAAATTTGAGCTATTGTTATCATCATCATTATTAATAGTAATAATAAATGTAAGCTACAGTGTAATACTATATCCTTGCATAGAAAGCTGGGAAGTTTATTTAGACACATATGAGTTCTCAAACTGGGGTCCAGTGAACTTATCTTTTAAATATGTTGATAAGTCTATTTTAGGGAAGCCAGATGGCACAGTGGATAAAGTGCCCAGCCTGGAGTCAGGAAGATGTCTTCCTCAGGTCAAGTCTGGCCTCAGACACTTACTAGCTGTGTGACCCTGGGCAAGTCACTTAATCCTGTTTGCCTCAGTTCCTCATCTATAAAATGAGCTGGAGAAAGAAATATCAAACCACTCTAGTATCTCTGCCAAGAAAACCCCAAATGGAGTCATAAAGTCAGATATGACTGAATGAAAAACTATTTTAATGGAATTGATTTCTTTTGTAATTCTACATATTTCATTTTATACATTTAAAAACAAAATTCTGAACAGGGCCCCATAGGTTTTGCTAGACTACCAAAGGGGTCCATAATACAAAAAAGTTAGCATCCCCTAGATAGAGATTTTTCGAGCTAGAAGAAGCCCCAGAATAGATTATCAGAGCCTGATTTGGCCTTCACCCAAGACTTAATGGATCCTATCTCCACCTCCCTCAAATCTCTCCATTCCTACACTCATCGTCTTCATTCTGAATTTCATTGCTTCTCATTTGGACTATGGCAGTATCTTCCTCATCAGAGTCCCTGCCTTTTGTCCCTTTCCTCTTCACTCCATTCCTCCTGTAGCCACCAGAGGCATCTTCCTGATCCTGAGGTCTGACTGTGTCCTCTTTTGCTCAGAAAACTTCAGTGGGTCCTCACTGCCTACAGGACTGAGTCCAAACTCCTTGGGCTGGCATTCAAAATCTTCTGCATCCTAGTCTCAACTTCCCTTTTAATCTTCTGCTTGCTTTCCCATATTCTGTGCTCCACTCAAATGAAAGCCACATTACGGGAAGCGGCATAGTAAGGTGGAAAGAACCCTGGCTCTGGAGTCAAAGGACCTGAGTTCGAATCCTGCCTCTGACACTTATGGCCTGTGTGACCTGGGGCAAGAAGAGACCCACTTAACTTCTCACAGCCTCAGTTTCCTCATCTATAAAGTGAAGGTGCTCGACTGGATGGCCTCCGATGCCCCCTCCTGCTCTAGGTCTAATCCTATAACCACTTTTTTTCCTTCTCTATGGGTGCTGTGCTTTCTTGTCTGGGTGCCTCTGCTGAAGCTATCCCCAGCTCAGCCCGATCCCCTCCCCATCTCCACCAGGTCCCCTTTCCGCTCCTACTACCTCAGATAGAATGTAAGATGCTTTAAAAAAATTCATACATTTATTTATTTTTAGTTTTCAACATTCACTTCCATAAGATTTTGAGTTCTAAATTTTCTTCCCTTCCTTCCCCTCCCCACTTTTTAATACAGCATGCAATCTGATGCAGGCTATACATATACTGAATGTAAGATTCTTGAGGTCAGGGGCTGTTTTTGTTTTTGTATGCCCACTGCCTTGCACATAGTAGGTGATCATCAAAGGCTTGTTGGGTTGGATTAAACCCTCATCATCCTTCGGAGCCCAGCTTAGGTGCTACCTTCTTCAGAAAGCAAAAACAATCTTTCCTTTCCATATCATGACATGTCATTTGTTCTTCCCTTATGTTTCTCGTTTGTTTGTTTTCTGTGGGGGTAGGCAATTGGGATTAGGTCTTTTGCCCTGGGTCATACAGCTAGTAAGTGTATGAGGGCAGATTTGAACTCGGGTCCTCCTGACTCCAGGGCTGGTTGCTCTATCCACTGCGGCACTTAACTGCCCCCCTCCCTTACGTTTTTATCACCTTCTGTTTTTGGATTATAACTCTCAGTAATGTGTACATAGTCTTCCTACTAGGGCAAGAAACAGGTCTTGTCCAAGTCCGTCTCTCTCAGCACATGAAGCCTATGACAAATAAGTGCTTTTAAATTACTAGCTTTGGATCTGTGCAGTTGAATTGAACCAAGAGCTGTCAACCTAGACTAAGCTCAAGGGCCTTGTATTGGTCAGGAAGGAAGAGGATACCTGCTTGGAACCAGGAATCTCAGCTTCACCCTCTAGTAGACAGCAGTGGCCCTCCAGCCCTGGCAAGAGGCTCCAGAGGAAAGCTGTCATCCGCCCTCCCTCCACCCTAATCCCCTCTACCTCTTGCCTCCCCCATGCCCACTCCCTCCCCGGGCTCACCTTGTCTGTGTTGGCACTATCGTCCACAGCACCTCCAATCACATAGAGTTTATTACAGCAGGTCACCACAGCTGCTGAGCTCACAGCCTCCAGGAGCGGGGCCACAGGGGCCCAGGTGTTGGAGAAGGGGTCATAGCACTCCACGCTCCCCAGGCGGCGGCCACCATCAAAGCCTCCCACTGCATAGAGCTGGGAGATGGAGGAGGAGTCCCAGAGGACCAAGCGGTCAGTGTTGATGTCCTGCAGTGGCTCCCCACTGCCCACAGGGTCATCTCTGATTTGAGGCTTCCCCACTTACCTCTGTAGCCTGATCTCTCAACACTCCCCTGCTATATGAAGCCTCTGCTGTAACCCCTTAGTCCTTTCCTAGGTCCCTTCCCTGACTCCCCTCCTTCCTTCCCTTCCCTTCTCTTCCACACCCTTCTCCTCCTTCTCTACCCACTTAATGTTGTCCTCCCTTTAAGGTCCAGGTCAAATCCCACCTCCTTTAGGAAGTCTTTCCTCCAATCAGAACTCTTTAGTGTTTCCAGCCAGGACATAGATCTTTATGAGATCAGTGTGGCTTAGTGGAAGATATGCTGGACTTAAAGTCAGAAAGCCCAAAGACCTGGGTTCAAATCCCTCACTGAGCTGTACTGTGATTCTGGGTTAGTGTCTTCCCTCCTTGGGGACTCAGTTTCTTCTTACATAAAATAAAGAGGAAACCTTTTGTGGCCTCTTGTGCTTCTAAAGGTCTGTAAGTCTACAGTAAACTTCCAGAATGGTAACATTCTGTCCCAGGAGTCATGGGAACCTTGTTTGTATTTTCTTTTCTTTCCCTTGTGGGGGTGTGGTGGGGTGGGGTGGGGGAGGAAAATAGGTAAGGATTAGGTAGAAGTGGAGCAGGATGCCACAGCATGGGGAGGATTCCTAATGGCATTAAAAAAAAAATAATAAAGGAACAGGGAACTACAGATTGGATCAATGAGTTTGATCTAGCACCAATTACAAAAAGGCATGGGACGGTTCTAGGTCTGAAGTCTAGAAGTCCAAATTTTACAGAAACAAATTTGGATTCAGTCAAAAGGTTACACTTAAGGATCTAGAAGGCCACATGTGGCCTAAAGGCTGCTCTAACTGCCAAAGGACTGCAAGTGGTATCTGTACCCTGGGTCAAAGTCCCAAACACCCTACCCTGGTTATGGTTCTATTGAAGATGCCAATTTCACATGGGTCCAGAAAGGAGGGAGATGTAGGCCTGGAGAACTGTTAACTCCAGAGAATATCTTGGGAAGTTTCAGTCTGTTTAGGCTGGAACTGGGGAGATTCTGGCTCTTTACTTCTAATGGCCTTGCAATTTACAAATCTGCATATTATCTTTCCTTTATAAATCAACCCTAGAAATGAACCATCTCACTGAGATGGGGGGCAGAAGCGGGAGCAGGAGCAGATGGCAGGCTAGGGCATCCAGCTTTGGAGGCAGCAACAGCACCGGGAAGATAATTAGGGATAAAGTATAATGCAGAAACCAAGCAGGTTCAGGGGCCTGGAATAGGAGCTCAGGAATCAGGGAAGGTTTGGAAAGCAGTGAATAAAAAGATTCTCTGCACAAATTCTAAAGATCTGGGCCTTCCCATCCAAGGTTAGCTTGCGTCTGCTTTGTATGTGTCTTGTACGTGCTTACATACATACTACATGTTGTCTCCCCTGATTAAACTCTGTGTCCCTGGGGGCCACAGACTCTTTAGTTAACTCTTGGATTGAGAGCACAAGAGTGTATTTCTCGGGTTTATTAATTAGGGGAAAGATAACAGTAATAATAGCTAGCTCTGGCCAGGTCAGTCTTCTCCTGGATCTCTAGCTAGCATTAACATAGCACTTTGAGGTCTATAAAGTACTTTACAAATACTATCTTATTTGATCCTCACAACTACCCTGGGAGGGAGGTCTGGGCTGTTATATCCCCATTTTACCACCAGGGAGGTTTCGCTGTGAGCCTTGGGAGGGAAGAGCAGGGAATAAGTATTTATGAAGTGCTTACTATGTGCCAGGCATAGTGCTAAGTGCTTTTACAAATACTGTCTCATTTGATCAGCCAGCCCACTCCCCTGGCCTAGGGATATCCTTGTTGTTGTCCTTGCCATGGGGCTGCCAGCCTCATACACCCCCTAGATCTGTGGGACTCTTTGGACTTGGCCTTGGAATGTAACTTTTCATAGGGCAGCTCCGGGAGACCCAAGAGGGTTGGTGACCCAGATGGCGGGGTTCACCTACCCGCCCTTGCAGGACTGCCATCTTGTGCCTCCACCTGCCCTCATTCAGGGAGGCTGCCCTGACCCAAGTGTGCAGCTGATATCGGAACATCCAGAGGTCACGGCTGTGGATGTGGCCACCTGCCAAGAGAGAACCATAGAGAAGACCTTGGAATATGGAACAGAGAGTGTCTGACCTGGAAGGGACCTTAGAACAGAAAACAAATCATGTTGGCAATGGAAGAGTTCTTAGAAACGAATGATGTCGGCGATGGAAGAGATCTTAGAAACGAATGATGTCGGCGATGGAAGAGATCTTAGAAACGAATGATGTCGGCTATGGAAGAGATCTTAGAAACGAACGATGTTGGCTATGGAAGAGATCTCAGACACAAGTGATGTTGGTGATGGAGGAGATCTTAGACACAAATGATGCTGGTGATGGAGGAGATCTTAGAAACGAATGATGTCGGCGATGGAAGAGATCTTAGAAACGAATGATGTCGGCGATGGAAGAGATCTTAGAAACGAATGACATTGGCTATGGAAGAGATCTCAGACACAAATGATGCTGGTGATGGAGGAGATCTTAGAAACAAATGATGTTGGTGATGGAGGAGATCATAGAAAAGAGAATGTCAGAGCTTGGATGGACCTCGGGTCCTAGAGTGGTAGAGCAGGAAGCGGCGAGATGAACTCACTTAATTCAACCTCACCCTTTTAGAGAAGGGGTCATTTAGGGCCAGGGAACAGAAGGGATTTGCTCAAGGTCACACAGTCCATGTAGATCATGCCAGTAAGTGGCATTAGTTTCCCTCTTGGATCAGTCCGCCACCTTCCTATATAACACAGACAAATCTCATCCCTTCTCTGGACCTCAGTCTCCCTATCTGTAAACTGACAAATTGGCCTACATTGTCTTCAGGCTCATTTTTATCTCTAAGTTATACATTCTGGGTGGGGAGGTGGGGGCAGCAGTGGAGCAGGAGGAGAGGAGGAAACTGAGCCCAGTTGCTTCAGGCTCTCTCGTGGGTGGAAAGGTGATGCTGGAGGGCTGGAAGAAGCCTCTGTCCCCAAGCTCTCAGCCAATCCAAGCAGGGTTGTGATGGGCCCTGGGTGGGCACCCTGCCCTCACCTGAGAGGTAGATATCGTTCTTCATGGCACACATGGCAAACTCAGACTTGGTGCAGCCGGGGACGCTAGGCAGCGTCTTCCACTGGCGGCTCCATGGATGATAGGCACCCGCGAAGGGGAGTGTCAGGAGCCCTGTCCTGTCACAGCCACCGACCACCACGATCACTTCAGCCAGATCCATGAACCTAGTACCAGGAGGGAGGGAGGGAGCCAGCTGCCCTTCTCTGGACTGCCCAGGAAGAGACCGGGATGTCCACTAATCTCTCAGACAGCTGACTGGCTTTCTCTCCACCATTAATCTCACCCTTTGGCAACTGATCTGCATACACCCCAGTGATCCCTCCAGAGCATTGATTACTTCCCCCTCAGAAATGATCACTAATCCCATTTATCCACCTGGAGATTGTCCCCTCAGGCCACTGACCCAAGTCCTACAGATTTAGGCTATCCCTGAATACTAATTCCATTGACTTTCAGCCTAATGGCTTCCTCAGTTTAATGATGACCAACCTATCTGATCCCTAAGTTACTGACCCCCATCCCACTGACACACTGATCTCACTGACCATTCAGACTACTAACCATTGAACACTCTGATGTCTCAGGGACTGACCTTTCAGGCCACTGACCATTAATCGTGCTGAGCTCCAAAATTTTATAAAAAGTGAATGTTAAAAATTTTCTTTACATGTAATTAAAAAGATACTATTTTTAAAAAATCATGCTGAGCTCCACTCTATAGCCCCCCGCCCCCATCCTGGCTTTCTCCCTCCCTCATCTCCACAGACCCCTAACCACTAATTCTGATGACCTTTCATTGAGTCTATCAATCATTATTCTACCTGATTCCACTGACCAATCAGCCACCCTCCTAATTTTCATTTGTCATCACTTTCACTGACTGATACTTCTGTTGATTTTACTCAATCCCAAGGCTCCCCAGAGCAGGAGCTAAAGGACCCCCCCTACCTCCTGGGGGTTGCCCTCCATGAGCTGCCCTCCCTCCCGAGGATGAAGCACTGGCGGGCCTCCAGCAGAAGTGGGTGGCACTCACGGCTGGCCCGAACCATCTCATCAGCCTCTACCTTCTCCAGGAAGTAGGCTGGGGCCAGTAAGGGAAGCCGAACCTGCTCTAACAGGCAGGGCAGCTGTCCATGCCTGGAAGGAGGGTCATGGCGCACCCAGCGCATGACAGCCTCAAACACAGCCTCCTCTCTAGTAACCGCAAGCCTCTCGTCAGCCAGCAGCTCAGCCACCTGGGCCAGCTCCAGCTTCAGGAACTCAGGCTGGAAGGAGACTTCTGGAAATGCCTGGCGTAGCACCCGGCGGCTCCCCTCTGCCAGTGAGGGCAGGGAGAAAGTCTGAGCCAGCCTGAGAAAAACCAGGCAATTCTCTGGTCCAAGTCGGCCCTCCAGGAAGTTGGCACAGGCCTCCCGAAGTGGAATCACCCCCAGCAGGTCAGACAGGGCCAGCAGAGCAGCTGCATCCTCCTCCAACAGGCTTATGCCAGCCCCATAGAGGTGGTCCAAGAGCAGGCCCAGGACTCCTGGGGAGACTTGAGGAAGGGGTACCACGTCCTCCTGGGGCCCACCACCAGCAAATAGGGCCTGGAAGTAGGTGCTACCAGCTGACAGGGCTGCACGGTGACAAGGAAAGTCACAGTCACCAGCCCGTAGGACCACGTCCGTGAGGGTACCTCGGAGCTGGGACACATTGAGGGTCTGCAGGACGTGCTGGTCATGGTCAGAGCTAATGCAGGGCACAGCATGGGATGGATGGTCTGAGTGAGATTCTGCTTCCTTATTGGTAGGGCTCTCAGGCATCCTGTTTTATTAAAAATAAACAAGTGAGAAATGACTTTTCTCCTTGACTTTTCAAAAGATTGAAGGAGGGAGGGCAAAGGAGATGAAGTGGGTTGTGACCCCATCTTTCAGGGTCCAGCTTGAGGTCCTTTGCCTTGACTACTCGAGCACTCACTCAGAGAGTGATCATATGCTTCAATTCAACCCAAGCCAACAAACATTAATTAAATGTCTATTTCGTGTTCTAGATATTGGGGAACCAAAGACACCTATTCTATCCCCTGTTCTCCAGGGATGTAACTTTATTCTCATTGCCTCTCACTTGGACAGTTACAATAACCTTGTAATTGGGTTCTTAGCTTCCAGTCTCTCCCCTATCCAGATCTGTCCTCCACAGAACTTCCAAATTTATACTCTGAAAACACGGATCTGACACGGCACTCCCCTACTCAAAAATCTTCAGTGACCCTAGAATAAAATACAAAATCCTCAGCTTGGCACTTAGGGCCCTCCACGGCCCAGCTCCATATACCTCCCCTTCACGCCTTCACCATTCCACTCAAACTGGGCTTACTAGCCCATGTGTGCATATCCATCTGGCCCTTTCATAGGCTGCCTCCATGTTTGGAATGCACGCCTTCTCTCTGTCCCTCCACCAAAAAGAATCTTTTCTCAAAACATAACCCAGGAGTCACTCTCTACAAGAGGCTTTTTCTGATACAGCATTTAGCATAGTACCTGGCACATAGTAGGCATTTAATAAATGTTTATTGACTGACTGAAAGATCCTCCAGTTATTAGTGTTATCTCTGGTCTAAATATTCTCAGTTCCTTCAGCTTCTCCTATGGCATAGTTTCTAGTCCTCTCACCATTCTAGGCAACCTCCATTATTCAAAGAGGGTTTGACCCTTTCTTGATCTTGGATGGGGCAGCTAGGTGGCACAGTGGATAGAGTTCTGGGCCTGGAGTCAAGACGACTCATCTTCCTGAGTACAAATCCAGTCCCAGACACTTACTATCTGTGTGACCCTGGGCAAGTCATTCTCTCTGTCTCAGTTTCCTCAATTGTAAAATGAGCTGGAGAAGGAAATGGCAAACCACCAGTATCTTTGCTGAGAAAACTCCAAATGGGGTCACAAAGAGTCAGACATGACTAAAAAAAAAAAGACTGAACAACAACAAAGATTTTGTATAGTCATCCTTGCACTCTCTACTTCATAGGACCTCAGTGAGGAAAGTGGTCTACAGACTGTAACACTTATGGAAATGAGTGTTATTTTTATTGTTAAACGACCTGATATAATGGAAAGAGAAATGAACTGGAATGAGGAGTTCTGGTCTCAGCTCTGACATTTACTAGCATGCGACCTTGGGAAAATCATTTCCCCTGTGCAGCGTTTCGTTTCCTCACCTGTCAAATGAGGGCATCTGTTTTCCAGACCTAAATTACCCAGGGATTAGTAAAATATCTAAGTCTTGGACTGCTGCTCTCTCTGTAGTCTCAGTTGCAATGGAGGAACAGAATGTGCAAGGAGGAAAAAGAAAGAAGAGTCTGCCTGGATGCAAGTCATGCTCTTTGGGCCTCAGTTTGTTTATCTGTAAAATACTGGGGCAGGAATGGAATGGAAGGATCAGAGCTAGAACCTAGGATGGCTGCCACACCATCTTCTGGGACCTGGCTACCCACTGGGGTAGGTTCTTCCTGATCTGTTTACTGGTCCAAGGACTGATCCCTCAGGGTGTCTGGAATCACTGGGTGGGATCAGTCACCACCACCAATCACTACCACCTCATCTCCCAGATCGTACCCTCAGCCCTGGCCCTTCCAAGTACCCATCCTGCTCTGCCCTCCCTTTCCTCAGTGGCCTCTCTCTTCTATTCTTCGATTCCATTCATCCTAGACCCTTTGCTTTATACATTCCTTCAAGTTTTTGGTGTTCACTGAAATCTTATTCCTAAATCTGGCATCTTCTCGAAAGCTTTTGGCTCCTTTTCTTATGTCTGATGACAAACAGGGCCAGGAGGAGGAGCCAGTTCCACTTTCAGACTGCACCCCGCTCTTGCCACCATTACTCAACAACCACCTGCCTCTTCTCTCAGGTTCACTCAGTTCTGGGCCCAGTCCAGGTCCTTGAGGCTGTTCCCTATGGACCTCCGGTTCATTCTTCGTCCTCCCAGTAAGTTCATCATTTGGTTCCTAGTCTTCTCTTCTGCCTCAGCTCCCTTTATAGACATCCCTCCTCTCCATCCCCCTCTCTTAATGGCCTCTGTCTCCTGTCTTCCTCAGCACAGGGGTAGCACCATAGGATCCAAGATGTAGAACTTAGAGGAACCCCAGAGGTCATCGGATCCAACCCCTTTATTTCACAGAGGAGGAAATTGAAGGTCAGAGAGGTTAAATAACTTGCCCAGGTCACAGAGACAGTAAATGTCAAAGGTGAGATTTGAACCCAGGTCTTCTTAGTTGGGCATTTTATCTACCATGCCATGCTGTCACCGTCATTATACTTTAGATACTGCTTCCTCCTCCCCACCAACTCAACTGAATTTTCTTTAGGTGTCTGTTCCTGGTTATGAGAGGAGGAAAAAGGCTTCCCTGACAGCATCTCAGCTTCCCTTCTTTCTCCCCACATGACCCAAATCAGAGTCCTGTCCAAGATCAGCCTAGTCTCCCCACCTTGTGGCTGGGGGTACAAAGGGGCTGGCCTCTGTTGAAGAAGACTGCTGGGAGGAGGGTCCAAGGTCATCTAGTCCCATCTCCCTCCTGGTTCAGGAATCTTTAACTCCTTGGGCATATCCCATGACAAGGAGTGTACAGCCTTCTGAAGCTGATTGGAAAGTCAGCAAAGCATAGTGGATAAGGCACTGGGTACTGGAGTCAGGGAGACAGGTTCAAGACCTGCCTCAGATACTAGCTGTCTGACTGTCAGATCATAATCTGATAGCCAATTGTGGGTCAGCTCTGATTGGGACAAAGTCTTAATATAAGTAGAAATCTAACATATTGGATTTATCTAATGCCTAACTTCACCCCCAACACTCCGAGTTCTGCCCTCAAGGGACAAGCAGAAAAAAATCTGCTCACTCTGCCCTGTCAGCCCTGCAAATTCTTGAAGACAGTGATCCCAACTTCCAAGCCTTCTCTTCCCTGGGCTTTAAATATAACAGTTCCATCAACTGATACTCATCTGATCGACTTGTGTCCCTTTCTCATCTTGGTTTGCCTTCCTCTGGATACCTCCAGATTGTTACTGCCCCTCAGTGAACTTCAAGACACCAATAGGAAAAAAAAAGGGAAATGTACTAATTCTGGGACACAGACACAGTGAACAAACATTTATAAAGCCCTTGCTATGCTAGGTGCCTGGGCAGGATCACAGATTTAGAGCTGGAAGGGACCTAAGAGATACCTAACCCCATCCTTTCATTTTTACAGATCAAGAAATTGACCCCCAGAGGCTGACCTCTTCAGAAGTGTAAGGCCTGGGGTTAGAACTTGTGTCTTCTTTAAGGCTAAGTTCAGAACGCTGTCCTGTAGGGACAGACACCAGCACAGGAACACAGGCACACAGAACACACAGACGCAAAGAAAGATACACACACTGGGGACACCCGAACGAGCGCACACAGGCAGAGTCACCCAGCTGACCTGTCAGCCTCTGCCCCGGCGCAGCTGGGATGCGCTGGACCTACCTGGAGTTCACCTGGCTGGTCTCTCGGGAGCGCCACCCGCTTGGTCTCACACCTCCGCCCAAGCCCAGCCTAATCCGCCCCCGCGCTACAGCCCTCTCCGGATCAGGCTGAGAGTGAGAGGACAAAGCCTCATAGCCTCACGGGGGAGGAGAAAAGGGGGAGAGTCCCGGAGAGGGGCGGGGAAAGAGCTTTTGTTCCTTTCTGTTGACCTGAAGGGGCTCCTTGACGTACACGTGGCTGTGTTTGTTACTGTGATCATGTGTGATTGTGTCCCTCAGTGTGCGATTCTTGTGTATATGTGTGTGCATCTCTGGGTGACTGAGGTCGTGTATCGCTATGGTCATGGTTGCGTTTATCACTAGGACCCTATGCGGAGATCTGCGTCTGTATGTGTGCCAGTGAATATGCATTTATTAAGTAACTACTGAGTTCTAGACACTGGAGGAGATAGATAAAAATAAAAGGACAAAAGACAGTCTCTTTTCTCAAGGATCCCAATCTATAGAGCGGCAAACAATTTTATGTGAACAAGACAAATTGGGGGTAGTCTCCGAGGGAAAGGCACTACGATTGAGGATGGGGAAAGGCTTTTTTGCAGAAGATGGGATTTTAGGATTTTAGCTGGGACTTGAAAGAAGACAGGAGAAGGGAGATGAGTATGGAGAGTGATCTAGGCTTTCAGAACAACCAGTGAAAACGCAGTGAGTAGAGGTGGAATGCCTTGTTCCAGGATAAGCAAAGAGGGTGGTGCTGGAGGTGATAAGCAGACACTGGACTTTATTGAATGGTGTGTGTGTGTGTGTGTGTGTGTGTGTGTGTGAGAGAGAGAGAGAGAGAGAGAGAGAGAGAGAGAGAGAGAGAGGACGATCTATTTGACAGCTGGGTGGAGGATGGACTGGAGTGGGCAGAAACCTGAGGCAGGGAGACCAAGCACAAGGTCACTGCGATAGTTCAGGTGTAAGGTGATGGGAGTCTGCTCCTATGATGGTGGCAGTATCTGAAGAAAGGGGTGTAGGTAAACAAGAGATTTGAAGAAGGTAAAATCAATGGGACTTGGCCACAGATTGGATATGGGGTGAGGGAGGAGACAGGATGAGTTAAGGATACCTAGGATTTCAAATCTGGGTGACTGAGAGGATGGTGACGCTTTTGACTGTAATAGGGAAGTGAGGGAGAGGGAATGATTTTGGTGAAAAGACAATAAATTGTTTTAGATGCATTAAGTTTAAGTTATTTATGAAGCATCTAGTTCGAGATTTCAACTAGGTAGTTAGAGATGCAAGTCTGGGGGTTAGGACTGAATAAATAGATCTAAGAATCATTGCCATGGAGATGATAGGCAGCTAGGTGGCATAGAAGGTAGAGTACTGGACATGGAGTAAGGAAGACCTGAATTCAAGTCTAGCCTCCAATACTTGCTATGTGACTCTGGGCAACTTATTTAGCCCCTGCCTGTTTCCTCCTCTGTAAAATAAGGAAGTTGGACCCGGTCCTCTGAGGTCCAACTGGAAATTATGATCCTAAAGCCATATCTGTATCCAATTTCATGTTTGTATAGCATTTGTGTCTGTGTCTGTCCCTGTGTGTAGGCAAAGGAGAAGGTCACTTACCAATTCCAAGTCTCCCTTTGGAGCACAGACACAAGGAACAAAGCTGGAGGCCTCCCATACCATTCCCAATCCCACAACTCCTGGGAGAGTAGGGGAGGCTGGGGAATGGGGTGAGGGAGAGGAATAGAAGAGGACCTTTTGAGTTAGAGGTGAGAATGGAGAGCCTTCTTGGTGCTGTGGAAAGAGCCCTACCATAGGGAGATGACATGCTATGGTGTGTATCCTATGTGACCTTGGATAGGTCCGGTAACCTTTTAGAACCTCAGTTTCCTCTCCTGTAAAATAAAGAGGGGGTGGTCTCCGAGGTCCCTTAGAGTTCTAAATCTTATGATCTTAAGGCAAATATGAGTCTTGGTTTAAAAAAAATAAGGCATTAGATAACATCTAAGATCTCTCCTAGATGAACAAACTGAGGTACACAAAGGTGAGTGACTAGCTCAAGGTCACACAGCTAGCAAGTGGCAAGAGTCAGGATTTGAACTCTAGTCTTTTGATTCCAAATCCATCCTCTTATTGGAATTCTGTGATTGGGGAGAAGAGAGCATAGCACAGGGGAGGTGAAAGAAGGAAGGCAGAGAGAAGAGGAGAGAAGGGGAGGCTGTTGGAAAATGCCCTGGACTTGGAATGGACTTGGGTTTAAATCCCTGCTCTGAGGTTTACCATTTATTTGACTTTATCTAATCTTAATCTCTCTAAATTTTAGTTTCTCTAACAGTAAAATGAGGGGATTAAGCTTGGTCCTTTAGCTCCCTTTAGTCATATGGATTTATTTTAAAATGTGTATTGCCCAGTGCTGAGCCCCACTCCTTAATGGAGACTAGGAGCTAGGTGGTATTTGGGGACAGATCCAAAGCTAGACCCGGATCCAATACTAGAGTTAGAATAAGGCTCCAGGAAATTTAAAGTTCCTATGTTTTTGCAAATCCTCTCACTCAAAAGTTTGGAGGAAGACTAGCTAGTCTTCCTTCAATGCAGGTCATTGAAGTACCCAGAATCCTTCTCTCACCTCCCACCTGCAGGAAAAGCAGAGCTAGGGGAGGGTATTTAGACCAACCTCCCTCCCATTGCTGAAATCCTCTTTTATAGTCTCCTTGACTGGGCCATCCATCACCTGCTTGGACCTGGAACCATGTATGATGAGCTCACTACTTCATGAGACGCCTATTGTGTCATAGAAACTTCTGATTGAGTTGAAGTTTACCTTATTCCTCTCAGGACTTTCTCTGCCTTGCCCCGCATCCTCATTGAGTTCCCTTTGTGCTCCCCCACTAGAATGTAAGCTTGAGGGCCAGGACTATCTCTCTCTACTAGTATCTGTATCCTTAGCATTTTAGCTCAGTACCTGATACACAGTAAGCGCTTAATAAATGGTTGTTGACTTCTCTCTCTGTACCATGTACCCTTTACCCCAGTTATCTGGGGTCATAAAGAATGCATCTTCATCACCCCTTAATGGACCCAGTTCTTCCATCTGGGGTCACACAGAATCTATCCCTTTAGATAGCTGAACACAGAGCTCAGGTCTCACTTGTAAGGTTTTTCTTCATCAGGTTCAATAGCAAATACGGCTTCTCTCCCCATCCCCCATACAGCCGTTCACAGACTGGGAAATGTGGCTCATCTGGAAGGCAGTAAAGGCACTGTTGACTCTGAGGTTCTCAACTCCTGGCTTTGTTATTGCTTCTCTACCACTGACTCCCTAGCAAGGTGACCTCAATTCCCTTCCCTTCCCTTCCCTTCCCTTTTCTTCCCTTCCCTTCCCTTCCCTTCCCTTCCCTTCCCTTCTCTTCCCTTCCCTTCCCTTCCCTTCCGTTCCCTTCCCTTCCCTTCCCCAGGTCTGTTTCCTTCTTTCAGAATGAATTGAGTTGGACTAACTGATCTCTAGGACCTTCCCAGCCATTTCCTGAATGAAAGTCTCCTTGTCCCAGCTGGGCCCCCTTGGGGAAGCCCGGGATTTGCTCCTCTTGTCTCTCCCACCCCACAGTAGGGGATTGGCACACACACAAGCCAGTTAGTGCCTGACTGTACATGAGTTGGTTTGCCCTTTTAGGTTTACCCTCAAATTTATTTTTATTTTTTTCAATTGATAAGAATTTATTTTTTCTCCTTTCCACCTCCACCACCTGAAACAAAACCAAACCCCTTGTAACAAATAAGCAGAGTCAAGCAAAACAAAAACAAACCAAAAACATCTCATTGTGCATCCTGGGTTCACCAGCTCTGTCAAGAGGCTGGCAGCCCACTTCATCATCAGTCCACTGGAACGGTGAATTGTTGCTTTTCCTCCTGTTTCTCATACATGGACCTCTCCTTTGAGCTGTAGGGAAAGGGGTGGTCGAACTTGGTTGTGGTTTCTGATCCTGGTTCTGGCAATCAATCGATCTACATTTATTAAGCACCTACTACATGCCAACCTCTTGCCATTGCGCTCTGGGTCTGTTTCCTCTTCTGAAATAAGAAGCAGGATGAGATGATTTCTGGCGTGACAGCTCTGAAATTTTACTTTATCCATGACTTCTTCCATTTATCTATGTCCTACTTAAATATTTCATTGTCTTTTCCCCATTAAACTGCAATCCTCTTGAGGGCAGGGACTGAACTTTCTTGTATCACTGGCACTGGTAAGTCTGTTGAATTAAATGAGCTTTGGTGTCAGAGTCTGAGCTCTTGCGTGGTCAGGGCCTGGGGCCTTCATTCAGTTTATGGACCTAGAGGCAAAGCTCATCCAGGCTTGCATTAGCTCAAGTGTACTTTCTCCAGCACAGCACCTGCCAAATTATTAAACTGCCCGAGGAAGGGTGTTCATCTGAGGCCAGGCCCATCTGGTGTCTTTTAGACACACACACACTCCTTGTAGCATAGAATCCCACCAGAGCAGTGCTGAGATGCCAGAAATGCCTTGATGCCAAAGGCTCACCTTGATATTGGATACTCTGTCCTCCACCTCGGGAAGTCCTGAGATCTAGTACTTGGCTACTGTGACCTAGACCCCAAGAGAGAGACCTGCGCCTAGCTTAGGAACTTGGACAAGGACACTGTCCCAAAGATGAGAGGGGTAGACACTTGAAAATCTAACGGGCAATAGCTGAAATGGGTTTTCTGTGTGCATGCCTTGCCTCTCCAGATGGATTGTGAGCTCCAGGCTCTCTGCCCTGAGATGCATTTTTCCTGGTTCCACCCCCTGCCCAAACCCCCAGATTTAGCCCAAGGAAGATGAGAAATCAGAGTCATATTTCATTTGAAGGGGGAAGAAAAGGAAACCCATGAGTCTAGAACATGTCTCAAAGAAAGCTAGCAGGACCAGAACTAGGGAGTATAAGAAAACACTCCATTCCATCTCTGCCCCTTTCAAGCCAAATGAGGTAATATTTGTAAAGCATTTAGCCCTATGCCTGGCACATAATAGGTGCTTAATAAACATTCATTCCCTCCTTCCTTTCCCTGCCCATCAGGAGGGACCCCAATAGGAAGAAAAATGGGGAGGGGAGGTGGTATAAATAAAAGGTTTTTGTCCTCTCAAGTCAGGAGAAGAAGGGCTTAGAGGCCCTTCCACTCTCCCACTAACTCACCAAGTCATTTCTTCCCTCCTTATCACCTCCTGGATGAAGCCTTTCCTGATCTCTCCCCTCCCCAACTGTTCAAACTACTCTGTATTCATTTTGTACAGACCGCTCAGAACACAAGCTTCTTGAGGGCAGGGCTCAACCGTTTCACTTTTGTCTTTGTATTCCCAGTGGCTGGCACAGAGCAGGTGCTTAATAAAAGCTTGTTGATGGATTTGCTGATTACTGAAGAGATGTGAGTTAAGTATAATTGAGGCAGCTAGCCGGCCCGGTGGCAGGAAAACCTGTGTTCAAACGTGACCTCAGACACTTACTAGCAGTGTGATGACCCCCAGGCAAGTAGAAACCTCGGCCTGCCTCAGTCTCTTCACCTGTAAAGTGGGTCAATAATAGCACCAACCTCCCAGGGTGGTTATGAGGATCAAATGAGATCCTGTTTATGAAGTGCTTCTCAACCTTGAAGCACCATATAAAGGCTAACCATTATTCATCCCCACCCGCCTCCCACCCTTCCCCCACCCAAGCCTTCTCTTTTCTAAGTTAAACATTCCCAGCTCCAACTGCTCTCCTCTGGAATGATGTCCTGTCCCTCCGCCACCCTGGCTGCCCTCTGCCACTAGACGCAGGATGGCACGAGAACACAAGAACCAGGACATTTCTTTTCTTGTTCAGTAAGTGATTCTGCAGGGAGTGATATCCCTTGTGCTTCCATATTTACACGGGGATTGGAGCTGTATGAGCGCTCATCAGAGGGGGGCCCATTACCCTTGTAGGCCATATTTAAAAATAAAAAAAAAAAGAATTTCATTCATGCGCACAGACAGACAGACATCTCACACACATACGGTCCCCTCTGTGGTTTGGAAGAGTCCCAGGTGGCCTTGACCACTGGACCCTCTTGTACTGTGTGGTTCCCTTGTGGTGGCAGAGCTGACTGAGCAAACATCTCTGCCTGGGACATGGGGAAAGAAGAGTCAGCTCCTGTCTGGGGTTTCCTCTTAGCTTCCCCCATGTGGGGCTGACAAGGAGCACTCCGTTTCCTGAATCCCCCCACCCCCATCTTCATAGCAGCTGGGCCCAGTGACTGCTGTGGTCTCTGCTCTTCCCAGGAGGACTGGACCAAGCACCTCCCAACAGGAAGGATTCCCTCCCATAGAAACTGTAGCCTCCCTCTATGACCAGGGCCAAAGACAGCTTGGCTCTTGACTCTGACCACCCAGAACACACACAGGGATGAGGTGCTTGGCCAAAGAGGACCCTAACAGGGTTGGTGGTAATTGAGAATGTGGGTGAAGGCAGAGCTGAGGAGTTGGGGAAGGCATCTTGACAACTGTCTCTCCAAGTCACACTGACTTCCCCACTGCAGCCAGTCTGGGGGCCTGCATGAGGTACCCTCTGCTGGTCTCTGCCTTGCACCCCAACTTCCTACTGAAACCATCAGCTCTCAGAGGGCTTTCTACATATTTACAGGCCAGGCCATGGGGCCCAGTGGCCCTTCCCATGCTTGGCTAGAACGGTAGGAGTGGGTTGGGGACACTGGATCTTTCAGGGTTAGCGTCCTCCTCTGCCAGGGCGTGTCTTGGGCTCCACAGGGGTGAGGACATCATTGGAAAAGCCATTTTCGGAACACATGGAGAGATCATCCGTGTTCTCTACACCATCGCTGATTTCTGAGAGTCAGGAAGGGAGAAGGGTAATTAATATATGTACATGCTCATGAAACAAAGGAGATGAGAAATAAGGGAGTCATTGGGGGCAGAAGAGAATGCCTGGTTAGACACCTCCATCTGGCCTGGGGGATGAGGCAGAGACACTGATATTAATGTCAGAGACACCCAATCTCTGTGAAGTGGAGGAAGGGAAAGGACTCCAGCTCCAGCTAAACTGGACATCTCACTATCTGCTAAGCCTCTAGGATTTTGTTCAGATTTTGCCCAATATCCTCATTCAATAAGTCAAATCGCAAATCTTAAAGCACCAAATACTTGCTTCTTTTTTTTAATACTTGCTTCTTTTGTTATTAATTTATTATGTGATGGGGAATAGTGAGGGACAAATCTAGAGGGACAGGCTAGATGCTATCAACAGCCTTGAATGCCAGGATAGGCTAAAGGGGAGTGACTGAAGGCTGCTGAGAGGAGGAATTCTATGATCAGAGCTGTGCTTTAAAAAGGTGTAATGGAAGGGATCCTGGATCTGGAGTCAAAGGGACTGGGTTTGAATCCTGGCTCTGCTCCTTCTGAGCTGTGCAATCTTAGGCAAGTCTTATAATCTCTTGGAGGCCCCATATGTAATATGGGGAAGGCATTCAGGCTAGATATTGAAGGCTCCTTGCTGTTTTAAATTCTGTGTTTCTCCACAATGCCTTGGGTACTATGTGAAGAGAGGACAAGAAGGAGCCTGGGGCCAGGGAGCCCAGTTGTGACGCTGAGATCAAGGACAAATGAGAACTTACTTCATTGTTTCAGAGATTTTCAGAGGAACATTTCAGGTGGAGGGGAGGCCAGGGAAGGAGAGAGAGAGAAAGAGAGAGAGACACACAGAGACAGAGAGAGAGAGAGAGAGACACAGAGAGAAATATGCTGGAGAGAACAGGAGGGGAGGGCTAGAAAAGCTCTGGGGAGGGAAAGAGGAGAAGAGGGCAGAGGCGGGTGAGGAAGAAGTGAAGATGGAGGGAAGGTCACCAAGGGAGAGAGACATTGGTGGCAGGATAGAAGAGAAGGGGATAGAGAGATCTTGAAGGGAAGGGTTATATGGGTGTGGGTGTGGTGGGGAGGGACCCCAGGGGTGTTCAGGGAGAGGAGTTCTTTAGGGCAGAGGTGTCAACCACATTGCCTGCTCCCCAGGGAGGCCAGAACCAGATTGAGTTTGACCCCTTTGATTTAAGGGAGAGAGGGTGAAGGGAGGCTCCTTAGAGGAGGAGAAAACAGAGACCTTAGAAGGAGATAGAGGACCAGGAGGAGGCTGCTGGAATCAGATCCAACAGGCTTGTGTCCATTGTTAAATTTTCCTCAAATCACGACTTGATTTATTATTTTATTGGTTGTCTAGACTTAAGAAAGTAGTGGAGAAAATGTCAGTAGTGCAGATTAAACTTAATTAAAAGTGTGTCCTGCATACATTTCCAGGAGGTAATTCAGAGGACTGGAGGAGGGACAGAGAGTCTATTCTTTTGAAGAAAAAAGGGGTAACAGGGAGGATTAGAGGGACTAAGGAAGAAAGTAGTATATAGAGCCCAGAGGTGGGAGAGTGCCATGTATGGGAAGGAAATAATCCATTTTAGCTGAAATGCAGACTATAGTGAGGATGAGTGATATCAGCAACAATTAAAGTCAACAGGCATTTATTAAGCTCCTTTTTGGCGCCAGGCACTGTCCTAGGCACTGGGGATTCAAGAAAGGCATAAAACAATCCCTGTGCTCCAAGAGCTCAAGGGGGAAGACAACATGTGATTAACTATGTACAAACAAGATAGAGACAGGATCAATTGGACATAATAAGAGCTCAATCTAGAAAGGTACATTGGAGTCAGATGGTGAAAGATTCGAAATGCCAAGCGTGGCTGTTGTATTTCATCCTGGAGGCAGTACTGTTTTAACTTTCGCTTTTGGAGCGCTCATTTGGCGACTGCCTAGAGAGTGTATTGAGGAGGGGAGAGACTGTAGGTGGGGACACCTGTTGGGAATCTCTGTCTGTAGTCCAGAGGAGAGGTGGTGAGGGTCTGAGCTAGAGCAGCAGCTGTGTGAGTCCAGAGAACAGGACACATGTGAGAGATATTGAGGGGGCAGAATGGATGTGACTTAGCAACTGGTTGGACGTAGGGAGTAGTGTTGAGGGAGAGAATAGAGAAGCTTAATAAGTGGTTGATAAAAATGCATTCATTTATTAGTCAGCAATTATGGTGTGCAGCACACTGTGGGACATATAGTAGGTGCTGGAAAGAAATGTTGATTGACTGAATGACTGACTTGGCCTGGGGGAAATACAAAAATAATCTACCTTCTGATTGACTGGATATGCTCCAAGACCCAATTCCAAAGCCTCCTCCTCCAAGAAGCCTCCCTAATCTCCTCTGAAGTGATTCCTCCCTTCTTTCATTTGGCACTTTGTATTCCTCTTATGTTGTTCCACATTCTTATTTGTGTTGTAGTTTTCCGGTGGTCCTGGTCTTAGCCCACCTACTAGACTGTGAACCCCCTGAGGACAGGGACTGAATCTTTAATCTTTCTATTATCCCTCTCTATACACAGTAGGTGCTTAATATATGTTTGTTATTGTAACTTGTGTCTCCTCCAACATGGCACTCTGCACATAATAGGTGAGTAAATATTTCTTGAAAGGATTGCACCATTAAGTTGGGGCAGGAGAAGGCTGATCATATCTCTTTGACTGGGGGTCCTTGATGCTTCATTTGTCTTTGCTGGTCCCCTCACTGGTTGATAGGTCAAAAGACATTAGTAAAGGGTCTGGGAAAAATCAGGACCCTGGGGATGACAATGAAGAGAACCATCCCCTTCAATCCAACTTTGGTGGAAGGGTGTTGAAATGGGGGATTCTCTATAGGCTGGTGTCAATTCTGTACCATGCCCACCCAACTCTCCCTTCTGTTTGAAGACACTTTTAGTTGATTTTGAGTGGAGACACTCTGGAGTGTCACAAGTAAGATCAGGGATTCTCAACACTTTTTAATGAAAACATTCTTGTCATGCAGTTGTGATCCCAGCAGGAAGATGGGTTTGCAGAGAACGATTCACAGTCTCTCATCTACTCTAGTATTGACATGATCATGTACGGTCAGGGCTCAGTCTGGGGTCAGAATTAAGGAATCAGGGGAGGACTGGCTCATGCCAATCACCTGGGCTTCTTTTACTCTTGGGGATGTAAGGCAGCGCTGCTTCCCCCCCACCCCACCACACACACGCACCCCCAGCACTGCCTTCTGGAGTGCTTCTGAAACAGGGGAGAGGGGAGGTCTAGGCATGTGGTTCATATTGCCACCTAGTGGGGAAGAATGAAAGATACCAGACCTGGGGGCTTGCTAAGATGGTCTTTAGTGGGGCTTAGAAACCTTGAATCCAAAAGGACAGAACAAAGAATGTTCGATCTGGAAGGTTTCTTAGAACAGAGAATGTCAGATCTGAGAGGGACCTTAGAACCCAGAATGTCAGAGCTGGGAGGAAGGGACCTTTGAACCTAGAACGTCTGAACTGGGAGAGTCCTTAGAATAGAGACCGTATAACCAAGAATGTCAGAACAAGCAGGGGTCTTAGAACTGGAAGGGGCCTTTGAACCCAGAATGTGTGAACTGGAAGGGATCTTAGAACCCATAATGTCAGAGCTGGGATGGCCTTTAGAACAGAGACCTTATAAACAAAGAATGTCAGAACAGAGAGGGGTCTTAGAACATAAAATGTCAGAATTGGGAAGGACCTTAGAACCCAGAATGTCAGAGCTGGAAGGGACCTTAGAACAGAAGATGGTAGGGATAGTAGGAGCATGGTAGAGTGTATGGATGATATACTGAAAAAGACTGCTGGTCTTGTAGTCTACAGAGACCTGGGGTCACACACTAGCTGTGTGACCATGGTGAATCACTTAGCATCTCTGAACCTCAGTTTTCCTGTCTGTAAAAGGAGGATAATACCCATCATACAGCTCAAATGATGAAATTTTTGTAAAGTGCTCTGTAAAACTTAGAAACACTATATAAATGTTAATGGTTGTTGTTAAAGAAGGAAGAAAAAGGTGGCATCATGGTGGGAGCAAATTTAGACTGCCTGCCTAGTTTCCTGCCAAAAAACCAAACCAGGACAGAGATAAAATATAGAAGCAGTGTGGGGGTGGTGGAGACCTCAATTCCTCATTCATTTGCTGGACCTCTTTCCATGTGGAAACATTTTTTCCTTGCATTAATGATGATTTCATACTTTAAAAGAAGGTAGGAGTGACGTCGATGATTGTTATTCTTAATCTGATTCTCCCGAACAAGTTGAAATGATGGGATTCTTGAGAGGAAGTATCGTAGCCAATCTCCCTTGGCGTGTGTGACAGAGGACCAGAAAGCTGGGGGTACAGACTCATGGGCATCCCAGATGTGGGAAGAGCAGATTCCCAAGGGTTCAGAGGAAGGGCAGCTAGGATGCTCTGGCCTACAGCGTAAGTCACTTCATGAGGGATGGGACACTCTTAAGAAGGAAAGCCTACCAACACAAACAGAAATCATTCCAATGGGGAAAAAAGAGGGGCTAGCTGTCAAAGCCTTTGAGACCCTCTGATTTAAAGAAGCATCAACTGAATAAGTGCAGGATGGGAGAGGTGTGGCTGGACAGTATGTAAAGGAGCCGGGGATTTTAATGGACTGCTCAGCTAATGTAATTCAGTAACATGACAAGGAAACTAAGAGAACAGAACATAGAAGAGCAAGGGTTCTTCACCTGGGGCCCGTGAACTGGTTTTTATGAATATTTTGAAGGAAGTTGTTAATACAATGGATATAGCACTGGGCCCAGAGTCAGGAAGACCTGAATTCAAATCCAGCCACAGACACTGCCTAGCTATGTGACCCTGGACAAGTCACTTAACCTCTGTTTGCCTCAGTTTCCTCCACTGATATAATGAAAAGAATAATAGCCTAAGTGCTATCATTGAGAGGAAGTATTGTAGCCAATCCCTCTTGGAGCGTGTGACAGAGGACCAGAAAGCTGGGGGTACAGACTCATGGGGCATCCTAGATGTGGGAAGAGCAGATTCCCAGAGTCGTTGTGAGGATCAAGAGATATTATTTGTAAAGCTCTTAGGACAGTTCCTGGCACAGAGTAGGTGCTATATAAATGCTTATTCCCCTCCTGCTATTTTGATGATTAGATCTCAACAGAATCTGTTTCCTTTGTAGGGTTCCTATGTAGTTCATTTTTTATGCAATTAAAAACATCATTCTAAGAAGGGCTTTTCCCAGACTGCCCAAAAGGTCCAAGGCAAAGGTTAAGAACTAGAATGAAGACAGCGAGGGTCCTGCTCTTCTCAGCTCTTATCGAGCCACATCTGGAACATTTTGTTTTGGGTATCCCATTTTAGGAAGGACACTAACACACTGTTAACAGTTAAATAATAAAACCAAGCATCCTCTAGACAAGTGATTTATTTAGCAGTGCATGTGGTTGCAAAACACACCAGGCTCAGGTCTTTCAGTAGCCAAGAACTGAGACCACTGGTTGACTTTGAGACTTCATTTCACAAAATGGTGGATAAAGGCAAAATGGAGTCATTGATGCTAGTTCAACATTATAAAACTGAAGAGTGTCCAGATACGATGGGCAGAGGGCTTGAAACCATGCCACACGGGAACCAATGGTGTTCAGTGTGGAAGTGGTGAGGCTCAGGGCAGACATGAAAGCAGTCTCCAATATCTGCAGGGTTGTCATATCAGAGAAGGGTTAGATCTGCTTTGCTTGGGCCGAGAGGGCAGAACTGGGCTCCAATCAATGGTACTGAAGTGGATTTCAATTCAAGTAAAGAAATGCTTCCTGTCCTAGAAACCCTGCCCCCCACAGTTAGTTACAGGGAGGCTGCATGAATGATTTGGGGAATATAAGAGATGGAATTCATGATTCAGGCAAGGGTTGAACTAGATGCTTTCTGTGGTGCCTTCCAGATCTGAGATTCAGTGACTCTGTGAACGCAGAACACAAAATATTCAAGCTAGAAGAAAACATAGAACACACAATGTCACAGTTCAAAGGGCTCTTAGAACACAGAATAAGAAGGCTCAGAAATGGAAGGAACCTCAGAAGGCAACGACTCCAACTCCCTCATTTTACAGATGGAGAAACTGGGGTCCAGAAAGGGAAGTAATTTTGCCCCAAGGACACATATCCAACCAGCCAGTGGCTCAGTCAGGTCTAGAACTGAGGTCTCCTGAGGACCGTGTTACTCCCCTTTGTCATTATAAGTTGGGAAACTCAAATCCTTAGGGCTGGTAATCCCACTGGACAAGAAATGTTGGTTGAATTTACTCACACAGGCAATGTCTAACTGGGCCATTTGCATATAATCTGTTTCAAGGGCTGTGTGTCTCAAAAATGTGTGAGACTGGTTTTGAGGACTCTGTGAATAGTGCAAACCTATCTCTGTTGATGGCAGCATGACTCAGGATATGTGTCCTACTGATGGTCATATAAAGGGCAGGATATTCAGAAAGATGGGCACTTACACACACACTTCTAGACCAGGCTTTCCCCCATGAAAGAGTCTGCTGACTAGGGCACATCTGCCTATGTCGACTAAAGAGAGACATTCTTTATGGTGGGCATTCTTAACCTGGGGTTTGTGACCTTTAAAAAAAATTCTGATAACTATTTCAATATAGTTTCCTTTGCAATATTATAGATTTTATTTTATGTATTTAAAAACACAATTCTGAGAAAGGGTCCATAGGTTTCACCAGACTGCCAAAGGGGTCCATTACATAAAATGGTCAAGAACCCCTGATTTAAGGGATGCTGTCTCTCAGGACAGCTGGGACGGGGTAACTGTTCCCCCTTTCCACCTCTCCCACCTCCAGCTTTATTATTCCCAGATCCCTCCCAGCACAGGTTCAGAGTGTGGATCCTGTGGCTCACCTGAAAAGATCAACTTCTCTTTCATGATCTTGACATCACGGCTGGTCCTACGCACAGCTGCACTGAGCATGATCTGTTCTGGGTTGTAGGTCCGGATGTTGCCAAGTCGCCACCTATGGATGGGAAGAAGGCTGAGGATGAGGCCCTACTGTTCTGGGTGGCCTGGGCCTGAGCCCTGAGCCAGCTGGCCCTGCATGCATAGTAGGAGCCAGGTAGGGTCAGGTTCAGGAAGCCTGATCAAAGGGCTGAGCATTTGGGTCTCAGGTCTTCCTGTTTCCTCCTTTTCCAAGAAAGAGACCACAAGCTGCAGTGGTCCCTCTGGAACAGAATATTCTGGAAAGCAGGGCAAAACTAAGAGTCATAAATCATGTTTTGTAAGAGGCAGAAAGCTTCTCAGGACAGAATGCAGAGCCGGGAAGGCCCTGAAAGGTCTTCTTCTGGCCCAGAGAAAGAACTTGAGGCTCAGAAAGGGCCATGACCAAGGTCATGGAGTAATAGAGCCCAGTCCAGAACCTAAGCATCCTGTTCTCTAGCTC
Source organism: Trichosurus vulpecula (assembly GCF_011100635.1). Taxonomy (NCBI): domain Eukaryota; kingdom Metazoa; phylum Chordata; class Mammalia; order Diprotodontia; family Phalangeridae; genus Trichosurus; species Trichosurus vulpecula. The sequence goes on along the minus strand of NC_050574.1, from coordinate 121,937,591 downwards.
AAAGCTTGTTCCAGCATACCTCTCACCCTCTGAGGGGCATACTGTGTTTGTAAATGTCTAGCCTATCCCCCTACCCTTGCAAGGGGTCTGCTTTAACAGAGGTCATGATTACAGGGTAACTAATAATTAACAGTGGTCTCTTGTTGTAGGGGTCCATTATAAGAGTGGTCTATTATACTAGAGGCACTATTTACAGGGAACCTATAATCATAGAGGCCTGGTATTAGAAGGGCCTGTTATAACAGAGATCACTATTATAGTGACTTGCTATAATAGAGGCCTAGTATAAGAAATGCTAGCTATTAAGAAGAGCCTGTTATATATTTGAAAGGTATACTATAAGAGGGCCCTGCTATACCAGCAATCACTGCTATAGAGGCCTGCTTTAATAGGGGCCTCATATAAAGGGTTTGCTATTACAGAGATCTATATTATTGATAATATACTACCTCAGAGTCACTATTATAGAGGCGTCTGCTAGGACAGGAGTACTACTGTGTAAGACACCCACTGCATAGAAGATCTGTTTTAACACAAATCTTTATTAAAGGGGATCAACGGTGATTATTGCAGGGCAGAAGCTAAGATCTAATGTAACAATTACCAACCAGAAACAGGGGCCATTTGGAACTGTGATCTAATCTATGAGGTCTCTCACATAAAGCCACTGTCAGAGGGAGTCTGCTATGCCCTGTAGGGTTATTATTCAAGAAAATTTGCTAGATCCAGACTTGGGTGTAAAAGAGGCTTACTGGTTTGATATGTTGGGGTTCGCTACAACAGGAGTCTATTATAACAAGCTTGGGGGGCTATTTTAACAGAGAATCTGCTAGAGGGGGTGGGTCAGATATGGTCTACTTTTAATGGCTGGGGAAGAAGAAACCAAGAGAAAGAAGGTAGGATGGTCTTGTGGGGAAGGGGGAAGAGTAGGGTTTTTTTTCCCCCGGGATTGATCCCCACAAGCACAATGGGCGGAAGAATGAAAGGGGAGTGGAGCTTGTCACCTGGGAGACAATGCCTCCCTCCCTCTCTTTTACCCAATGTGACAATCCCAAACTATTCTTACACAGGAGCTAGAGCCTGAAGCATTATATCAGCCATGCTGAGGGTGTTCCTTTGATGGCTAAGGGGAACAAGCTAAGGAAGGACTCAGAAGTGGTGGAGGGGCAGCTTTAAGGGGAGGCTGGGGAGGGAGGGTATCAAGAGGGGGCACACATGAGTAAGGGAGAGAGAAGGGAAGGAGGCAAAAGATCAGTGATGCCTTTGGTTCCATCCTTTGCTGGGGGTAGGAGTGGAGGGTGGGGGGGGGGGGACAACCGTCATGAGAATGCTAGGTTCTTTTCCCAGTCAATAGCTTGTCCAGAGAGTAGGGATAGGCTCCCCCCACCCCAAATCAATGGGATCATTTTATAAATTAATTATCCACCAAAAATGGGTGGAAGGCAAGTTCTGGCTAAAAAGTACTTATAAATTTACAGGGGTATTGCTAAGAACATCCCAGTGGGCTCCATCCCCAACATATGAAAATCTGGCTTGACACCCAAAATGAATGAGAGAAACAGTACGTTATGGAAGTGATTCTTCTTTTTATCAACTAGGATTCTCTTTACATGTCAGCTTCTCCAAAATGTGTTTAAAAGAATAGAGATCTGAAGTACCCTAGAACCACTAGCATAAAGAGAGGCCCACCCGGTACAGCCACAGCTAGAGGTGAGAGCCAAAGCTTCCTTCCTATCCTCTGAAGGCAGAGGAATCAATGGGGCTTGGACTACTTTGTAAAAGATGGAGGTTAGATGTCAGGAAGCATTTCCTGCTGGGCAGGGTTGCTGGGCAGTGAACTGGGAAGGAATGGGAAAAAGAATGAGGGCAGGAGGACCTTTAAGCTGTGCCAACCCAGCCACAGACTCCTGGAATAACAGAAGGGGAAGGCTTCTAGGAGATCACTCAATGCAGCCTCCTTATTTGGCAGATATGGAAACGGAGGCCCATGGTCACATAGCAAGTTAGTGGGAGAGCTGGGATCAGAACCCCAAGTCTCCCCAAAGGAAGAGGTAAGGTTATAGAGGATTGGGGGTGGGGCTTTGGAAACCGTTCATGTTATAATCAGGAGAGTGAAGGATGGAGAATTATGAGGATAGGATGGGCAGAGGGAAAGAGGGAGAAACCCATGATCATTGAGAGAGAGAAGCAGAGAGAGTGGCACGCAGAAATTAATGTACATCGGGTGTGGGGGAGAGAGACAGAGAGAGAAGTTGGGGGGTAAGGGGAGAGGGAGAAGGAAGGAGGGAAAGAGAGAGAAAGGGAGGAGAGGAGATGGAGAAGGAGGGAAGGAGAAAGGGATAGAAGGGGAGAGGGAGGAAGAGGGGGAGAGACTGAGCCATGTTTTCAGGGTATTCCAGAACTATGCTAGAACTGAGCTAAGTATAATGCCAACCATGGCCTACCAGACACCACCACTGTAGAAAGTCTGATTTGGGAATAAGCCTGGCAATTAACACCTGTGCTTTCATCCCACAGAGCCCCAGAGCTTCCTTGCCATGAAGCAGAGCCAATATTCCCTGGATGGCTGGGACATGGAGCTCACTGCTTCCTCCCCTTTGGCCCAGGAAAGGGCCTAAAGCAGTGGTTCTTAATCCGGGGTCTGTGAACTTAAAAAAAAAATTTGATAACTGCATCTCAATGTAATTGGTTTCCTTTGCAATCCTATGTATTTTATTCTAGGCAATTAAAAACATGATTCTGAGAAGGGTCTACAGGCTTCCCCAGACTGCCCAAAGGGGTCTAGGACACAAAATAATTAAGAACCCCTGGCCTACAGGCTGAAGGAAACCCTGAAAGGGGATGGGGTGGGGAGACTGAGGCAGCCTTCTCCTCTTGTGGGGATCTAAGGGAGTTATCAGTTGGGACACCACTTGACAAAAGCAGTGGCTCAGCCTCTGTCCTTACTCTCACCTTAGCCCTCCAGCCCCCTCATATCCCCAAAGGGGATAAGAGGCAGAAAGGAGGCAGAAGGGAAGGAAGGGCTTCTTGAGAAGGTAGAGAGGGGAGGGAGCAGAGAAATAGTCTAGACTCCCAGAACTGGAAGGGCAATCTTAAGATATCATTTAGTCCAACCTCCCAATTTTACATATGGGATAGGTGATGAGGTCCCCAAGAAGGAAGTGATCTGTCCAAGGTCATACAAGTCAGGGCCTGACTGAGCTGGGTCAGGTCAGTTTCTAGGGCTCTTTCTACTACACTAGGAGAGCAGTGGAAGGAAAAGGGAACAGCATATAGGAAGGAGAAGAGAGAAAGATGGAGGGAGAAGAGGGACAGGACAAGAGGTAAGAGAGGAAGAAGGGAGAATGGGAGAGGAGGAGGGGTAGAGGAGGGAAGCAAGGGTAAGGTGGGAAAAAGGGAAAGAGGAGAAATGAAGGAGGAAGGAAGAGAAAAGGGAATGAGGGATGGGGAGGACAGAGGAGAAGTGGGGAGAGGAAGGTGGAGGAGGGGAGGAAAGAAAGGCATCAGCAGAATTACCTGATTAAGTGATAGCTGAGAGAGGCCCGAGCGCAGCAGAAGAGAAGAGAAGAGAGGAGGGACAGGCACAATGGTCAGAGAAGTCAGGGGACGCCGGGGCCCTCTTCCCCCACTCCACCCAATGGGCTCTTTGCTCTCTCCCTGGCCAGCCTCATCTCCCCAGCGCCTCCTGAACCTCCCTGAGGCTCGGTCCATGGGGAGAGGCGGCCCTGCGCTTCTTGTCCAGTGTGGGGGAAAAGACGGCCTTTCGTGGGGCAGAGGGGAGGCAGCATCTCCCCCGACATCTTCTGGGACAGGGATACGATGGGGCAGAAAGAGCCCTCGAAAGAGCACCAGGAGAGCGGGGGCCTGCGACTGACTCACTGTGGGATCTCAATGGTCAGGTTACTTTCCCACTTGACAAAAGTACTAATCCCAGTGTGGTCAACTCCACACGGCGTTAGGAGGAGGCCCATGGGATACTGGATGGGGAAAGCATCACCTACAGTCCCCTGGTCAAGGGCAACCTTGATAATATAACAATGTTAATGGTACTGATAACCATACTAATACTAATGATGACCATGATAATAACGAGAAGAAAAACAGCGAACGTTTACACAGTGCTTACTTACGATGTGCCAGGAACGGTGCTAAGCACTTTACAAGTATTATCTCATGTGATCCTCCTAACAACCTTGGGAGGTAGGTGCTATTATCACTATCTCCATTTTCAGATGAGGAAACCGAGGCAGAGGCCAAGTGACGTGTCCGGGTTTTTGCAGATGATTCTCTGCAGCCGAAGGCACATTCCCAGTCACACAACTGATTGAAAGGTTGGGAATTTAGGATCCTCCTCAGAACAAAAATGCCAAATGCAACCTTAAAGGCTTTCCTTGAATGAGGAGTCTCTAAGGGATATGTTCAAGTTATGTAACTGTTCTTTGAAAAAATTAACTGCAGAGACAGCTTTGTTCCCCCACTGGAGCATAAGCTTCTCGAGGGTAAAGGTGGTCTGACTCTTATGTTTGTATCTCTGTCATCTAGCATAGTGCCTGGCACATAGTAGGCACTTAAGAGACAAGATAAAACGCTCTGAAAACAGAAAAGGGCCTCGTCAATAGTAAAAGACTTCACAAATTGTTAACTATAAACTATAAATCACCTTAAAATTATAAATGATATTATAAATGGTTAAACCCCTAAAAGAGATTATAAACAGTAATAATGATGATAATAAATGATATTCCTGTGGTGGTTTAAAGGTTTGCAAAAACACTTCACCCATTAATTTCATTTGAGCCTCCCAACATCTCATAAAACATGTACTTTAGACATTATTATTCCCTATCGACTTGTGTTGGGGGCCGGATGCCAGCCCAGGGTTTCCTCACTCCCAAGTCCATCATAAGACATTCCCTTCTCAAGAGCTCCCTATGGATTACAAAGAGCTTTTAAAATATAAGGAGTTTTAAAAATTGAGGCACAGGTAAAAATGTGATTATTCTCTATAGATAAAGTGCCTGGATTCTCTCAAGTGTTCTGTCCCACTTGCCTCTGGGAGGAGGGCTGAACAAGGACCCAGAGGCCAGTTTTGCAGAAGAGGGCAACTGATGCTCAGAGACAGAAAGTTACTTGTTTAAGGTCACATGGTAAGAGACCTAATTACATGTAAAAACAACTTAGGATTTGAGACTAGGTCTTCTGATGGTGGGTCCAGGGCTCTCATTTCAGCCCACCAACCTTGCCAGAGCCGAGGCACCAGTCTTTTTGACTTTACGTTTGTTCTCCTATATATTGAGTTTGGCTCTGGGGTTTCAGCCTCTGGCCAAAGGGGAGAGGGAGAAAATTCCCAGGCTTAAAGGATTTAGACCTGGAATCAGCCTTAGAGAATTATCTAGAACAGAGGTGGCAAACGCCTAATGCTTACCTAACTAGATTAAAATGTCATTGGGGAAAAGTATAACAAGATAAAAATACAACACAACATAATGTTAATTTGTGGTTTTCTAAATTAATATGCACATGTTTCTATTTGAGTTTGACACCTCTGATCTGAACCAATCTCCTCATTTTAAAAAAAAGAAGCCAGAACTTAGATAAAAGAAATGACCAGTCTAAGTTCCCTTACATAACCACAATGGGCAAAAATGGATCTTGGGATGAGGCCCCTGGACCATAAGCAGCCTGGAACAATAGGTTGAGGGTAAGGTTAAGCCTGGCCTGGCAGGACCTGAGGCCTGGTGTACCGCTGTAGGAGGGCAGCCGATATTACTCACTTCTGAAGTACGAAAATGCCCACGATGAGTGTGAAGGAGACGAGGTCAGCCGTGATCCAGATGAGACAGTACTCGTCCGGGGCCTGGAAAACAATCAGATACCCAAAGGACTCAGTGGTCGAAAGGAGACTGCAACAGGAACAACCTCACAATCCTTCCTTGGAGAGGTCTCTGGGCCTCTTTCTCAAGATGGGGAAATGCCCAGAGACATCAGAGGGAGGTGTGTGCCTGGGGACAGGTGCTGGGGGCCATGAATTTCAATTTAATTCAATGAACATTTTATTAAGTGCCTACTCTGCTCAAGGCATGGTGCTGAGTGCTGGAGATATAAAAAAAGGCAAAAGACAGTCCTTGCCCTCAAGAAGCTCACAATTTAATGGGGAGAGACAACACGCAAACACAAATTTAAAACAGCAAGCCATATAGAGAATAAATGGGAAACAATCAAAAGAGGGAAGGCACTGGAATTAATAGGGCTTGGGGAAGGCTTCCTGTAGGAGGTGGGATTTTAGCTGGGACTTAAAGCCAGGGAGGTCAGAAGGTGGAGAGGAGTATGGAGATGTTTTGCATGACTACAAATGTATAAGCGATATTGAATTGCTTGCCATCTCAGGGAGGGAGGGAGAGAAATGAGAACTCAAAGTTTTAAAAATGAATGTTTAAAAAAATTGTTTTTACACGTAACTGGGGAAAATAAAATACTAAAAAAAAAAAACAAGTTGGAGGGGCAGAGGGATATTCCAGGCATGGGGTGTAGCCAGAGAAAATGTCTCTCACGTAGCGTCTTGTTTATGGAACAGCCAGGAGGCCACTGTCACCTAATTGAAGAGTATGTGTTGGGTATTAAGGTGTAAGAAGACTGGAGAGGTAGGAGGGGGGTAGGTTATGACACATACTGGCTGGGCGACCCTGGAGAAGTCACCTTAAACTCCCTGAGTCCTCAGTTTGCTCATTGGTAAAAACAAGCTTAATAACACTTGTGCTACCATCTCGTGGGGTTGTTGGGAAGAAGCCTTAAATGTTATAAACAGGAGAGATACAAACACAGGAAGTTGTCGCCTTGGCATCTGGGAACTTAAAAAACCCCACTATTTTGATAACTATTACTAGGTAATTGGTTTCCTTTGTAATTCTATGTATTTTCTGAATTTATAAATGATTCTGAGAAGGGGCCCATAGGTTCTTCCAGACTGCCTGCCATATGTACCCCGGACTAATAGGTGAATTTTATCCAGCACTTCCAGGTCTGTAAACTTGTTAATGTACAGTAAGTCACCTGGTCCTTACAACAGCCTTGTGAGGTAGGTAATACTCAGATCATCTCCCTTTACAAATCACAAGATCAGGGATTTTGAGCTTGAAAGGACCCTCATTCTATAAATGAAGAAACTGAGGCACAGAACAGGTAAAGCGACTTGCCTGGGGTCACACGGCTGGTATCTGAACTGGGATTCAAGTACAGGACTTCCTGACTCCAAGTCAAGTGCTCTATTTACTTACGTTATTGCCCAGAATCACATGGCTAATAAGTGTCTGAGGAAGACTTTGAACCCACCTCTCCTTGACTCTGAATAAAATGTTTTATTCACCAAACCACTGCCCAGGGTCACACAGCTAGCAAATGTCTGCAGCAGGCTTTGAACCTAGGTCTTCTTGACTTCCCAGCACTTTATTCACCACTTCATACGCATCCTCCTTATCATCATAATGGTAGCACGATTTAGCCAAAAGCAGGCTGTTTGGAATTATCTCAAATCCTGGTTCTGTGCAACCTTGGCCAATCACCCAACTTCCACAGGCTTCAGTTTCCTCGCTTGTACAATGAAGGGACTGGATCAGAAGGCCTCTGACATCCCTTCAAGCTCTAAGCATATGATCCTATGGTAACATAGGGATCCTTCACTGGTAACCTCCCTTGATGTCATTTGGTGGCATAAATGGGGATTGGGCTCTAAAAGGTCCTACCAAGTTGGAAAGTTTTTAAGCTCAGGGGTGGACTCAGTATTTGAACTCCTAGCTAGGGTCCAAGAAGCGCATTGCCATGATCATCAATTTTTTGGCCATAGCAACTCATTGAAACCATAGACTGAGATACAGACAGATTGGGGGAGGGGAGCCAGACTGCTGACCTGACCCGCACTGATGAAATTGCTCATCATTTAAGTATGGGAAGATGGGAGTGTATATGTATCTGTGGGGTGCAGTGTCTTCAGGTAGCACATGAAAATCAGGAAATGGTGGAATATTATTACGCTGTCAGAGGGGATGAATATGAAGATGTCAAAGAAGCATAGGAAGACTTACATGAACTGATGCAGAATGAAGTAAGCAGGACCAGGAAACAATAGGCACAGGCACAACAACGTAAATGGAAACAATGATAAACTATACAATTTTCATGACCAAATTTGGCCCCAGAGAGGAAACAAAAAATTGAACTCTATTCCTCTTTTGCAGAGTTGGGGAATGATGGACATGCAACACGGCATCCATTGTCAGACTTGGTTGATGTGTGGGTTGGTTTTGCTGAACTGCCTTTTTAAATTTTTATTCTGTGTTAGTGTGTGGTGCGTATAACTGGAGATGTCAGTGTTTGTGAATTTTGTGTCTCAGTCTGGAGTGGGCTTGTGCTGTGTGTACCATGTGTGTACCTATAGGGACAGCTATGCATCTGGAATGCTCTCCCTCTCAACTGCTGACTCTCAGAATTCCAGGCTTCCTTTACCCTTGGCTCAAGTGCCACCTCTCTCTTACAGGTCTTTCCTAGATCCTACTCCCTACCCCACCCCCCACCCACTAGAGACAGTTCCTATAAGATACCTTCCATCTACCATATACTTCTTGCATGTTGTGATTTATACATGTTTCACCCATTAGAACAAAAACTCCTTGAAGGCAGAGGCTTTTTTGCTTTTAAAAAAATCCCCCTAGTCTTTAGTACTGCGTCTGATGTGTAATAAGCATTTAATAAATGCTTATGAATTGATTGCCTGGGATATGTTACTTTACCCTCACAGGTCATCAATAAATGTTTGTAAACACAAGTGTAAAGAAGTGGGAAGTATGTGTATCTTATTTCCCCCTCTGTATGTGTGTTCCCCTTTATTTCTCTCCTTCTCTTTATGTTTACTTGTCTCTTTCTAACTTTCTCCTTGGTCTGTCTGCTTTTCTCACTGTTCGTTCCTTTCTTCCTACCTTCCACCTACCTCCCAGGGATAACTGTGAAGTGTTTAGCACAGTGCCTGGCACATAGTAAGCACGACATAAATATTATGGTTGTTCCTTTTCCCTCTTCCAATTCATTTAGATAAAATGTGGAACAGAAGTGCTATATTAGGAATCTTTTTCATAACCAATGAAAAAACATTTTATATTCCTGGTTCTTAATTTTTAAGCTGGTCAGTTTAACCTTTTATTTCAGAAATACTGTATTAGGAATCTTTTTTGTGATCACTGAATAACATTTTATGTTGAAGGTCATTAATTGTTAAATTAGTGAGTTTAACCTTTTATTTCTTTCCCCTAAGAGGAGGAAAAAATATCTGAAAAAGGCCACACAAGTTTGCCTTTTGTTTTTGTGTGGCCCTGTGAAGACTTCACAAAAACCCTCAATTCAAGTCAATTTATACACTGATTTTTGGAGATTTCAAGCAGAAGGTGGGCACAGGGAAGATGAACAGAAGCACATAGGAAAATATGGTTTGGGTTTAAGATAGGAAAGAAGCCAAAGGTATGTTGACCATCCAGAAACGTATGTTCTTCAAGAACTGGAAGGTAATGGACGCTGTGGGCACTGAACAAAATGGCCAAAAAAACAAAAAAAGAAACTGGTTATTTCCAAATAGACAAGAAATGACTGGCTATTAATGTGGGCAGTTGTATCAACAGAGGTCAAAATCAATACCCAATTTGGAGACACATTAATGGAGATAAAAGACACACCCGCAGAACTGCAACAGCTTAGACCTGACTGACCTTGCAGCCACTGATGCTGGAAAATGGGAAATTAAGAGGCAAAGACATTGACCCTGATTATCATTTCACACAAGAGCTGAACCAGCATAAAGCAGTCATTACAAGGAAGTCAAATGGGTCCAGAAACCACCTCATCCACACAATGATCAACCATTTTGCTAAGAGGGATGGCAGTCAAGGGCAACACTGGTTTAGAGCACTAGCTCATTTGCATGATACTAGAGAGGAGATGGGTGGATGATTGCAAGCCTCAAAAATAAAATACCTGTTAGCTCTCAATCTGTGATCTTATGTGTGACCTTAGATAAATCATTTTTTCTCTCTTCACTACCTGTAAAATGGGAGGTTTGGACCAGATGTCTCTGATATCCCTTCTGGTTCTATATTTTTGACCCCCTGGTTCTTTTATTGAGAAGCAGCTTAGTGTAGTGGAAAGAATGCTGGACTTGGGGGGGGATCAGGATACCTGGTTTTGTATCCTGGCTCTGGAACCCACTAGCTGTGTGATCCTGGATAAGTTCCCTCATCTGTAAAAAGGGGAAAATAACAGATGCACCACTTCCCGCGTGGGGTTGCTGTGAACACAGTACTTTGTAAACCTTTAACACACCAGAGAAATGAGAATCATGGTGAAGAAGAGATACGAGGACGGGGCCTTGGAAACAGGCCTCAGGCAGTATGCACGGAGGGACAGACAGACACATATCAGTGATGTCACATATCAGACTTGACATACAAGCTTCATGGAACACTTGACCTCTCCATCATGCCTCTTCTGTATGAATAAGCACTTATTTCTTATCTAATTTGTCACTCTAGTTGAATCCATTCACATTTAAAGTTATGAAAATTAGATTTGTGTTTTCTTCTGGGTATCTCTAGTATTTTCCCCCTAATTTGGATTTGAAGTCCAATCTCTCACAAAGGACACCTGTGCTCTGTGCAAGTCTCTCAATTTCTCAGTGCCCCCCAAGGAAACTCCCTAAGACTCTAAGTTGTTGGATTTGCAATGGTAGAGGGACTACACAAATAACATCACAGATCTTGAAAAAAATATATATATTTTTTATACCCATGGGGAAGCAGAAGAGAAAGGGGAACGGGGTCCCTTCCCTGAGTCAGTCTCCCACATGCGTTGGCTTATTAGAATTTTTAAGCTCCTTGAGGGACTGTCTTCGATTTTGCATTGTGCATAGCTCAATAATAAATGTCTTTTAGTTTTTTCTCTGTCACCTGTGCTGGGGCCTGCCAGGCTTACCATAATCCAGACGGGGGAAGGCACCTTGGACAGGGTGTGGGAGTTGTCAGATGTGACGGACTGGACGCCTGAGCACCACAGGAGGGAGAAGAGCCAGGGCTCATTGACAGTGTAGAGGTTCACGCTCAGGTTCCACGCAGAGCAGTCCCTAACCAGGGGAACAGGGAAGAGTGAAAAAAGAACACATGAGTGCCTCTGAAGTCTGACCTCCCAGAACCAGGTGCTTCTGAGCTGAAAGGGCTCTTAGGTCTTTTAGCCTAACTTCCTCATTTCAAAGAAAGGAGGAGGGGGTATGTGTGAGTTAGCGGCGGAGCTGGGACTCAAGTTTACTTCCTAACTCATCATCCTGTATTTCTTTCTACTATGTCATGGTCTAGGGAAGCCCTTTCTCCCTAACTAAACTGTAGGCTTCCTGAGGACAGGGATACAGTAATAAAGTGATGAGCTTCCCCATGCGGTCTGGGGCCTCCCTGGAGCCAGGGGGAGGGGGAAAGCACTGGAAGGAAGGTGTGGCTGTACCTGATGTCCTGGCTGGAGACCTGAGTGTAGCGTAAGTTCAGTTTCTGAATGTGCCCACGTCGCAGACTGGCAATTGTCTCTTTGATGTCTGAGGTCTGCTGGAAGCCAGGGGCTACCTTCTCTACCAATGGCCTTTGTTTGCTGGGCAGCCACATAACCTGGGATGGAGTTGGGTGGGGGTGGGGGAAGAAGAAGAAAGGGACCTGAGGTCAAGGCTCAGTCTGGGATTGGGATGAGGGCTCAATCTAACTTTTTAGCCAGGTTTTCCCCAATCTTCACCTTAACACAAGGGGCCAAAGTGAGAGTCCAGTAGCTCAGGCCACAAGAGAAACTGGGGTGGGGGTAGGGTCTCTAGTTGGAATCTCTTCCCTCCCATCTCCTGTGATCCAGGAGTAAGGGCACCTGGAAAATGGACAGATAGCTCTAATACAAGACAGAATGTGGTTAGTGAATGGTAGAGGTCAGAAAGGGGTCCATGAGATTCAAAGATGGAGAGAGCAGTTTTAGTCAGAATTCAGTGAAGGCTTCCTGACACCTGAGCTGGGACTTGAAGGAAGAGGAGGTTTTCAGTGGGGAAGGAGACCTTGCCAAACATGGAGGAGAGCATGAGCCACAGCAGAAGTAGGAGAAGGGTTGTATTTTCTCTCCTTGCCAGAGAGTTAGCTAAGGCAAAGGCAGAACTTCAGATGGTCCGTGAGGTCATGGGTCAAGCTTATTGAGGATGTAGCCATGGACTCGGAGCAGCCCACTCAGCTTCCCAAGAGGCCAGAGACCTGCCCATAGACCGTGGAAGGCTTACCAGGTGTTGTGGGTGGCCAGAGCGGAGGATAGCATCCAGGGTGATATTGAAGAAGGTGCCCCTGTAGGGGTGGTCATGGGGCAGGTCCCAAAGGTTGAGCAGCAGGGTCATGTTCCCTTTGGCCAGTTCCAAGAGATCAGTCAAGGTGCAGATGGACTGGTTCTGTGCTTCCCTGTAGTCGGAGGCTGACAGCGAGTGCACGGTCCAGAAGGGGTCAGTCTGTATGCACAGAAAGTCTACATGTCAGTCACATCACATACCAGACTTGACACACAAGCTCCATGGATCACCTGACCCCTCCATCACACCCCTTCTGAATGAATAAATATTTATTTTTTACTTGTCATTTTTGTTGAATTCATTTACATTTAAAGTGATGAAAATCAGGTTTGTGTTTTCTTCCGTTTGTGTCTCTAGTATCCCCCCCAAATTGAGAATATTTTGGTTCCCTTTCCTCTTTTAAGTCAGGATTTTGTTCCTATGATTAGTCTTGCTTAATACAAACCCATGATTATTGGCTCTCTTCCCCTTCCCCTCTAATCCCTACTCCATGCTTGCCGATCCTTTAGTTTTGAAGTTTTGCTTAACTTATTTCTTTCTGGAAAACAACAGCGACATAGTATTAAGCTTTTACTATGTGTCAGGCACTGTCAGTCAGTCAATGAACATTTAGAGCTAAGCTTCTGATCAAAGCTCAAGGGAAAGGCTTAGCCTGGGGTTTAAAACGCTTCCAGCTTTGCTTACCCTGCTAAGGCATGTTTTTTTATGCCCGGAACACCCTTCTTTGCATGTCTCTCTACACCATCCCTTTAAGACCTGGATCAGATACCAACCCTTCCATTAATTAAACCCGAACTATTCTAGTGTCCATTCATTTCCTTCTACTCCTGGAGACCCGCAGGTTTACCCACAACCCCATTCAGTGACAATGAATTTACTAAGTGCAGCATTTACTACAGGCAGAGGACCCTGTGCTCCATGCTATGCAAATGCAAATGTCAAATGACACAGCAGCCCTGCCCTCAAAGGGCTTACGGACTAATAACAGGGAAGGATATAACATGCACAAGGATATAACACAAAGTAGAATGTGTTGGGGCAACGGTAGGATCTGGACAAAATACTCTGGGGAAATTTAGGTAGAGGGAGAGTATGTGTTACTACGGGGGTGACGGGTGGGAGGGTTAGTTAGGGATGGTGAGAGACAGACTCGGGGAGGAGAGAGGATCAAGGAAGGCTTCATGGAAGAGGTGGCATGTGCCCACACTCTGCCTAGTAAGAGTCATTGGTGCTTGTACTGTCGTCTTGTGCCAGACCACGAGTTCCCTCGTGGCAATGATGAACCCTATCGCCTCCACAGCCCCAGTCTGACATGGCACTCAGTATTAGAACTGGGATCTTCCTAACTCTGAGTCTATCTCCTACACCACCTAGCTTATTCCTCCCCCTAACCCGGCCTGGGTCGAAACAATTTGTTCCCTGGTGATGAGCCTCTCCACACTTAGCCAGACCAAGCCTTGACTGATAGACATGAGTCGGATAAAATGGCAGTGGGGATCAAGCGGTTGCTTCCGGACGTTCTTGTACTAAGTTCCTAGTTACTCAAAAGTCACTTCAATGCCACCGGCCTCAATTTCTTCATGCATGGAAAAAAAAGGGGATCAACAGAAGCATTCACCTCCCAGGGAGCTGGTGAAGATAAAATAACATTTGTAAGGTATCCCGCGGACCTTCAAGCGTCCTGTAAACGCTAGCTATTATCCCATATCGTGACAAGGAATCGGAGGACTTTGCATAGGCACGATTACTGGTTTGGACTAGAGCCACGAGGGCCACGATTTCACCGGTCCAAGCTGGTCTCAGTAAGGAAATAATGAGAATATTAACAAATAACAACGCTTATCAGCAGCATACATAGTTCCCAAGGGTTTCAAAGCACCGTACATACGTTATCTCACTGGCTTTGATCCTCACAACTCTGGGAGGTAGGGGCTATTATTATAATACCCATTTTACATATAAAGAAACTGAGGCTGAGCCAAGTTCAGTGATTTGCCCAGGGTCACATAGCTTCCACATGACTGAAGCTGGATTTGAACTCAGAACTTGCAGGCCCATTCCTCTATCCACTGTGCCATCTATCCACCCACTAGGGAGAGGGAGGAAAGTCCCCTTCAAACGCAGCTCAACATCTGCTCTGTGGTACACAGTCTTCGAAAGCTGTCTGGATGTACAGAAAGGTTCAGTGGCTTGTCCAGGAAGACAGAGCCAAGAGGTCTTCCATACTCCAAGCCCAGTGCCCTATCCACTGTGCCACCTCTCTGCCAGTACAGGCCTGTGGCCTGGTAATGGGCAATGTTGTGGGTCCTGGGCATCTTGCTAACATGGGGAGATGTCATCCAATGATGAAGTAAGCCTTGGTTCTTTATCTGTAACATGTGGATAATAACAGCCCCTACATCACAGGGCTGTAAAGCACCCTACAAAACCTAGAGCGCCATGTAAATGCTCGCTGTTATTCTTATGGCTGTGGCTGCTGTTGCTGTTTGAAAAGCACAGAGGAGCTACAATTTTCACTGTTGGAGGGAAGACAACAGATAATGGCCAGAGCTAGTTTTTAATAAACACATTCAATTTGTGGGGTAATGTACCTAAAATCTTTTGCCACCCATTGAGTTCCCAACATTGATGTTTGAGAACCAATGCTGAAAGGCAGGGGCAGCTCCACTGGACAAGTGACTCCACACTCATCTTCAGCAGCAGCACCGCTCCCTTCCCAGCGCTGCTCCTCCCTGCCCCACCTTCCTCTAGCCAGGACCATACTTGTTCCTGCCTTGGAACTCACACCTCATCAAAATACTCCTGGTCCTTAGGGTCCTTCCCTCTGATTGGCTGGCTCCTTCCACAGCCTCCATTTAAGGATGGTGCCCAGGCCGGCCATCTCTTCATTTTCCTACCTGCCTCCTCTCCTGTAGACTTACTCCGCCCCCTTCCCCCAGCCTTGATTCCTTGGCACACGTGCGCGCACACACACACGCACACACACACGTACCCTTTGTCCAGCTTCCTTTTATATATCATGTATTATCTTCTTCCCTTAGGTTATAAGCCCTTTGAGGGTAGGAACTATCTTTCTCTTTATTCCCAGTGTTCAGCACAGTGCCTGGTACATTATGGGTACTTAATAAATGTTTATCGACTGGCTGCTCTTTCCAGGTCCTCCCTCCTTCACCCCCACTTCTTGGGCTGGTCCCACTGGAAATACAGACACACCTTGAGGAACCATTCTCCCGCATTGAGTTGCTTCAGGTCAGTCCAGTTGAACATGGAGGCAGGCCGCCGGGCCAGCTCTGGGAGGGCTTCATCCACGTTGGTTGTGCGGCGTAGGGTAGTGTCGTGCATGAGGAATGGAATGCCATCCAGGCTGCCAGAAGAGGGGTAGGTCCTTTTCAGTACATTATCTTGGGCCTTGCCCCAGAGCTGGTGGAACCAGAGCTCCAGGGAGCCCACTGTGCCCCAGGGGGTACCCAAAGTGGGGAACAAGTGTTGTCTGAGTTGTGCAGATTCTACCTTATCCTAGGCCCTTAAAGATGCCTCATTTCTGATTACCTGTATAGACTGCACACTGTCTATTCCCAAGCTATTCTTGTGATCAAGATGGAGACATGAGGATCAGGTCAATGGCATCAAACTCTAATAGAAAGTGGGGGGGATCATTAAACCATATATAACAATCCTTCTGGCAGCATTCTAACTTAGAAAATCACATATTAATACTATCTATGTTCTATTGTATTTTTATTTTATTAAATATTTCCCAATTACATTTTAATAATTTAATTTAATTTTAATTTAAAACTTCAATTACATTTAAAATGTGGTTTGGGCCTCACTGGGGAATATTGCTGGCTGGCCTTGTGTTTGACACCTCTGGTTTAGATGATATCCAGAACTAGCTGAATGAACAGCTCCAAAAAATGTTCATTAATGGTTTCAGGTCAACCTGAGAGGAGGCTCAGACATTGGCCCTGTGTTATTCAACATTTTAATCAGTGAAGTGCCTATCAAATGTGCAGATGGCATCAGGCTAACAAGTGGAATGAATCAGTATCCAAAGCCATCTTGATAGGCTAGAAGGTTGGGTCAAATTGAATAAGATTAAATTTATTAGGGATCAATATAAAAGTCTTAGACTTGGATTAAGAAATATCAATTTCACAAGGACAAGGTGGGACAGGTATGTCTAGAAGGGAGGTGGTGGTTCTGTGGAATTCTGCCATGGTTGGGCTATAGCTGGAATATTGTGATTAGTTCCAGGTGCCATATTTAGGAAGGGCACTGACAAGTTAGACAGAAAATGTCTAGGGTTGGGGCGGAATGACTAAGGGCCTTGAGTTTATACTATATAAGAATAAGGCAAAGAAATTGGGGATGTTTAGAGAAGAGATAAGAAGACTTTGGCATGGGGAGGTGTGTGTGGGGAGGATGGTTGCTAATTTAAAGTATTTGAAAAGCTATTACTAGAACAAGGACTAGATTTCTTATTTAGCTCTAAAGGACAGAACTAGGAACAATTCTTATAAATTACAGAGAGGTGACTTTAGACTTGATGTAAGGGAAAACTTCCCAACAATTGGAGCTACCCAAAGGTGGGATGAGCTGCTTTGGGATATAGTGGACTCCCCTTCAAGGCCAGAGGTCTTGAAGCAAAGGCTGGATAACCGCTTGCCAGAGAGGTTGTAAAGGGGATTAATGACCTGGTATTAGTGAACCAGATGGCCACTGAGGCCCCTTCCAGCTCTGAGATTCTGTGATTATCTGCTTGTGGACTAATCTCTACCCATTTTAAATCATCTTTACATGCATAACCCACCACTTACTCTCAATTATCTGACATGCCTTAATTACTATCCACTCTTGAATATCCACTCAATTATCTGTGCATTTATTGGTGTATATACTCTTAGGCTCCCCTCATGCAGCCCAACCTGGGGATTATTGGTACCAATAATGCTAGGCTGCACTTCCCTGCTCCTATCAGTCTTCTTGCCTATGCCCTCCTGCTTCCATTAACTTGTGCTCAGAGAATGGAGGCCTGTCCTTCTAACCCTCAAAGTGATTGAAGGTTTATCAAATACGAGCTTCAGAGTAAAAGGGGGAAAATGGGCCAAAGGAGTGAAAAATGGGGAATAATGAACAGAGGAAGGTAGACTGGATCATCTCTAAGGTCCCTTGAAATTCTAAATTCTATGATCTCATGATATGGGCATCATCTGCTAAGTTAGGTCTATTTGTGCCCAGCTCCTCTTGGGCCTAATCAGAATTATTCTGTGTACCCTGGGCTTTGATTGGCATCTTAGCCAGTGGGTTCATCCATCCAGTTCTCTGTGCCTGATAATTAGCTAAAGCCACTCTTCCACTCCACTGCTATCCCTTGTACTGCCTCTCCAAACTCTGTTCCCTGGCTGAACTGTTCTCAGATCCAGACATTCATAGAATCCAAGTACCCAGAGATTGAAGGGAGCTTACAATAATGAATGCTACAACAGAAAACAGAGAATGGCATCAATGAAAGTGACATTAGAACAGAGAATGTCTGAGCTGAAAGGGATTTTAGAACACAGAATGTCAGAGCTGGAGGGCCCTTAGAACATAGAATGTCAGAACTGGGAGGGATCTGTGTGAGTGTATGTACATATATATATAGGGATTTATATATGTGTTTTGAGTGTATGTATGTATATATTTGTTTGTGATGGTTGAACCAGATAGCCCCAATTTAGCTTTGTGACTATGGGCAAATCACTCCCCCTTTAAGGACCTCAGCAAATTTCTCTGACAAAATGAGAGGTAGGGCTAGTTTATCTTAAAAGTCCTTTCTAGCTCTAGCATCTTAAAATTCTAACCCAATATTGCCTCCAAAAGAAAGTGCAATTCTAAGAATCTGATTTTGTGATTCTAGAATTTGACCCAATCTGAAATCAGGTCACTCCAGGGAAGAGATGAAAAACCAAATCATCTGCTCAACTGACCTGATGGTCACGTCAGCTTGGACCCCAAAGAGCTTCTGCTCCCTGGCCTTCTGGAAGGACATCAATGTATGTTCTGGAGCCAGCTAGGAAGGAAGACACAAGAAGAGAATCATAAGGCCATCCCCTGACTTGTGGGTCTCAAGGATAGCCCTTGTAATTGTTCTAGAACACCTCCCAGTAACTGCCTTATCCAGCCCAACACCCCGAGAAATCAGAGTTAGTGAGTGTGATTACACGTAATTACCCAATTTAAATCAACGAACACCTGCTCTGTGTAATCTGTTCCCCTTCACAATGCTAGATGTGGTGAACACAAGGACAAAACTCAAGGTGGCCCCAAGGAGCTTATATTCTATTAAGGGATACCACAAATACATTCTTTTTTAAGAGGGTAACTTGAAGAGGTAGGGAATGCTAACAATTCCATGCAGGAGGCAACACTTCAGGAGCAGAGCTCTGAAGGAAGATAAAAATGTAGAGAGGTGGACAAGGGTGGTGGGGCATTCCAGGTAGGAGGAAGGGTTTATGTCAATGCACGGAGGAAGATATGAACTGTCAAGTCTAGAGCTAAAAGTCCAGTGTGGCTAGAACAGAGTGTGTGGAACAAGGCCGGGAAAGTATGTTGGAGCTAGGCCAGGCTGAGAAGTTTGTATTTGAGAGACAATAGGGGACATCTAGAACTTTGAAGGACATTCTGGGAACCTGGGGTAAGGGAGGCAAAAAAGAAAAAAAAATTAACCCTTATTCTGGTTCCAGGCACTGCCTCTCTTTGGGCCTCAGTTTCTTTTTCTGCAAGAAAATGTGGTTGAACTAGATGGTCCCTAAGGGTCATTCTAATAGTGATGCTGTCAGGCCAGAAGACCCAATACTTAAGTCTTTCCCGTGATGCCATTTGGATTTTGTGGTGACTTGGAATGCGCCATTACCCAGCTCTCTCTCCCCACCCCGATCCAATTTAGTCAAAACTCTGGCCTAAAGTGTGAGAGAATTAAAGGCAGTGGAGTTCCTGAAAGAAAAAATGGAGACAGAGATAGGTTGGGAAGAATGGGGCACCTGACCTGTAGGGAGAAGAGAGCATCCTGTCCAGTGGAGCTCTGAGAGTGCCCCCTGGTGGTGATGAAAATGTCACCTCAACCCTTTACTACCCACAAGAGCTGGAAGAAACGGAATCCTTTCAGTTAGACAGGGAAAGTATTATGGTCCCTATTTTACAGGTGAAGAAACTAAGCCACCAGAGGCCAGGTTATTTATACATACTGTTAACCTGGTGACACAATGTGTAAGCTAGGGTTGTGAGGATTAATAAGAAGCTCAAAGGGAGATACAGATACATTATAGAATGTTCTATTTGGAAGGGTCTTTGAAGCACAGTCTACTGGAGCTGGAAGGGACCTTAGAACCTAGAATGTCAGATCTGAGAGGGACCTTAGAACCCAGAATGTCAGATCCAAGAGGGACCTTAGAACCCAGAATGTCAGATCCAAGAGGGACCTCAGAACCTAGAATGTCAGAGCTGGAATAGAATTAGAACTGAATGTTTGAGCTGCCTAAAGTGGGAGAGGATTAGAAGCAGTTTCTTTGAGAAGGGAAAGGGAATCTTTGGAAATGAATAGTGGAAGACTTCTAACCTACACCAAACAGTCTTTCTCTTTGTAGTTTTTCAATACTTCAAGGACATGTGACTTCGCTGACGTGAGTCTTACACCAAAGCTCATCATAATAGAGAGTTACATGAATTTCTGTGACCAGAAAGTTCATCCCTTGGTGGCCAGCTCTATGGAGCTAAACTTTTAGATGCAGTCTATCAGCACTGGACACATTAGCTCACTTGAGCCTTAAAATCATCTTGTGAAGAAGGCAGAGCAGGGATTAATAGTTCCATTTTACTGATGAGGCAACTGTTATCTCAGAGAAGTAAAAGGACTGGTTGAAGTCAGTGGCCAAGCCTCCTAACTATCCCCCAGTCTAAGGATTCCCCTTCCCATTACCCCATGTTTTCTTCCCATCCTTGAATCTATGCCTCTTCTGATTTTTTCCCCCTACAATGGTTTCCTGTTTTGGAGACAGATTGGGAACTCCTCAGAGGAAGGCCCCCTACATTGTTTTTCTCCTTTCTTCCTTTAGGAATAAGGAAGTCAGTGTTTTCCCTGTCTTATGCCCTGGTCAGTCAAGTTCACATCTGGACTGCTGCATTCATTTCTGGCTATTAATAATTCGCTGGATGGTGAAGGGCCTTGACCTTGCCCTGCCATGATTAGTGGAAGGAACTGAGGACTTTTAGCTGGAAGGAGGGGTTGGGATAGGTGCCTTCAAGTCTTGGGAGAGCTGTAGGAGAGGAATCAGACTTGTTTGGTTTGGCCCCAGAGGGCATAACTAGAAACAATGGGTGGAAGCTGCCAAGGGGCCAATTTAGGACAAGCTTCCTAACAATCAGAGCTGTCAATGAGCTGGGGATGGGTTGCCCCCGGAGGTCAATGCCTCCCCCACACTGGAGGTCTTTGCACAAAGGCTGGACAATCAGCCACAGGCAGAGTACATTGTAGGGGGTGTTATTTTTTCCAGCGTGGGATGGACTGGATCTCCTGTCTCTGAAGGCTTTTTCCAGTCCTGAGATTCTGTGACTCTGCACCAAGCACTGGGCTGGGCACATGGGAATGTGTTTTCAGTGTGGAATGAGATGGGACAGTAAATGTCCACTGAATAAAGTTTGTTATAAACAGGAAGGGTTTAGGAAGCACCGCTGGCCCTGGGAGCCAGCATCACAAAAGCAAACTTCTCTGAGACTGTGCCAGAACAGGGCCTGCAGCTCTGACACCCAGAGAAGGGGGAAGGGAAGGACAGGTCCAGGCCCCATCTCTGCCAGTCACTTCCTGGGTGACTGTAGGGCTAATGGGATATAAGATCCTCTATGTCCATTAATAGACCTATGTGACCACACGAGTTCCCTTTTTCTCTTGGAACAGGGGCCGTGTTCCCAGGTCTAAAGGTACACAGGTATTTCAACCATGGATGTCTTACTGCTTTGAGCTCTGGCCCAGTTCACAGCTGTAATACATTCTGAGTCACATAGAGCCCATTGGGGGAGAAACTTGCCTAAGGGGGAAACTTGCTTATGGGGAGGTTTGCTTGCAGGAAGGCTTTCACACCTTTTGGCACTAAGCTAATTAGGCACTGAGTCACAATGCCTTCTGACTCTGAGCTTATTAGCCAGCAGTATATATGTACATATATATTTAATAATATTTGTATATGTATGTATGTGTATATATACATATATATGTATGTATATATATAAATATAAATGTTATATATGTTCTGAGGTGAGATTTTGCTTTGGGGCCCACTCATTGGGAGAATGTTCGCCTGAGGTTTTTGTGATTTGGCCAGACTCTGGTGTTGTTAAGGAGTGCCCCCTGCTTTGTGAACCCAGATGTTGGTGCTCCCTGGTCTGGTCACTATGTATCTGTTACTTTGTTTAGACAGCTGGAGCCCTGTCTATTGGATTCTTTCTTGGATACTCACTTCTTTCTAATTGTTGACCCCTTTGAAGCCGTCCTTCCTTTAGAAAAGCAGATCAAAGAGCCTGTACTGGCAGGCCATCCTGGGTGTGCTAGGGTGCTTGCTAACACAGTGACCTTCACTTCTAGCTCCATACCAGTATGATCCCTAAGGTGGTGCTGGCCTTCAGGCGTTCTAGACTTTCTTTATGGCATGGAGCCCTTGGGCAGTCTGGGGAAGCCCATGAAACCCTTTTCAGAATCATGGTTACTAAGGCAGAAAATACACAGGACTAGGGAAGGGGGAAGGGAAAGTGGAGAATAAGCATTTATAAAGCACCTACTATGTGCTAAGTGCTTTGAAATAAACAAATAAATATTACCTCTTGTGATCCTCACGACAATCCTGGGATGTAAGTGCTGGTATTATTCCCATTTTACAGTTCAGGAAACTGAAGCAAACAAGGTTAAGTGACTCTTCCAGGGTTACATAACTAATAAGTGTCCGAGGCCAAATTTGAACTCAGTTCTTCCTGACTCCCAGCCCAGTGCTTTACCCACTATGACACCTAGCTGCCTCTACAATACAAAGGAAACCAACTATATTGAAATACAGTGATCAGAATATCATAAAACCAAATTCAGAGAGCCTCTGGATATCTAATCATGAACTGCTTCTGTGGAGTAGGGTGGGGTGGTCGGTCTATGGACCCACAGTTATGAAGTCTTGTCTTAGAGGAAAGAAAATGAGGACACAAGGGACAGAGGTCAGTCCCACTGTCTTCTGCTGGGGCTGGACCCCTCTGCTATAGAGTATTGGGGTCCTTTCCGGGGACCACGTTTCAGAAAGCACACTGACAAAATTGAGGGCATGCAGAGCACAGTTCCTAGGATGATGAACCCTAACGAAGAAGTGGGGATATTTTAGGCTGCAGAAGAGGCAGAATCACTTTGGTCTGTCCCTTGGAAGAGGAATCCAGTTTGGTCTGGTTGGCCCCAGCAAGGCAGAACTAGTAACAAGGGCTGATGGTGGCAGAGGCAAGTTTTAGTTTGACATAAGAAAAAAGTTTCTTCTAGCCAGAATTGTCCCGAAGTAGAAGGGGCTGCCTCAGGAAGGAGGGAGGGAGCAAAGGGAACTTCCCCTTTACTTTTACTTTTCTTTCCCTCTCATTAAGCAGAGGCTGGATGATCAGGGACTGTATGTGGAAAGGAATCTTCTGGTACAGGAAGGGGAGGACGACAATGATGGACTCACATCACTCAGACACAATGATTCTGTGAAAGTGGCCCTAGGGATCGTCTCTAGTCTTTAATTTTACACCAACGGAGGTAAAGGGGCTTGCCTCAGGTCATCAGAAATTTAGGGTCATAGAGCTGGAAAGGACCTCAGAGTCGTTGACTCTAGTGCTCTCATTTTAGAGAGAAGGAAACAGAAAAGTCAAGTTGTGTGCTCAGGGTCAAATAGCAATAAAGTGTCTGAGGCAAGATTTGAACCCAGGTAGGTGTTCTTGACTTCAAGGCTAGTACCCTGTCCACTACACCATGCTTGAACCCAGGTCCTGACTCCAGAGCCAATGCTCTCACCACTCTCCCGAGCCTATCAGAAGGACTTTCTCCTGTGTCACACAGAAGGGAGTAGAGGAGCCAGGATCCAAGCCCAGTTCCTCTGACTAGATGGTATCTCTAGGGGTACTAATTTAATTCTGCTTGCTTAGGATTCTGCTTAATTGAATGCCAATGAAAGACATCGAAGCCCATACTGCCACAAGGGGGCAGCATAGAAACAAAGATAGCTGGGCCAAATGAATCTTCTCCGGCCTGGTCCATCCCATGATGGGGCTCCCACATGTTTCCCTAAAGCCTGCCAAGGGACAGAGGGCCTGAGATCTCCAGGACTGGAATAAATTTGTTTCTCATGGCCACTTACTCTCCGAAGTCAGCACTCACCATGGGCGCTCCTCGGTGGCCAATGATGGCTGGCTTAGGGCTCAGGTCTTTCTTCTCCATGATGCAGGGGGAGGAGATGGTGAGGGGGATCAGGTAGAGCACAAACACCACTGCGAAGTAGGCAGTGAAGATGACCATCTGTGAGGCTGAAGGTACAGAAAAGAGACTCCATGAAGCCCTTCTATAACGAGAGAGCGCCCAGCACTCGTCCCCTCATCCCCACTCTAGGCAATGATGCGGCCGCTCCCCAATCCCGAATTCTGGAGGAGGAACCACCACGCTTGCTACCCCTTGCTCTCTCATGAAGTCCTCATCCAACTATCTCTGTTTCCACTGCATGTTCGTGTGGACATCTGTCACAGATGGACCATGAGCTCTCCCTTGAGGAGAGGGGCTCAGTGAGGGCAGGACCATGGGAGGAAGTGAGCTACAGAAGGAAGATGCCGGAATTCCACCTCTACTTCTAAATACTTGTGTGACCTTGGGCAAATCATTTAATCATTCTGGGCTTGTTTCCCCATCTGTAAAATGAGGGGGTTGGACTAGATGAACTCCAAGGCCCCTATCAGCGCTGAATCTAGGACTCAGTCAATGGGCTGCCTGAGGTCGGGGGCTAAACCCCTTCCTCACCCTGCTTGGGGTTTCTCCTGCCCCCAATCTCTCCTACCAGGGCATAGAGAGCATATGATGGGCCCTGGGTGCAGAGGACAGACTCTTTTCTTCCTCTCTTGGGACAGAGTTAGCACTTAGGGAACTCATATCATCTTTGATCAGCTGGACCAGAGAGACGGGGAGACAACAGATGTTTTTTTTCTTTTCTTCGGTGGAAGGTTGTGGGACAAGAGGTTTGCAAACACACACTCGTGTGCTATGGGCCTTGTCCATACAATGCGGGGGATGTGATAAACAAGCAGCGTAGAATTTCAAAAACAACCCGACAGGTGGGTGTTTCAAATAGACTGCTGTGTATATTGCATCCCACAGAAACCTTGAAGAAGGGGGAGTCTCTTTGTAGATCACTAATGGTGCTCCTGAAGGCTACCTTCACTAATAACTACAACGGCAACAACCGTAATAGTAGTAACAGAGACAACGGCAGCCGAGGTTGACAAAATGTTTTTCTCAAACAATTCCGGGGGAAAATCCATGAAGCATCGTTACCATGGGCACTGAGGCTTGGAGAGCTGAACTGCCAGAGCTTCATTAAGGCTGTGACCTCGGATCTGAGCCCAGGTCTTCTGCTAAGGTCCCTAGCACTTTCCAGTGTTTTGCCTCACCCTCCAGCCAGGACTGAGATCCTGGGCCCAGGGAGGTCCTCCTGTGTTCTTAGTTAGGCTCAAGACTTCCCCTCTCTGGGCCTGATTTCATAGGTCACAATCGATTGAGCAGTTGGGAGGGCTCTTAGGGAACAAGGCACAGTGCATCCAAGGTTGGATTTTGAATGGGGAAAAGCCAAGTCCTGCCTCTGACACATGGCAGCTGTGTGACTCTGGGCGATTCAATGAAATTACCCATGTTCCAGGCACCTCTCTAAGACTGTAAGTTAATAAAAGGGTGGATGATCTGTATTGGTAGAGGGATTTTCCACTGGGACTTTTCTATACCGATAAAAATCATTGGTCTGGTTCCCTCTTCCTATCTGGTCAGGGCCAAGACCATAAAAAAGGACCATTGGACCTGGACCCAGGAGATCTGGTTCTGATACTCATTAGCTAGGTGACCTTAGGCAAATTATTTCCCTGGTTTTCTCCTCCGTAAAATGGAGGGAGTAATAATGACTCTACTTACCTTACAGGGCTATTATGAGAATCCAATGACCTATATATCTATATATTGATCCATCAATCTGTATTTATTAAGCACTTATTAAGTACAAGACCGGTAGGGTACAATCCCAAAGAAGGAAACACTATCTCTCTCAAGGGACTGACGCTCTAATAGAGAAGACAGTATGTTGTGTAGGTACTTGTATGTAACAAGTCGTATTACATATGCAAAAACATGCAACATGGACATAAAGGGAATACAAATATATGCAAAGCAGCTAAATACAAAACCGCCAGTTGGGAGCGGGGCATCGGGAAAGGCTTCATGTGGAAGATGGCACTCTTTATATATGAATATAAAAGGTATAATTGTAAACCTTACAGTGACAGAGACATGTAAACTCTGGTCATTCATCCAGCCCCCTCTCTCTCTCTATGTGACTTGCCCAGTGCTACCTGGGGATGGTCAGGGAAAGGTGGTGGCAGGGCCTGGGAGGGCCAGAGTTAGAAGCTGGTTCTCCTGAGGCTAACCTAGTCCGAGGACTATACTCCCTGCCCCATTCCCCTCTCAACTTCTCTAAAGTAAGATGGTTTTCAAGGCCCCCCTGAGTCTAAGATTCAATGAATAGACAGATAGCTCCAAATTAACCCTACCTCCTTGCCCCCACACACCTTCTACCTCTTGAACCAGACAAGAGCCCTATGGGAATGGTCATAGGTGAGGCCAAGCTGTCTAATACTCACAGACTTTTTCAGCTCTTGCAAACTGGCCTGCCACGATCCAGGAGAGAGTGGTCACAGCTATCAGGGCTCCAACGTGCAGAAATGGGGCTGTGCCCTGCAGACGAGACATAACATTTTACGCGTTAGCACGACAATACACACGGATTTCCCCAATCCCGGGGAGAGTGGAGGGTTAGGGGCTGTCAGTTCTCAGCCAGCCCTATCCTATGACCTATGGAGGAAGGGCTCCCACAACTAGCCACATGCTTGCTCCTATCCTGTGGGGAAGGTTCATGCATCAGAGGCTAGCTTGGAAGAGCTCCAGGATATACAGGCTGCATTCTGGACATCCATGGGCAACTTGGAAGTGGGTTTCACTCTACTTTGAGCCATGTGGTCCTGCAGGGCAGAGGTAGGACAAGGGGGGACCCAGGGGAAGTTACAAGGAAGCAGATTACCATTCACAATAAAGAACGTTCTAAAAACAAGGACTTCCCCACCATAGAACTGGCAGTAATGCTGCCCCTGACTGGAGGTATCCAAGTGGGGAAGCTGTAAAGAAGATTCCAGTGCTTAAGGGGTTGAACTAGATGACCTCAGAGGTCCCTTCCAGCTTTGAGATGCTATGATTAAATGTAGTAGCAGGGGTCAGAAGACCTGGGTTTCTAGCCTTTGTTTCCTGCTCTACATTCTCTATGGGACATTGGGAAAAACAGTTTCCTTTTTGGTGCTTAAGATCTCTCCTCTGTAAACCGAGAGGGGGTGGACTGGATATGTCCTAAGGGCCCTTCCAGCCCTAAAAATCCTTTAATTCCCCAGACAATCTGCTATACTGAACTTGACCCCACTCTGAGGCCACAACGGAAAGATCAATTGACTTAGGGTCAGGAGAACTGAGTTTGAGTCCAGGCTCTGATATTCCCTTGCTCAATGACCTTGGGCAAATTCTTTCCTTGCTACGTGCCTCAGTTTCCCTATCCATAAAACAAGGCAGTTGAAGTAGATGACCTCGAAAGGCCCATCTTCCCAGCTCTGGCTTTCTATGACCTCATAATTTATGAATTTCCACCATAGCTAAAGTCAATGGGTGCAGGTTTCTTCCCCCAACACCCCCAGGCAGCTTTGGGCCAGATGGGCCACCTCTACTCACTTGCAATGATATTAGCAGCACAGCCCACTCATCGTCCCAGAGCTGGGCTACCGAGGACACCGCTACGAGGGTCGCGATCAAGGCCACGGTCAGCGCCACCTGTAAGAAGAGGGGCTGGGGTCAAAGTAGGGCCCCCAGAGTGGCAGGATGGGGTGGAGGGGGCTCCCAGGCAACCTCCTTCCCTATGTTCCCTCTACTGATGTTTGTGTATATATATGTACACAAGCATGGGTAAGTGTATCTACCTGACTGTGTACACGGGTGTAGCCATGTACAATCATATGTGACTGTGACTACTACAGACTATTTCAGCTCTCACAAACTGGCCTGCCATGATCCAGGAGAGAGTAGTTATAGTTATCAGGACCCCTCTCAGTACATGTACATGTAGGTGTGATTAATCATAAGCTTAACCACGTGTGTGCATATCTGTGACTGCACGAATACCACCGTGTACAATTATATGTCTGTGTATGGTTGAGTGTATACCCGAAGCTCATATGTTTGTGTGACTGTGCATGTGTGACTACATGTGGGGATCAGTGTGTGTGTGTGCACAACTGGATGACTGTGTATGTGTGTGTATGGGGAAGAGGGGGCAAATGGAGAGAAGGAAAGAAGAGGAAGAGGCACTCCACCAGACTTCAACCTCCACACCCACCTTAATGGTGAGGGGGATGAGGCACACACTCAACACCCTCTGGGGTTAGCATCAGGAAATGGCTCCATGCTCTGAGGCGAAATGAGGTAGAGCGTGCATTACTGGGTGTGATAATGGTGGTTGATCTTGGATCTTGGGAAGGCTGCCACCTGAGCCCAGTAGCCTACTGTGCCATGTTTGATAATGATAACAATAAGCAAGAAAAATAAAAATGGCAGCATGAGAAAAGGCTGCTTCTATGGGAGAGGATAGAGAAGAGAGGGAGGAGAGAGAGAAAGAACAAGAACACAGTAGGACAGGTAGAAAGGACCCTTGCCTGCAGTTGGGGGAACTGGGTTCTTATCCCAGCTGTCCGGCCCCGGGCAAAACATTTCCATCGCCTGAACGTCAATTTTTATGAAATAGGGGACATGAAGAGGATGCTTTCTCAGATCCTTCCCAGCTCTGACATTCTATGTTCTATGTTCTCCTCCGGAAGCCTAGGCGTGTCTGCGGTTCTGACGCAAGTCCCACAAAGCCTGGAGGAGGCAGCTGGGATGAGTGCTGAGCCCCCACCGGTGGGTGCCAGCTGGCATGGTTCTCTCATCCCTCAGCCCTGAAGCTGGGAGAAAGAAGTGCCTGGTGGGAAGCAGAGGAGGCCAAGGGAAAATGCTCAGTTCTTCTGAGTAGAATGAGCAGGAAGGCCGAGGGTGAGGGTGAGGGGGTGGCGTCACGAGAATGGGAAGGGGTCCCTTCACACCTAAGGCTAGAAATGGACATATGCTGTCCTTGGTAAAGTCGCAGACCTGGAAAATGGCTGAACTGGATGGAGGAGGCCTTTGAGATGATACAGTCCAAACCTCTTATTGTACAGAGAGGGAAATGAGGGCACGTGCCCAAGGTCACATAACAAATTAATAGGCATGAGACCTTAGAAATTACCTAGTACAACTTGACAGGTGAGAAAACTGAGGCTTAGAGTGGGAACAGTGGGAAAGAGCGTGATGGTAACAGGCCTGGGACCAATAATAGCCCACATAGAGTGAAATTTTGTTTAATGATTAAAAACGAGTATTTCTCAAGCTTTTTGGAAGTTTACAAAGAGCTTTTCTCAGGACAGCTCTGTGAGGGAATATTAGTTTTACAAAGGAGGAAGCCAGGGACCAGAGAGGCTAACGGACTTATTACAATAAGTAGAAAAGGCAGGATTCCAGCCCAAGTGTCCCAATTCCCAGGCCAGACTTCTTTTCACTGGCCCCCATTATGTGTAATTAGCTGCTCCCTCCGAACTCACAGTGGCCTGGCTTCCAGCTCCTGGGGTGGTTCTCTGTGGGCTCTGGGCACTCCTGGGTATTGACTCTCCTATCCTGCACCCCTGCTCTCTTCTTCTCTCCCCTTATGCTCATGGGGCAACAGAGGCTCTTACCTTGTGAAGCCAGTGAAGGTGCATCTGCTGTCCCACAGCAATGTGACAGAGGGCCAGGATCTGGGGAGACACAAGGACAGAGAGCCTTCAGACCCCCACTGAACAAAGAAGAACAGAAAGGGAGGCAGATTTCAGCTCTGTAGAAGGAAAAGCCTTCAAACAATCAGAGCCCTCCCACAATGGGACAAGTTGTATTCTAAAGGTGGTGAGCTCCCTGTCTCTCACCGAAATCAAGAACTTCAGAGCTGGAAGGTACCTAGATGTCATCTTGTACATTACACACACCTGAGCAGAGAACCTCTCTACAGAGAGTTTAATGAGTTTCCTCTTGAAGATCTCCAGAGTTAAAGGAACTTACCACCCCCTGAGGCGGCTCATTCCATTCTTGGAGATCTCTGACTGTTAGCAAGCTTTCCCTTACACCCAGCCGAAATCTGCCTCTCTGTAGTTTCTCCCATTGCTCCCAGCTTTGCAAAGGTTGGCTGCCCCCTTGTCAGGGACGCTGGGATGGGGAGGAGAATTCCTACTTAGGTATGAGTGGGCTAGGGTGCCCTCTGGGATCCTTCCAGCTCTGAGAGGCTTGGGGTTCTATGAAATAATCCTCATGCTGAGTCCTCTACATACCAGATCACTCTTATCTGCTGGTGCCCTTCCCTTCAAACTACTTTGTGCTCATTGACTTTGTATTTATTATATTTATTCTCCATACAGGATATTTCAAAAGTCTTAATGCAATTTAAAACTACACTAAGACTTTTGGGACACCTGGAGAGAGAGAGAGTGTGTGTGTGTGCGTGCGCGCGTGCATACATCCACATATACACACAAGCATACATACATACATATGTGTGTATATACATGTCTGTCTGTATGTTCGTATCCTTGCTGTTTCCCCTATCAGACTATTAACTCCTTATAAGTAGGGATTGTTTCATTCTTTGTACTTATATCCCCAATTTAATACAAGTGCCTGGCATAAAGTAGGTATCTAATAAATGCTTACTTTTTGACTGACTGACTGATCTGTGCACCTTGGTCATTGGTAGTTCTACCCAATCAGACCAAGCATTTGCTGTGGACCAGGCACCCACCAGAAGGCCTTCTCCCTGTCCTACAAAGCCCAGCTTTGGGACTACCCTCCCTTAATGGGATTCAGTTCAAATGGGAAAATCCTATTATCTCTAGAATGAGCCTTAGAGGTCATCAACTTGAACCTGAGCAATAATCTCTACATTGCATCCAACAAGTGGTCATCTTTCCTTGCATTATCTTCATAGAAGGGGAACATACTACCCCAAGACAGCTCATTCCACTTTTTGGAAAGTTCTCATCACAACTGTTTTTCCTCTCATCAAGTCAAATCTGCCTTTCTGTATCTACCCTCCCCCACCTCCTTCCCTCCCCCAATTGTTCCTCATTCTGCCTTCTCAGGTCCAGCAGAACAGGTCCAGCTCTTCTACAGAACAGCCTTCAAATACCTGAAGACCACCCCCTGCCCCCCTCCCCACCAGGTCTTCTCCACTCTAAACAGCCTTTGTTTGTTGAAACTGGAGCCTTTCTCAGGATGCTTTCCAGTTTATCAATGTCCTTTGCTAAAAAGTGCTGCCCAGAAGAGCCTTTCTGCCTACGTCAGAGAGCTGGCTCATGCCAGTCCAGCAGTCCATTCAAGTCCCCAAGTCTTTTCTCCCAGGAACTGTATTTAGCCACACCCCCGCCATCTTGTTTTTATTAAGTTTTTCAACTGGAGTAATAACACTACATTTAGGCCTATTAAGTTTCACCTTATTAGATTCAGTCCAATGTTCAGCCTGTCGAGATCTTCTTGGGTACATTATCATTCAATGCATATTAGCTCTCTCTCTGAGCCTGGTGCCTTTCACAAATTTGATAAGCATACGATCCAAAATTTCATCCAAGAAACTGAAAACATTGATGACTAACACAGAGCAAAGACAGATCCTTGGGACACTTCATAAGAGACTTTTCTACACTTTCACAACAAATCATTAATGACTATTGTTTGGGCCTACCTGGTTATTCGATCATTTCAAAATCATTTAACTATATTTTCATCTAGCCTAGAGGCTGATAACACTCCTCGTGCTGCCTAAACCAGGTTAAAATGTAACTGAGAAATACGTAACAAAATTTATGAAAATACAGCTGAACATAACGTTAATATGTGGGTTTCTAGGTCGATGTGCACCTGCAGGGATCCTTATGTACAGTTCAGTGGCCTCCATTTCTATTTGAGTTGGAAACCACTGATCTTGCCTATATATCTCCATTTTTTCCACAAGAATAGTATGAGAGATTTCGGGATGAAGCCAGACCTAGCTTCCTTATCTTGATATTCAGCAACCTTTAATAATATGTTCTATGATTTTGCTAGGAATCAGAGTCAAGCTCACTGGCCTATGTTTTAAGACTATCCTCTTCCGTCTTTGTTTTTAAACTAAGTATTCATTTATCAGTCCACTCCAACATTCTTCATTAGTCCTGTTGCCTGTCCATCCATGAATCCATGAATCCATCCATCCATCCATCCATCCATCCATCCATCCATTGCTTGAAAGACATCCTGTCACTTCCCTCAAAACAGGGAGTCCCCAAGGTCAGGGGGTCATGTCTTGAAGGAACATACTTATTCCCAGAGATGACTTATCTTTCTCATGCTGCCATGTCCTACCAGACATACCAACAATCCTGTGATGTATGTGAAGCCAGTGGCAGTGGTCAGAAGGATTGGAATGGACCAGTCGCTCCAGTATCCCATCCGGTTATAGAGGAACCTGGGAAGAGAAGGATGAAGAGTCAAACAAAAATTGGGGTGAGAGTTTAAGACTGAAAAACAGATGCTGGGACAAAAAAATGTGAGAAGATCCCTGAGAGTTTTACGAGGGGGAGGGGGTGTGAGGGAAGCAGGATAGAAGCTATAGAACACAGAATGTCAGAGCTGAAAGGAACTTTAGAGATCTGGCCCTTTGTCCCATTCCACTTAGGAAGCTCTTTCTCCAGCTCTGCCTGTAGAACCTATATCCCTTCCCCTCTCCCCCTTTAAGAATTAATTCAAATGCTCCCTCCTCTAGGAAACCTTCCAGGACTCTTCTCCTCAGAGGAAATCCTGATTCTTTCTGGTGGCTTTCGTCACATCTTGCCTTGTACTGTATATACTCACCTGTATTTTGAGTCTCATTCTCCTACTAGACTCTGAGATCTCTAAAGGCAGGAATCAGGTTTTGGTGTGTGGCAAGAGCCCCAGACTGGGAGTCAGGAGGCCTGAGTTCAAGGCTTAGCTTTGCCACCAAATTGCTGGGTGACCTTGAGCATGACACCTACCTTCTCTGGGATTCACGCTTCTTTATTGGTGTTAGACTAGACTGTGAGCCTGCTGAAGGGCAGGGACCACACAACGACAACGGTGATGGTGATATAAATAAAAGACTCAAGGTTTTAATTATGGCATCCCCCATCTTCCCTCATCAGGGCAGCTCACGGCCCCTGATGTAATTCACTTTGGAAATTTGCGGTGACTCAACATTTCATCACTCTGGCCAAACTGGTCTGGCACTAACTAAGCTGATCTTGAGTCAACAGACACAAGCCATCCCTGGACATATAATCAAAGCCTGCGCAGGTCAGGAGACTAGGCTGAGAGCTTGAACCTTTGTGAACCCACGGTCAGCTGGCTGCCACTACGATGCCTTTGATGAAGATGTCAGTGGACAATTACTATCATTCTTTATTAACAAGAACAACGATATCTGCATAACAAACTGCATCTTTTTTGCAGAGATGGAGGATCATGGTCTGGAGCACTGCTTACACTATCAGACTACTGATATGTTTGCTAGTTTGGCAGATTTTTTTCTGTCTCTCTTTTTTTTTTTCTTATTGTGATAAGCGATGATTCCATGGATGGGGAGAAATATATTTGGCAACAAAGAGGACAAAAACCAAAAGATATCACTAACGATTTAAAAAACAATAATAGCTCACATATCTGTGGG